>NC_136914.1:21477132-22011622 GCF_949752795.1 Hyperoodon ampullatus | reverse complement strand
AAAAAATAATATACTGGATTAAATACTGCTACAAAATTTTATTCCCAGTTCAGTTCCAGGATTTTCATGATGCTGTTCCTTTCACTTCTGGTCTAACAACGTTTACATGCTGGTACACAGTCCATACCCAACACATGTTATCAGAATCGTTGAATGTGAATCACCCACCGCTCTCTGTTTTATGGTTCAGCATCTATTCTGCAAGAGAACTCAACAGAAGCAGATCTGGAGAAGAGAAAAACTTAAAGCACTGTCATGAATGGGCACTTACGGGCATAAGGAGAGTTAAAAGTGTTTCACCTAAAATGTAGAGTTAGACCAGTCACTTCAGGTGCACTTCAGGGTAAACAGATTACAAGTAAACTGCAGGCATTTCTTTAAGTGAAAAAAGCTTTTAGATGATTATGTAAGTCTCATGAAACTAATTTTATCATCATTGAAACTCCATGTAATTTTCTCCTAAGTAAATTTCACTTCCAAATGCATCACTTAAATTTGTGGTAAAATAATCCCAAAACTATGGCTTCCATTTGTTTCCATCGATCTTCTAGAAAACAATGTGATTATATACATACAAAAAACAGTTATGCTCCAATTCCAATACTGACTGAATATCTTGCATCAGACTAACCCTCTCAAAAGCAGGCAGAAACTGGAGGGGATATGATCCTTGAAAGAAGGAAACTGGACAAGAAGAGATTCACATTTATATGGCTTTCCCCCTGAGCACACTTCCAAGTTTATGCACAGTTCAAGACTGCTGGGACTCAAGAAAGTTGCAGCTTTATTGGCTCGTGCTGTCACAGGATGGAGGTCGGGGCTGCCAAAACACCCGAAAGTTAAGAGGGAATCTCAGAAAGAAGAGTCACAGAAGAGAAAACCACAAAGTCTGCATACAAATTGCCCTCAAATTGTTGGCTGACCCTGAACTGTGTATTGAGGGGGAAGACCCAAGAAAAACAGTGGACGATAACAGTGAGAAGACAAAAAAATCTCAGCATAACTTAACTGCCATACATCACAGAGTAGACAAAGTTTGGAATTTGAGTCTTGCCAAATTAGAAGGTCTAAGAAAACACATCAGGTATTCCATCAAAATTCCAGAAAGACCTTGTAGGAGGACAAATGCAATTTCCTTAAACAAAGAACAAAATTGATATGTTGGATTTAACCAAAATAAAAGTATTTCTACTTGCCAAAGACACTATTAAGAAAATTTAAAAAGGCAAGCCACACAACTGGAGAAAATATTTGCTGTACATACATGTATCTGACCTGGTATCTCAATACATGAAGAACTGCTAACATCAATAAAAAAACAAATAACACAATAAAAATTAGCAACAGACTTGAATAGTCACTTCACAAAGGAAGATACACAGATTTCTAATAAACACATGAAAATGTGCTAAATTAGCACCATTAGCTATCAAAAAATGCAAATGAAAAACAATAGTTTACATTTCATATCCACTAGAATAGCTACAACTTTTAAAACTAACAATAGTAAGTACTGGCAAGAATGCAGAGCAACTAGAACTTGCAGATATTGATGGTGTAAAACATGTAGAAACCACTTTGGAAATCTGTTTTATCAGTTTCTTACTAAACTAAACATACCTAGTCCATGACTGAGCAGTTCCAATCCTAGGTATTTGCTAGGAGAGATGAAAACATTTCATCCATAATAGACATGCAATCATGTTTATAGCAGCTTTATTTGTAATAGCTCCAAACTGAAAGCAACCCAAATGTCCAACAACGGAGAAATAGAAAAACAAATTATGGTCTATTCAGACCACAGTATTGCAAGAAATAATACAGAAAAAACTTCTGACACTCAAACCAACGCGGATATATTTCCAAAGCATTGTGTCATTCAAAAGAAGCCAGAGACAGAAGAGTGCAAATATTTGGTTTCATTTATATGAAGCTCAACAATTGGCAAAATTATTCTGTCATGATGATAGAAATAAGAATGTCCAGGGGGTGAAGCTGACTGGAAGAAGGCAAGAAAAATTTCTAGGGTGGTGGAAATCTTCTGTATCTTAATTGAGGTGGTGGATTCACAAGTGCATTTTTTAATCAAAATTCATTGAATTAGTCATTTAAGATTTGTGCTCTTCATAGTACAGGTGGTTGTACTGTGGTATTTGGATTGAATTTGGATTAAACATAGCACGATTATGGTTTGGATTGGATTAAATGATTTGAATCAAATATAGCATAGCCAGATGATATGATTTAAAAAGAGTATATACCTATTCTAGGAAGTTGCTGACTCAGCCCTCCATATACCTCATACTGTATTGTACCGTAAGTACATGGGTATCCTGGAACCATTTTCATGCCTTATTCCTCATTCCTATTCCCTAGACTTATTTCCTTTACTCTTTCCTTACTTTTTTCATATACTGGGAACTACTCCAATAATTGAGGGCCATTTTCAGCTAAGGTATCCCTGGAACACCAATCCCAAGTGCTGAGGTATTTTTGCATGCTGGTAGTTTTCAAAAGTTCATCTAGGGCTTCCCTGGTGGCGCAGTGGTTGGGAGTCCGCCTGCCGATGCAGGGGACGCGGGTTCGTGCCCCGGTCTGGGAAGATCCCACATGCCGTGGAGCGGCTGGGCCCGTGAGCCATGGCCGGTGAGCCTGTGCGTCCGGAGCCTGTGCTCCGCAACGGGAGAGGCCACAGCAGTGGAAGGCCCAAGTAACGCAAAAAAAAAAAAAAAAAAAAAAAAGTTCTTCTATAAGAAAAACCAGTAACTGAATCTGTACAAAATTAAAGCAACCAAGTTATGAGTTTTTGCTGTATTTTTTTAACCTTCAATGAAACTTCAAAAGCATTCCTTGTAAACGGCTTACTGGGATTTGTTCTGTTTCATTTCTGGCCAAAATTTGAACTCTTCCTTTGTTCACCTGTCCTTAAACCTTGATGATGTTAGAAATTTTTTTTATCAAGCCACTTTATAGAATTTTAACCAAATGAGGCAAAAGCGGATCCTCCAGCTTCTTTCAAAAAACTTCTTTTCTGGGTAACCATATCATTATGAATCGGCCTGTGATATTACATCCTTATTGTCTTACTGCTGGGCCAAGAAGTTGGTGTGATTGTGAATTGTGACAGCTGATCACCATATAAATTCCTTTTTAATGCTCTTCTGTAATGTGTAATGACTGTGAACTACCATCCTCCTGAAATGTCATCATGTTTCTGCAACATGACAAAGTAATAATGGGAAAATGCTGAATTTAGTAATTTAAAACCTGCCATGAGCAGTGAATGATATCACCCACACCAAGTTCTAATGTAAAAGTTAGTTTACTCATTTTCCACTTCATTTTATAAGAAAATCTTCCCATTTCATTTTCCAAGGAGGATTGCGGCATTACACGGGCACTTCTTTTTAGTATTAAGAAATAGTCAGGCTCCTTTAACCCTGTCCTTTCTGAGCGAAGAACAAACGCCCTCCGGCGACATACACGCAGAGGCGGGGCCAAATCCAAAGCTGAGACCCGGGAGCTGTGGGAACAAAGAAGAGAACGGGAAATCTCTCCCAGCAGCCTCAGAAGCAGCGGATTAAAGCTCCACAATCAACTTGATGTACCCTGCATCTGTGGAATATATGAATAGACAACGAATCATCCCAAATTGAGGGGCCAGGACTCAGTGCTGTGCCTCTGAGGTGGGAGAGCCAGCTTCAGGACACTGGTCCACAAGAGACCTCCCAGCTCCACATAATATCAAACGGCGAAAATCTTCCAGAGATCTCCATCTCAACACCAGCACCCAGCTTCACTCAACGACCAGCAAGCTACAGTGCTGGACACCCTATGCCAAATAACTAGCAAGACAGGAACACAATGCCACCCATTAGCAGAGAGGCTGCCTAAAATCATAAAAAGTCCGCAGACACCCCAAAACACACCACCAGACGTGGACATGCCCACCAGAAAGACAAGATCCAGCCTCATCCACCAGAACACAGGCACTAGTCCCCTTCACCAGGAAGCCTACACAACCCACTAAACCAACCTTAGCCACTAGGGACAGACACCAAAAACAATGGGAACTACGAACCTGCAGCCTGCAAAAAGGAGACCCCAAACACAGTAACATAAGCAAAATGAGAAGACAGAAAAACACACAGCAGGAGAAGGAGCAAGATAAAAACCCACCAGACCTAACAAATGAAGAGGAAATAGGCAGTCTACCTGAAAAAGAATTCAGAATAATGATAGTAAAGATGATCAAAGATTCTATTTCCAAGATCCAAAATCTTGGAAATAGAATACACAAAATGCAAGAAACAGTTAACAAGGACCTAGAAGAAATAAAGATGAATCAAGCATCGATAAAACACACAATAAATGAAATGAAAAACACTCTAGATGGGATCAATAGCAGAATGACTGAGGCAAAAGGACGGACAAGTGAGGTGGAACATAAAATAGTGGAAATAACTGATGCAGAGCAAAATAAAGAAAAAAGAATGAAAGGAACAGAGGACAGTCTCAGAGACCTCTGGGACAACATTAAACGCACCAACATTCGAATTATAGGGGTTCCAAAAGAAGAAGAGAAACAAAAAGGGACTGAGAAAATATTTGAAGAGATTATAGTTGAAAACTTCCCTAATATGGGAAAGGAAATAGTTAATCAAGTCCAGGAGGCAAAGAGAGTCCCATACAGAATAAATCCAAGGAGAAATACACCAAGACACATATTAATCAAACTGTCAAAAATTAAACACAAAGAAATCATATTAAAAGCAGCAAGGGAAAAACAACAAATAACACACAAGGGAATCCCCATCAGGATAACAGCTGATCTCTCAGCAGAAACTCTACAAGCCAGGAGGGAGTGGCAGGACATAATTAAAGTGATGAAGGAGAAAAACCTGCAACCAAGATTACTCTACCCAGCAAGGATCTCATTCAGATTTGATGGAGAAATTAAAATGTTTACAGACAAGCAAAAGCTGAGAGAGTTCAGCACCACCAAACCAGCTTTACAACAAATGCTAAAGGAACTTCTCTACTCAAGAAACACAACGAAGGAAAAGACCTACAATAACGAACCCAAAACAATTAAGAAACTGGGAATAGGAACATACATATCGATAATTACCTTAAATGTAAATGGACTAAATGCTCCCACCAAAAGACACAGATTGGCTGAATGGATACAAAAACAAGACCCATATATATGCTGTTTACAAGAGACCCACTTCAGACCTAGAGACACATACAGACTGAAAGTAAGGGGAGGGAAAAAGATATTGAATGCAAATGGAAACCAAAAGAAAGCTGGAGTAGCAATTCTCATATCAGACAAAATAGACTTTAAAATAAAGACTACTAGAAGAGACAAAGAAGGACACTACATAATGATCAAAGGATCGATCCAAGAAGAAGATATAACAATTGTAAATATTTATGCACCCAACATAGGAGCACCTCAATACATAAGGCAAACACTAACAGCCATAAAAGGGGAAATCGACAGTAACACACTCATAGTAGGGGACTTTAACACCCCACTTTCACCAATGGACAGATCATCCAAAATGAAAATAAATAAGGAAACACAAGCTTTAAATGATACATTAAACAAGATGGACTTAATTGATATTTATAGGACATTCCATCCAAAAACAACAGAATACACATTTTTCTCAACTGCTCATGGAACATTCTCGAGGACAGATCATATCTTGGGTCACAAATCAAGCCTTGGTAAATTTAAGAAAATTGAAATTGTATCAAGTATCTTTTCTGACCACAATGCTATGAGACTAGATATCAATTACAGGAAAAGAGCTGTAAAAAATACAAACACATGGAGGCTAAACAATACACTACTTAATAATGACGTGATCACTGAAAAAATCAAAAAGGAAATTAAACAATACCTAGAAACAAAAGACAATGGAGACACGACGACCCAAAACCTATGGGATGCAGCAAAAGCAGTTCTAAGAGGGAAGTTTATAGCAATACAATCCCACCTTGAGAAACAGGAAACATCTTGAATAAACAACCTAACCTTGCACCTAAAGCAATTAGAGAAAGAAGAACAAAAACATCGCAAAGTTAGCAGAAGGAAAGAAATCATAAAAATCAGATCGGAAATAAATGAAAAAGAAATGAAGGAAACGATAGCAAAGATCAATAAAACTAAAAGCTGGTTCTTTGAGAAGATAAACAAAATTGATAAACCATTAGCCAGACTCCTCAAGAAAAAAAGGGAGAAGACTCAAATCAATAGAATTAGAAATGAAAAAGGAGAAGTAACAACTGACACTGCAGAAATACAAAAGATCATGAGAGATTACTACAAGCAACTCTATGCCAATAAAATGGACAACCTGGAAGAAATGGACAAATTCTTAGAAATGCAGAACCTGCCAAGACTGAATCAGGAAGAAATAGAAAATATGAACAGACCAATCACAAGCACTGAAATTGAAAAATCTTAATTTTTCAATTTTTAATTGATTAAAAATCTTCCAACAAACAAAAGCCCAGGACCAGATGGCTTCACAGGCGAATTCTATCAAGCATTTAGAGAAGAGCTAACACCTATCCTTCTCAAACTCTTCCAAAATATAGCAGAGGGAGGAACACTCCCAAACTCATTCTACGAGACCACCATCACCTTGATACCAAAACCAGACAAGGATGTCACAAAGAAAGAAAACTACAGGCCAATATCACTGTGAACATAGATGCAAAAATCCTCAACAAAATACTAGCAAACAGAATCCAACAGCACATTAAAAGGATCATACACCATGATCAAGTGGGGTTTATTCCAGGAATGCAAGGATTCTTCAATATATGCAAATCAATCAACGTGATACACCATATTAACAAATTGAAGGAGAAAAACCATATGATCATCTCAATAGATGCAGAGAAAGCTTTCGACAAAATTCAACACCCATTTATGATAAAAACACTGCTGAAAGTAGGCATAGAGGGAACTTTCCTGAACACAATAAAGGCCATATATGACAAACCCACAGCCAGCATCGTCCTCAATGGTGAAAAACTGAAACCATTTCCACTAAGATCAGGAACAAGACAAGGTTGCCCACTCTCACCACTCTTATTCAACATAGTTTTGGAAGTTTTAGCCACAGCAATCAGAGAAGAAAAGGAAATAAAAGGAATCCAAATCGGAAAAGAAGCAGTAAAGCTGTCACTGTTTGCAGATGACATGATACTATATACAGAAAATCCTAAAGATGCTACCAGAAAACTACTAGAGCTAATCAATGAATTTGGTAAAGTAGCAGGATACAAAATTAATGCACAGAAATCTCTGGCATTCCTATATACTAATGATGAAAAATCTGAAAGGAAATCAAGGAAACCCTCCCATTTACCATTGCAACAAAAAGAATAAAATATCTAGGAATAAACCTACCTAAGGAGACAAAAGACCTGTATGCAGAAAATTATAAGACACTGATGAAAGAAATTAAAGATGATACAAATAGATGGAGAGATATACCATGTTCTTGGATTGGAAGAATCAACATTGTGAAAATGACTCTACTACCCAAAGCAATCTACAGATTCAATGCAATCCCTATCAAACTACCACTGGCATTTTTCACAGAACTAGAACAAAACATTTCACAATTTGTATGGAAACACAAAAAACCCCGAATAGCCAAAGCAATCTTGAGAACGAAAAATGGAGCTGGAGGAATCAGGCTCCCTGACTTCAGACTATACTACAAAGCTACAGTAATCAAGACCATATGGTACTGGCACAAAAACAGAAAGATAGATCAATGGAACAGGATAGAAAGCCCAGAGATAAACCCACGCACATATGGTCACCTTATCTTTGATAAAGGAGGCAGGAATGTACAGTGGAGAAAGGACAGCCTCTTCAATAAGTGGTGCTGGGAAAACTGGACAGGGACATGTAAAAGTATGAGATTAGATCACTCCCTAACACCATACACAAAAATAAGCTCAAAATGGATTAAAGTCCTAAATTTAAGGCCAGACACTATCAAACTATTAGAAGAAAACATAGGCAGAACACTCTATGACATAAATCACAGCAAGATCCTTTTTGACCCACCTCCTAGAGTAATGGAAATCAAGACAAAAATAAACACATGGGACCTAATGAAACTTAAAAGCTTTTGCACAGCAAAGGAAACCATAAACAAGACCAAAAGACAACCCTCAGAATGGGAGAAAATATTTGCAAATGAAGCAACTGACAAAGGAGTAATCTCCAAAATTTATAAGCAGCTCATGCAGCTTAATAACAAAAAAACAACCCAATCCAAAAATGGGCAGAAGACCTAAAGAGACATTTCACCACAGAAGATATACAGACTGCCAACAAACACATGAAAGGATGCTCAACATCTTTAATCATTAGAGAAATGCAAATCAAAACTACAGTGAGATATCATCTCACACAAGTCAGAATGGCCATCATCAAGAAATCTAGAAACAATAAATGCTGGAGAGGGTGCGGAGAAAAGGGAACACTCTTGCACTGATGGTGGGAATGTGAATTGGTACAGCCACTATGGAGAACGGTATGGAGGTTCCTTAAAAAACTACAAATACAACTACCATATGACCCAGCAATCCCACTACTGGGCATATACCCTGAGAAAACCGTAATTCAAAAAGAGTCATGTACCCAATGTTCATAGCAGCCCTATTTACAATAGCCTGGAGATGGAAACAACCTAAGTGTCCATCATCGGATGAATGGATAAAGAAGATGTGGCACATATATACAATGGAATATTACTCAGCCATAAAAAGAAATGAAATTGAGCTATTTGTAATGAGGTGGATGGACCTAGAGTCTGTCATACAGAGTGAAGTAAGTCAGAAACAGAAAGACAAATACTGTATGCTGACACATATATATGGAATTTAAGGGAAAAAATGTCATGAAGAACATAGGAGTAAGACAGGAATAGAGACACAGATCTACTAGAGAATGGACTTGAGGATATGGGGAGGGGGAAGGGTAAGCTGTGACAAAGCGAAAGAGCGGCATGGACGTATATACACTACCAAACGTAAGGTAGATAGCTAGTGGGAAGCAGCCGCATAGCACAGGGAGATCAGCTCGGTGCTTTGTGACCGTCTGGAGGGGTGCGATAGGGAAGGCGGGTGGGAGATGCAAAAGGGAGGGGATATGGGAACATATGTATATGTATAACTGATTAAATTTGTTAAATAAAAGGTGGTACAAATCTCAAAAAAAAAAAAAAAAAAAGACACATGCACCTCAATGTTCATTGCAGCCCTTTTTACAATAGCCAGGTCATGGAAGCAACCTAAATGCCCATTGACCGACTAAAAAAAAAAAAAAAAAAGAAATAGTCAAATGCTGAATTTTCCCCTTAAGTCTGATATAAGTGTTCCTTCGTAAAGCAATTAATTCAGCTAAGTATTGTCTATACAGTGAGTCTGCCCTCAAGGTGCTTTTGATATAATTGGGAATCATAATGCAAACATATGAAAGAGCTAATTAGAAACCCAAGGCTGTCTATTGTTCCATGCCAAAAACGGTTGTTCTCCAGTAATTCTAGGAGGGCTAAAAGTCATACTTTTCCATAGAAGTAAATATCTTCTAATTTGTGATGTCCAGTATTGTAGCCTCTAGCCCCATGTGACTATTTAAATTTCAGAGGATTAAAATTAAGTGAAATTTAAAATTCAGTTTCTCAGTCACATTCGCCATATTACAAGTGGTCGGTAGCCATATGTGGCTAGTTGCTACCATATTGGACAGTACAGATATAGAACACTGCCAACATTTCAAAGCATTCTATTGAATAGTGCTGTCTGGATCATAATTACACTTGCTGACTCTGGAGCTATGCTGCTTCACAAAAGATGGTTTCACTTAATAAACCTTACCTTATACACCTTTATCTTGACAGAGCACTATGATCTGTCTGTAGATGGAAGAAATTTTGAGCTGTCACAACTTTCTGTTACTACTTGATCCTTCCTATCAATGTTGGAGAATTGGAGTATAATGATTGTTGAATGAATAGGGAGTTCAAAGTATGGTGGTCTTAGTGACCAAAGGAAAGGAAATGAAACATTACCCCATAAATGAGAAGCATGTATTAGGCACCTGCTCCTGATAATACTAGACCCTGTGCTAGGCATCGGGGAGGCAATGACACTAGGACAAAAAGTATGTAGACCCAGCCTACCAGGAGTTTACAGTTACTTGGGGTTGAGCAACATGAAAAGACGCAAGTATGGTAGAGTGTGCTAAAGGGCTTTTATAGAAGTACGTACAAGTACGTGCAAGGGAATCATAGAAGATAGACAGTAACCCAAGCCTGGAGGTCAAGGAGAACTTCCATGAATAAGTGACATCTAAACTGATCTTAGTTCTGAAAGGAAGGATTAGTAGATGTTAAAGAGGATGGAAGAGAGTAAGATGGAGAAGGGTGGACAGGAAAACATTCCTTGCCCCAAAAAAGAGTATCTAAGAACTAAGGTCAAGAAAGAATATAAACCATTTTAGAAATTCTAAGTATGAAAAATAACAGCAAATTCTGTTAACATAAAAAGTGAACCCAACTGAAGATAAAATCAACTTCTCTAGAAAGTTGAGATGTCGAACTTATTTTAGGATTTAGTTTATTTTACAATATCATTTCAAAAGTAAACTTTCTACTTAACATCTTGTCAGAATATGTACACACATAACAGAAGAAAGAATGGCTGGGGAAGGAAGTGTAGATGGATAGATGGCAAGACTTAAGCAATTTTGGCATAAATTTTATGTGTGAGGGGTTTAAGTGTATGTCAATGGCTCTCTCAGCCTGAGCAGAAAGAAAGAAATTGGTTATTAGGGCAAAGCAACTATGAGTATGTAATTATGAATACCCTGGTACTCATAAATTTATAAATCAACATAGTACTCAAAAACTATTATTTTACTATATATGGTAATTATGCCGTTTAAAAATTCTAAGCATAAAAGAAAAACATTCAGGTTTTTTATTTAGTATTTTTTTACTGTACACCTAAAAATGGTGAATTTGACTTCATATAAATTAGATCTCAATAAATCTGACCTTTTAAAAATTCTTATTTAATTACATATTTATACATGTATGTAATTTTCATAAAGGAATAAGGTAACTAAGCATGCCATTTTTAGAGCATTAGTTTTACTTTTCAATTTGGCTTTCCCCCATTCTTCTCTCCTCCTTTACTTCCACTTATATTTTTCTATCCTCAAAAGGTAACCAGTGGCATACACTGTGTTCTTCCATATTTTTCCCTAAGCATTTCCAATAAAATAATAACACATATATATATTCCCACACATTTATGTAATTTTTGGTCATTATTGGTTTTTAAAATAGGATTACATTAAAAATAATGTCTGTACCTTGCTTTTTCTCACTCTGCAAATTCATCATAAAAATTCCAACATGGCGGGGCTTCCCTGGTGGCGCAGTGATTAAGAATCCGCCTGCCAAAGCAGGGGACATGGGTTTGAGCCCTAGTCCAGGAAGATCCCACATGCCGTGGAGCAACTAAGCCCGTGTGCCACAACTACTGAGCCTGTGCTCTAGAGCCTGCAAGCCACAACTACTGAGCCCACGTGCCACAACTACTGAGCCCATGCACCTAGAGCCCGTGCTCCGCAACAAAAGAAGCCACTGCAATGAGAAGCCCATGCACTGCAACGAAGAGTAGACCCGCTCACCACAACTAGAGAAAGCCTACACGCAGCAATGAAGACCCAATGCAGCCAAAAATAAATAAAATAAATAAAAATAAAAAAATTCCAACATGGCACCTTGTATTGCTCTAATAGATTGTTTTTAATGTCTCCATAATGTTTCATGGCAGGAATGAATCATTTTTCTATGACTGTCAAGCATTACCACTGTTTACAATTTGCTGCCACAGTAGACAATGATGCATTGAGTATACTTGTATGTTAACCTGAAATTTTTATTTCTCTCGGGTACATTATTGGGAATGGAATCGCTGGGCCAAAAGTCATCTATAATTTCTTTCTTTCTTTCTTTCTTTTTTTAATACCCTTCCCACTCCCCCCAGCCCTATCTCCAAATACCTCCTTAATCAGAATACCTGATAACTAGAGATCATTAAAAGTCTACAATCTATATTTTCCTTAATTTTGAATAGATGTTGCTTTTGACAAAGGCTATAACATTTTCCCATTTCCACTAGCAATGTGTGAGAATATACTTTTCAGTGTATCTCCACCAGCAATATATGTTAAATGTTGCCAGACCAACTGATATAAAGTACTAGTCTACTGTTATTTTATTTTTCACTTAGCTATCCACTAACAGGTTTGGGCCTCTTTTATATGCTTGTTGGACATTTATATCTTTTCCAGTTTGAATTCCCTCTTCAGATGCTTTATCTATTTTTCTTTTTCCTATTCCTTGCTAGAATAAAGGATGCTTAGTTAGAGAAGCACCTGTATATTCATAAGCATTAACTTTGTCCTCTGTGTTCCCCCTTTTTTTTTTTTGCAAATCTATTGGTCTTTTGTTCAATCTGTGTGTATGTCTCTTTTGCCAGACAAAGGTGTTTACAAAATGTTTTGTGAAAAAAAGTATGCTTTACTTGTATCTTTCCTGGATTTCACATCACATGGTTAAAAAGTCCTTCCTTACGTATATTATATATGCTCCCCTGGTTTTTCGTTATTTTATTTTGAACTATCTAGTACAAATGGAAAATACTTTTGTTTGGAGTAAAAAAAAAGATTTGATTTGATTTTCTTCCAAACAGATAGCTTATTATGCCAGCAAGATTCATTAATATATTGACCAACATTTTAGACAACCCAGAACACAAGTACACCAGACAAAAAAGCCATAATAGTATAATGTGTAATAAATAATTGTATATATGTTATTACTTTAACATAAAACATGAAAATAGGAATTATCGATGTTGAATATATTTAAATTACATGTTAGCCTGTATTATTTATCTCTTATCGCAAAATGCTATTATTTAAACAAAGCAGTAATAGGATTAGTGAACTGTTAGAGTAGTAACTGATAGTAGTATTAATTAAACAAATAATATGTGTGATAAAAGTATAGCAATATTTACAGGGCTTCCCTGGTGGTGCAGTGGTTGAGAGTCCGCCTGCCGATGCAGGGGACACGGGTTCGTGCCCCGGTCCGGGAAGATCCCACATGCCGCAGAGCGGCTGGGCCCGTGAGCCATGGCCGCTGAGCCTGCACGTCCGGAGCCTGTGCTCCGCAACGGGAGAGGCCACAACAGGGAGAGGCCACAACAGTGAGAGGCCCGCATACCGCAAAAAAAAAAAAAAGTATAGCAATATTTTAGAAAGGTGTCTTTCTGTCCTCTGATAAAAGTCATTTTTACTCTTTTTAAACTCTGTATTAGATATTTAAATTTTGTAGGCTATATTTAAGACACATAAATATAAGACTTTTTAAAAGGGGAACAGAAATAAGACTAATTCAACAGATAGTAAGTATATTAAATAATAAATAACAATGACATGCTTCTTTCTGTCCCATAATAGAGTAGGATAATTTTATTCTCTCTTGTTTCCTTTTCCAAATAATTCTTCTCTGAACTGCCTGCAACCTATAGAACATCCTTCTTGCCTTTTATGTAGTGATAAAACTGAAAAGAGTCAAACATAAAATTCACTTTTGACTTGCAGCTCTGCTCTTATCAAGGCCACATAACACTGATTCTGGTATCATTCATGTGTGATAACACCAAGGTAAATATACTGATAGGAGAAGTGTTTGGGCATGAAATACTTAGGAGTTTACTTATTAGCAATAGCAAGTATTTCCACTTGTAGGAATTCGTTTCCTGCTCTCCAAAAAGATGCCCGTACACTTTGATTCTACAAGCTTGCTTTTAAAGATTTGCTTTTTGTCAGTCATAGCTTCTTCATCTATAAATTCATCATATAGGCTAAATATGTCCAAGATGTCCATCATTTTTAAACACTTTAAAGCACACTGCATGTCATCATAAGTTAAAGCTCTCTTTCTTAGGAAAATGGTTTTAAAGCACAGAGGTAATTTGAATTGAGCAGTCAATGCTGGAGTCTAAAGAAGTTACAGTTTAGTAAAGAAATTAAGTCCTATCTAACTCGGCTGTCCTTTTCTGGTGATGTCTTTTTTTTGGGGGGGGGGGCGCAGGGGGACAGGTTCTAGAGTAGTCTTATTTCCAAAAGAAAAAGTATTATTTTCTTACTATGAGATTTTGTCATAATCTACACATAAAATCGAAAAACTCAGGTGCATTCTGTTCATCGTTTCCCAGGTACCCTATGGTTTCTTCAGAAATCATCAAACAAGTTTGGAAAATAGCATATAAAGTTCTGTTTACTATAATCCTTTTCTCCGTTGTCATCCTCAATGTGTTTCCAAAGTAAAGACATTCTTCTTGCCTCACACTTTGAAAATGTGATTTTAAGGCAATCCAACATTTTCACAATTACTGGTATCTTTTAGGCATATGTTTAAGGACGCCATTTCCTTCTATTTCTATTAAACAAAAACTCATTTTTTCTGTACATTTTCAGGAAACAAAAACGACCAAAATTTTTCATTATGAAAGCTTCAATATCACAGGGAAGCAAATCATGCCTATTTTTTGCAGTGTTGCACACAAGGTATATAGAATACTTTGCAGATAAGATCTTTTCACTTTCTTTAATAAGAAGTTTATCCACTGAATGGAATTTGCCAAAATTTACATTTGAAATATCTGCAGAATTTGATTAAAGCCTCTGTATTTGGACAAGATATCAGTAGATTTTAGTTTTCTGCTTCCTGCAGCTTATTAAAATCTTCGTAGAAATCAAGAATATGATTTGACACTACCTTTTTAAAGTTAACGTGCCTAAGAGCTGGAGGGATTATTTTTTTCTGCCATTATGTGACATATAACTTTACTGTAGAAAGCACTATCATTCAGGTATAATCTGAAAGAATCAGCTCTATACTGTAAAGAACCAATTCATCTGCTATCAAAATTTCCTCCTTTTGTTTTCTCATAGTGCATTTTTATTGAAACCTCGGAATCGGGAAAAATAGCTTTACTCAGTTTCATAGAGCTATCGGGAACAATACAATAAAGTATGTTTGTTCATGTGATATGCCCAAACTAATTCAGCAGCTGCTATTTTCAACTGCGCATTGGTGTCTTTTGGGAGACACAAAAACTTTTGATTGATTTAGAAGTATTGCCTGTCTCATCCCCAACTCGTGCAATTCAGTCTCCCAGTTGTGTGCTTTCACATTTCCTTTTCCATCATACCTAATGCCAGATTCTTTTCTGCATATTATGTAGTATGCTGTTTTGGTTATTTACCTCCCTAATTCAATTATTTGTAGCCTGCCCTCTGTAAATAAGACAACATAGTCATTTAGCCTTCTTTTTCATTGATGTCTGGGTCAGGTGGTGTTAGAATTATAATCATTCTCATTTTCATCATATGAACTCTGAAAAATATGATCACAGGATTCACAATGTTTAAAATTAAATTAGCATCGTCTTTATAATACCAAGAATAAGAGTCAATCCACAGGTGAAGGACTGTTAACGCTTATGATTACAATGCACTTAAATTGCACACTTAAGTCTTAGCACTCACAGTGATGCAATGACAGATGATTCATTATTATGTACAGCAAGCTGAGAACGTCCACAGTCAGGGGAAAATAGTGACAGCCACTGCAGAAGGCAGATAATCCCTGTCATATTCATCTGCTACAAAAATAGTAGCTTTCAACCCCTATCTTTTAAGCTGTTGTATGAATTTTGTACTTTCCCGCCAACCTCTTGTACCATACTACCAAAAACTGGACTTTTTGTCTCCCAGGATGGCTTCCCTTGACATAGACTTTTCATTACTACAACTAAGGCATCTCAGGTGACCTGGGACAGTTGTCACCCTAGTTAATCACTTGAGCTTACAGGACACTTGTGAGCATTTTCTCTTTTAATTCATCTCTTCAGTTTTTTTGGTTGAGAAATAGATCTTTTTAGACTCACAGTTGAATCTAGTCAAGTGTTCTTTTTATTTTTCTTTTAAAATTGGAAACTACACTACACTACAGGGTTATTACCCCCAGGTGTGTTCTACTTGTTCTGATTCATCTTTCCCTAACTGTGGTATTCACTATACAGGGAGTTATTTTCTTTGTCAGCTCAAGGGGACTCAGGTAGGATTGTTGGATTATCCTAGGCATTGGTAGTTTTGCTGACTGCAGAAGGTGAAATGTCCTCTCTCCTCATAGGCCAGCAGTATAGAGAGACTGATTCACGAATCCTTCTTCTCGGGGTTTACTGGGCTTCTGTTCTGTCCCAAGCTCCAGAAATGGGAGGTCTCTGCCCACCCACTCAACTCTTTCCTGCCCAATATAAAGGCAACAGAACAGATATATTCATGGGGACAAATATTTAAGGAAGGAGGGCAGGAGGACGTAAGGTCCACAGATCTCTGTGAACCAGGCACTTCCCCAAATTTAGTTTCTTCACTGCCTTCCCTGGACGTTCCACTGGTTTTCTCAGACACTCACCCAGCCAGAAGGAGAGAATTACCACACACAATTATCCAGAACTCCAAGCCTTACTAGCCTTTAGTCTTCTGGACTCTAGCAGCCATTTGTTTCCAGAGCAAGTTGTCAGTGAGGGGAAGGAAGCTGTGTTTACTTTTCACATTCCCAGAATGCTTTAAAACACTTAAAAAATATTTTTTATTCTAGTAACCTCAAAAAAGAAAAACAAGAGTTAAGAGGTAGACATACTGCTTCTTTTCCAGATTAAAAAAATATTTTATAAATAAGCCGATACTTAAACATTCATATCTTTCTTGTGAACATTTGTGCCACATGGTGACTATTTTGGAGCACGAATTAAAATTTCAAAATAATAACATATAAAATAGAGTAGAACAACAATTAAGGCAGTAAACAGAATCATATATACTTTAAAAGTCAGTGTTAAGTGCTAAAATATGGACTTGAGCATGATTTATTGTGCTGGATAAATTCAGAAGAATTGATGAATGATGTTAAATCATTAATTTGCCCAAAGTGGGAGAGGCCACCACCTAGAACCATTTGTCATAAATATTAAAGCTATCCCATCTAAAGAACATATGTGGGCAATAAATTATAAGGATCACTATAGATCGATTCTGGGTTAATCATAACTCTTTGCGCCTGTAATTCACAATCACTTTATCCCCCGCTGACCATTAGTTTAATTTGTAAAGAAGTTAACAGCTTAGAGTGCAAGGATAAAATTTATTTCTCCTACATTGTTCTCAAGCCTTTTACTTTTTATTTAGTGAGCAAAAATAAATTTCCATCCTGCAACCTTTATTTTAATTATAAAAATCTCTGCTTTTGTTTCAATCCTGAAAATCAGAAATGCTTAGATAGTAGTCGTCACAAAATCAACAGGCCTCAGGGGTATGGAATCATAGAAACCAGATTTTCATCCATTCCAGTGGTTTTGAAAAATAAGCAACCTGTTTTTTAAAAGCTCAACTCTTATTTATCTTAATAGTGCAATCACACAGCATCAAAGAAGTTGCGTTCTTTTTTTTTCATGGCTCTTACTACATACTATGTTGCATTTGTCTTTATTTACATAAACATTATTTCTCAAACTAGATAGGCTGTGCCGTGAAGACAAAGGCTACTATCTCTCGCATGTTTTTGTATTCCTATGGCAAATATCTCCCAGGAATTTATCTTTAATGTAGTGAAAAACGCACAGAAGGTGGCCTTGAGCTCAAGTTCCAAATCTACCACAAGTAATTGCTAGGACTTAGAGCAAGTTCCATTACCACATCTGTGAATTAGGTGTCATAATATCAGCTGCCTCACAGTGCTGTAAAGAACAAATAAAGTTATGTGTAAAGGCATTTTCAAGAGTGAAAAATGCTTTCTAAGTGGAGGACAGATATTCCTTCTTCAGTAAGGGGAATTCTTATCTTATGCTTTGGTTTAAATATCACCTTTACATAATTATTCCCACTGATTTTTTTTTTTTAATAAAAAGGGATCATCATCACTGTCTCCCTGTAGTTCTAGATTTTGAAGTGAACTTTGAAGGAATTTGATAAATTAAAGATTTGTGTGAGAAAGAATATGGTCTCCCACTTAAAACCAAAGTCGGGACTTCCCTGGTGGTCCAACAGTTAAGTCTCTGTGCTCCCAGTGCACGGGGCCTGGGTTCAAACCCTGGTCAGGAAACTAGATCCCACATGCCGCAACTAAGAGTCCACATGCTGCAACTAAAGATACCACATGCCGCAACGAAGACCCCATGTGCTGCAACTAAGACCCAGCACAGCTAAATGAATATTAAAAACAAAACAAAATGAAATGAAAGTCATTGAGATAACAGGTAGTGATAAGTCTATTTGCTTGCAGCGTGAATTTTTGCAGTTATTACAGGAGACTGTTGCCTAATAAACTGAAAAGTGTTTTCAGCATTAGGTTGTGATGGAGATGTTGGAACTGGGGCATCCAGGACAAGGGCATTCTACAGAGGAAGACAAATATGCCATAATTCATAGCACAGTGAGGAGTACAGGTATAGGTTTTACAAATAACTTCCCCTTTCTTCACTTTACTTGGCAAGAAACGTAAATATTTGAGCAAATAACATTGAATGTTTACAGTTCTTCACCTGACAAATGGAAAACTGCAGAAAACTAGAAGGTTAAAAGATTGTGCATGAGAGGGAAGAACACTCCCAAACTCATTCTATGAGACCACCATCACCCTGATACCAAGGCAAAGATACTACAAAAAAAGAATATTACAGGCTAATATCACTGATTAACATAGATGCAAAAATCCTGAACAAAATACTAGCAAACAGAATCCAGCAGCACATTAAAAGGATCATACACCAAGATCAAGTGGGGTTTGTCCCAGGAATGCAAGGATTCTTCAATATACGCAAATCCATCAATGTGATACACCATGTTAACAAATTGAAGGATAAAAACCATATGATAATCTCAATAGATGCAGAAAAAGCTTTTGACAAAATTTAACATCGATTTATGATAAAAACACTCCAGAAAGTCAGATTAGAGGGAACTGACCTCAACATAATAAAGGCCATATATTACAAACCCACAGCCAACATCGTTCTCAATGGTGAAAAATTGAAACCACTTCCCCTAAGATCAGGAACAAGATAGGTTGCCCACTCTCACCACTATTATTCAACATAGTTTTGGAAGTTTTAGCCACAGCAATCAGAGATGAAAAGGAAATAAAAGGAATCCAAGTCGGAAAAGAAGAAGTAAATGTGTCACTGTTTGCAGATGACATGATACTATACATAGAGAATCCTAAACATACTACCAAAAAACTACTAGAGCTAATCAATGAATTTAGTAAAGTAGCAGGATACAAAATTAATGCACAGAAATCTCTTGCATTCCTATACACTAATGATGAAAAATCTGAAGGAGAAATTAAGGAAACACTCCCATTTACCACTGCAACAAAAAGAATAAAATACCTAGAAATAAAGCTACCTAAGGAGGTAAAAGACCTGTACTCAGAAAACTAAAAGACACTAATGAACGAACTCAAAGATGACACAAACAGATAGAGAGATATACCATGTTCTTGGATTGGAAGAATCAACATTGTGAAAATGGCTATACTAGCCAAAGCAATCTACAGATTCAATGCAATCTCTATCAAATTACCAGTGGCATTATCCACAGAACTAGAACAAAAAATTTCACAATTTGAATGGAAACACAAAAGACCCCGAATAGCCAAAGCAATCTTGAGAAAGAAAAACGGAGCTGGAGGAATCAGGCTGCCTGACTTCAGACTACGCTACAAAGCTATAGTAATCAAGACAGTATGGTACTGGCACAAAAACAGAAATATAGGTCAATGGAACAGGATAGAAAGCCCAAAGATCAACCCACGCACATATGGTCACCTTATCTTTGATAAAGAAGGCAAGAATATACAATGGAGAAAAGACAGCCTCTTCAATAAGTGGTGCTGGGAAAACTGGACAGCTACATGTAAAAGAATGAAATTAGAACACTCCCTAACATCATACACAAAAATAAACTCAAAATGGATTAAAGGCCCATATGTAAGGCCAGATACTATAAAACTTTGAGAGGAAAAAACAGGCAGAACACTCTGTAACATATATCACAGCAAGATCCTTTTTGACCCACCTCCTAGAGAAATGAAAATAAAACCAAAAATAAACAAATGGAACCTAATGAAACTTAAAAGCTTTTGCCCAGCAAAGGAAACCATAAACAAGATGAAAAGACAACCCTCAGAATGCAAAAAAAATTTTCAAACGAAGCAACTGACAAAGGATTAGTCTCCAAGATATACAAGCAGCTCATGCAGCTCAATATCAAAAAAAAAAAAAAACCCAATCCAAAAATGGGCAGAAGACCTAAATAGGCATTTCTCCAAAGAAGATGTACAGATTGCCAACAAACGCATGAATGGATGCTCAACATCACTGATCATTAGAGAAATGCAAATCAAAACTACAGTGAGGTATCACCTCACACCAGTCAGAATGGCCATCATCAAAAAGTCTACAAACAATAAATGCTGGAGAGGGTGTGGTGAAAAGGGAACCCTCTTGCACTGTTGGTGGGAATGTAAATTGATACAGCCACTATGGAGAACAGTATGGACGTTCCTTAAAAAACTAAAAATAGAACTACCATATGACCCCGCAATCCCACTTCTGGGCATATACCCTGAGAAAACCATAATTCAAAAAGAGTCATGTGCCACAATGTTAATTGCAGCACTATTTACATAGCCAGGACATGGAAGCAACCTAAGTATCCATCTACAGATGAATGGATAAAGAAGATGTGACACGTGTATACAATGGAATATTACTCATCCATTAAAAGGAATAAAATTGAGTCATTTGTAGTGAGGTGGATGGACCTATAGTCTGTCATACAGAGTGAAGTAAGTCAGAAAGTGAAAAGCAAATACCGTGTGCTAACACATATATATGGAATCTAAAAAAAAAAATTATTCTGAAGAACCTAGGGGCAGGACAGGAATAAAGACGCAGACATAGAGAATGGACTTGAGGACACAGGGAGGGGGAAGGGTAAGCTGAGACGAAGTGAGAGAGTGGCATTGACATATATATACTACCAAATGTAAAATAGATAGCTAGTGGGAAGCAGCTGCATAGCACAGGGAGACCAGTGCGGTGCTTTGTGACCACCTAGAGGGGTGGGATAGGGAGGGTGGGCGGGAGACACAAGAGGGAGGGGATATGGTGATATATCTATATGTATAGCTGATTCACTTTGTTATACAGCACCAACTAACACAACAATGTAAAGCAATTATACTCCATAAAGACGTTAAAAAAAAAAAAGATTGTGCGTGAACAAGAAATGGTCACCAAGGTTTCCCTGGTGGCGCAGTGGTTCAGAGTCCACCTGCCGATGCAGGGGACATGGGTTTATGCCCCAGTCCAGGAAGATCCCACATGCCACAGAGCGGCTAGGCCCGTGAGCCATGGCCTCTGAGCCTGCGCGTCCGGAGCCTGTGCTCAGCAACAGGAGAGGCCACAACAGTGAGAGGCCCACGTACCGCAAAAAAAAAAAGAAATAATCAACAAAGGGTGTCTCTATTCAATCAGTTAGCCATTAAAGATAAGGAACTTAGGGCTTCCCTGGTGGCGCGGTGGTTGAGAGTCCGCCTGCCGATGCAGGGGACACGGGTTCGTGCCCCGGTCCGGGAAGATCCCACATGCCGCGGAGCGGCTGGGCCCGTGAGCCATGGCTGCTGAGCCTGTGCGTTCAGAGCCTGTGCTCCCCAACTGGAGAGGCCACAACAGCGAGAGGCCCGCGTACCACAAAAAAAAAAAAAAAAAAAAAAGATAAGGAACTTAAATAAATATTTTGGGTTTTCTTGTACAACTATTTCAGTTACCAGAATATTTGAGCAGGCTGTGCTGATTCCCCCCAACGCCACCAATGAAAATTAAGTTCCCCTTCCTTTAAACAACTTTAACACTTCAAGCTTCTTTCATGGTACTTACCATAAAATACATTGTGTTACAGCAATTTAGTGCTTGATTTATCTCCACTACTGAGTTGTAAACAGCTTGAGAGCAGGGGCCAAAATCTTACTCACCTTTATATACCTTACAGATCCCTTTAGGATCTTAAAATTAATGCATAATGATTATTAGTAAAATGAAATTCAAAGAAAGATTTCTGTAGAAATATTGTAGAAATGGAACAAAACCTAGCTCCTGGCATAATCTTGGTAGTGAGTAATCCACCACAGGCTATTGGCATCTTGGCACTATTATGAGGACACAATTTTTGAGCATCAATAGCTACCATGTTCTGTCTGTCAATCACCATAGCATTCTGGGCACCAGGAATTAATAATATTGGAGGTAGATGCCATTATGGATTCCTTTCCTTCCTTACAAACGAGGCCTGGAATATGTTGATGACATGCAGCTCCCAGATACACTTTTGCCCTCTGTTTGACCTGTATGAATTACTCTGCTGGCATGGAATTCACTGGTAAATAAATTGATGGCCCACAATTCAACTGCTTATCCAAACATGACCTCAACAACAAAGACTAGTTGAAAAATTTTAAGTAACGTCCATCAGCTATTCAGATGGACTGAAAATTTCCCAGGCCAAACCTTCAATTATTATTCTGTTGAAAGTGATTTTAGGTTTTGTTGATGAGTATGTTCTAGATAGTTTTAATTTAATATTTAAAAACCATCCAAAGGACAGTGATTGTATGTTTTAGTAGATGAAAAAGGCCAGGGATATTTTGAAAAACTAATATAGTTTGGGTTACTATGCAACATTTCATGGGCCTTGCTGCAGATGATAATCATACTGTTTTGGGTTTTTTTTCTGCAGTCTTTTTTTTTTTATACAGCAGGTTTTTATTAGTTATCTATTTTATACCTATTAGAGTATACATGTCAATCCCAATCTCCCAGTTCATCCCACCACCACCACTACCACCCCGCCCCACTTCCCCTCCTTGGTGTCCATACATTTGTTCTCTACATCTGTGTCTCTATTTCTGCCTTGAAAACCAGTTCATCTGTACCATTTTTCTAGATTCCATATGTATCCATTAATATATGATATTTGTTTTTCTCTTTCTGACTTACTTCATTCTGTATGACAGTCTCTAGGTCCATCAACGTCTCTACAAATGACACAATTTCATTCCTTTTTATGGCTGAGTAATATTCCATTGTATATATGTACCACATCTTCTTTATCTATTCATCTGTTGATGGGCATTTAGGTTGGTTCCATGTCCTGGCTATTGTAAATAGTGCTGCAGTGAACTTTGGGGTGCAAGTGTCATTTTAAATTATGGTTTTCTCAGGGTATATGCCCAGTAGTGGGATTGCTGGGTCATATGGTAGTTCTATTTTCAGTTTTTAAGTAAATTCCATACTACTCACCAAGGTGGCTGTATCAATTTACGTTCCCACCAACAGCAATACACATATCCCTTTAAAGAGCACCCTATCAACAGGTCAAGTTCCTGTCCCATTCCTCCAGAAGTCCTCAATGCACATTTCCCTGTGCACTATGAGCAGGTCTATCTCTGTCCTGTTCCTCCAGAAGTCTTCATTTCCCTGTAGAGAGCGCACTATCATCAGGTCTATTCCTTTCCTGTTCCTGCAGAGGTCGTCAATGCACATGCCCAAGTATAGGGGCCATATGAGCATGTCTAGTCTCTGTCCTATTCTTTCAGAAGTCTTCAATACACATTAAAAGGATCATACACCATGATCAAGTGGGATTTATCCCAGGGATGCAAAGATCCTTCAATTTACTCAAATCAACAATGTGATACACCATATTAACAAATTGAAGAAGAAAAACCATATGATCATCTCAGGAGATGCAGAAAGAATGTTCTAATTTCATTCTTTTACATGTAGCTGTCCAGTTTTCCCAGCACCATTTATTGAAGAGACTGTCTTTTCTCCATTGTATATCTTTGCCTCCTCTGTCACAGATTAGTTGACCACAGGTGCGTGGGTTTATCTTTGGGCTTTCTGTCTTGTTCCATTCATCTATGTGTCTGTTTTTGTGCTGGTACCATATTGTCTTGATTACTGTAGCTTTGTAGTATAGTCTGAAGTCAGTGAGCCTGATTCCTCCAGCTCGTTTTTTCCCCTCAAGATTGCTTTGGCTATTCGGGGTCTTTTGTGTCTCCATAAAAATTTTAAGATTTTTTGTCTAGTTCTTTAAAAAATGCCATTGGTAATTTGATAAGGATTGCATTGAATCTGCAGCTTGCTTGGGTAGTATTGTCATTTTCATATTGATGCTTCCAATCCAAAAACACGGTATATCTCTCCATCTATTTGTGTCATCTTTGATTTCTTTCATCGGGGTCTTATAGTTTTTACATACAGGTCTTTTACCTCCTTAGGTAGGTTTATTCCTAGGTATTTTATTCTTTTTGTTGCAACGGTAAATGGGAGTGTTTCCTTAATTGCTCTTTCAGATTGTTCATTGTTAGTGTATAGGAATGCAAGAGATTTCTCTGCATTAGTTTTATATCCTGCTACTTTACCCAATTCATTGGTTAGCTCTAATAGTTTTCTGGTGGCATCTTTAGGATTCTCTATGTATAGTATCATGTCATCTGCAAACAGTGACACTTTTACTTCTTTTCCAATTTGTATTCCTTTTATTTCTTTTTCTTCTCTGATTGCCGTGGCTAGGACTTCCAAAACTATGTTGAATAACAGTGGTGAGTGTTGACATTATTGTCTTGTTCCTGATCTTACAGGAAATGCTTTCATTTCTTCACCATTGGGAATAATGTTTGCTGTGGGTTTGTCGTGTATAGCCTTTATTATGTTGAGGTAAGTTCCCTCTATGCCCACTTTCTGGAGAGTTTTTATCATAACTGGGTGTTGAATTTTGTCAAAAGCTTTTTCTGTATCTATTGAGATGATCATATGGTTTTTCTCCTTTAATTGGTTAATATGGTGTATCACATTGATTCATTTGCATATATTGAAGAATCCTTGCATCCCTGGGATAAATCTCACTTGATCATGGTGTATGATCCTTTTAATGTGTTGTTGGATTCTGTTTGCTAGTATTTTGTTGAGGATTTTTGCATCTATATTCATCAGTGATATTGGTCTGTAATTTTTTTTGTAGTATCTCTGTCTGGTTTTAGTATCAGGGTGATGGTTGCCTCGTAGAATGAGCTTGGGAGTATTCCTTCCTCTGCAGTTCTTTGGAAGAGTTTGAGAAAGATGAGTGTTAGCTATTCTCTAAATGTTTGATAGAATTCACCTGTGAAGCCATCTGCTCCTGGACTTTGTTGGAAGATTTTTAATCACCGTTTCAATTTCATTACTTGTGATTGGTCTGTTCATATTTTTTTATTTCTTCCTGGTTCAGTCTTGGAAGGTTATGCCTTTCTAAGAATTTGTCCATTTCTTCCAGGTTGTCCATTTTATTGGCATAGAGTTGCCTGTAGTAGTCTCTTATGATGCTTTGTATTTCTGCAGTGTCTGTTGTAACTTCTTTTTCATTTCTAATTTTATTGATTTGAGTCCTCTCCCTGTTTTTCTTTATAAGTCTGGCTAAAGGTTTATCAATTTTGTTTATCTTTTCAAAGAACCAGCTTTTAGTTTCATTGATCTTTGCTATTATTTTCTTTGTTTCTATTTCATTTATTTCTGCTCTGACCTTTATGATTTCTTTCATTCTGCTAACTTTGGGTTCTGTTTTTTCTTCTTTCTCTAGTTCCTTTAGGTGTAGGATTAGATTGTTTCTTTGAGATTTTTCTAGTTTCTTGAGGTAAGATTGTATTGCTATAAACTTCCCTCTTAGAACTGCTTTTCCTGCATTCCATAGGTTTTGGATCATCGTGTTTTTGTTGTCACTTGTCTCTAGGTATTTTTTGATTTCCTCTTTGATTTCTTCAGTCATCTCCTGGTTATTAGTAACGTATTGTTTAGCCTCCATGTGTTTGTGTTTTTTTATGTTTTTTCCCTGTAATTTGTTTCTAATCTCATAGTGTTGTGGTTGGAAAAGATGCTTGATATGATTTCAATTTTCTCAAATTTACCAAGGCTTGAATTATAACCCAAGATGTTATCTAACCTGGAGAATGTTCCGTTTGCACTTGAGAAGAAAGTGTAATCTGCTCTTTTCGGATGGAATGTCCTATAAATATCAGTTAAATCTCTCTGGTCTATTGTGTCATTTAAAGCTTGTGTTTCCTTCAATTTTGTCTCTGGATGATCTGTCCATTGGTGTAAGTGAGGTGTTAAAGTCCCCCACTATTGTTGTGTTACTGCCGATTTCCTCTTTTATAGCTGTTTGCAGTTGCCTTATGTATTGAGGTACTCCTATGTTGTGTGCATATATGTTTATAATTGTTATATCTTCTTCTTGGATTCATCCCTTGATCATTATGTAGTGCCCTTCCTTGTCTCTTCTAACATTCTTTATTTTAAAGTCCATTTTGTCTGATATGAGTATTGCTACTCCAGCTTTATTTTGATTTCCATTTGCATGGAATATCTTTTTCCATTCCCTCACTTTCAATCTGTATGTGTCCCTAGGTCTGAAGTGGTCGTCTTGTAGACAGCATATATACGGGTCTTGTTTTTGTATCCATTCAGTGAGCCCGTGTCTTTTGGTTAGAGCATTTAATCCATTCACATTTAAGGTAATTATCGAATTATCAATATGTATGTTCCTATTACCATTTTCTTAATTGTTTTGGTTTGTTTTTGTGAGTCCTTTACGTCTCTTGTGTTTCCAAGTTAGAGAAGTTCGTTTAGCATTTGTTGTAGAGCTGGTTTGGTGGTGCTGAATTCTCTTAGCTTTTGCTTGTCTGAAAAGCTTTTGATTTCTCTCTCGAGGCTGAATGAGATCCTTACTGGGTAGAGTCATCTTGGTTGTAGGTTCTTCCCTTTCATCACTTTAAATATTTCATGCCCCTCCCTGCTGGCTTGTAGAGTTTCTGCTGAGAAATCAGCTGTTAACCTTATGGGAGTTCCCTTATATGCTGCTGTTTTTCCCTTGTTGCTTTTAATAGGTTTTCTTTGTCTTTTAATTTTTGTCAATTTGATTACTATGTGTCTCGGCGTGTTTCTCCTTGGCGTTATCCTGACTGGGACTCTCTGTGCTCCTGGACTTGGGTGGCTATTTCCTTGCCCATGTTAGGGAAGTTTTTGACTATAATCTCTTCAAATATTTTCTTGTGTCCTTTCTTTATCTCTTCTCCTTTTGGGACCCCTATAATGCGAATGTTGGTGTGTTTATTGTTGTCACAGAGGTCTCTTAGACTGTCTTCATTTCTTTTCATTCTTTTTTCTTTATTCTCTTCCACGACAGTGAATTCCACCATTCTGTCTTCCAGTTCACTTATCCGTTCTTCTGCCTCAGTTATTCTGCTATTGATTCCTTCTAGTGTTGTTTTCATTTCAGTTATTGCATTGTTCATCTCTGTTTCATTGTTTAATTCTTCTAGGTGTTTGTTAAACATTTCTTGCATCTTCTTGATCTTTGACTCAATTCTTTTTCTGAGGTCCTGGATCATCTTCACTATCATTATTCTGAATTCTTTTTCTTAATGGTTGCCTATCTCCACTTCGTTTAGTTGTTTTAGTGGGGTTTTATCTTGTTCTTTCATCTGGTACATAGTCCTCTGCCTTTTCATTTTGTCTATCTTTCTCTGAGTGTGGTTTTCACTCCACAGGCTGCAGGACTGTAGTTCTTCAATCATACTGTTTTAATGGTTCTCTTTTCTTAAAAGCATTCATGATGCTTTGTAACATTAGAATTACTAGACACATATATATAATGGCAATGATAATGTTACCATACATAAAGTTGTCTACAGTTCACAAAGCATTAACAACAATGCTAGAACACTTTTCTAATAGCAAAGCAATATGTCTCCAACTGGGGAGGTCCCTGGATGGTTGTAAAGAAGCTGAAAGGGGATCCAGGAGGCCAGAGTGGCTGTTTGAAACAGAAGAAAATAGCAAAAATCAAAGTAGGTTGCTAGAGGAGGCTTCAAGGTCACTCCTATCTCTCTGTGACTGTAGGTGTAGACCCAGAAAGCTAAAATAGCAGGTATGAAACTTGGTGTTGAAGGGTAGCAGAATATGCCACCCCAAAATATGCAACATTGATATATTATTTTGAGCTGCAGACACTTGAAAAACAGCAAATGCAGGGACAGGCTTTCTCTGAACTCCATGTATTTGCCTAAAGATAAGTCCTCCAAAAGGAACTCAATTGTCATAAATTCTCTCCTCGGGAGTTTCATCAACCAGGGAATATTGACTCATCACAGAAGAGACTAGAAGTCAACACCACACCCAGACAAGCTTTTGTCACAAACTATCATACCACCCTTCTATTCTTCTAAAGCCCATTCATCTTTGCTGAAAATCATTCACTCTCTCCTAAATGGCCTATATCCCCCCTCCCATTCTCTATTTAGGTGGTATTTAATCCTGAATTCTAACTCACTTCTTTCAATTACTCAATTTTTCCTGGACATCTCCCTTGTATATAAGAGGCACACATGTTGATAAACTTCTGTATGTTCTTCTCTTCTTAATCTGTCTTTCAGTACAGAGGTCTCACTCAGCTAAGAACTCCTTCCCTACAGTGATTAGTGCAAAAGAGCAGAGAGAGCAAGGACTGTGGGATGACTATGCAGATATGAGTAATCAATGTAGAGGTAACTTAACCAAGTATTTTACCCTTCCCACACAAACATTCCCAGAATATGTCAGTTTTTATAATTATATCAAGCCTCATGTTTAAAATGTTTCCTCATTATATTACTTATTTTTTTTATTTGTTTTTTTTTTTTTGCGGTACACGGGCCTCTCACTGTTGTGGCCTCTCCCGTTGCAGAGCACAGGCTCCGGACGCGCAGGCTCAGCGGCCATGGCTCACGGGCCCAGCCGCTCCACGGCATGTGGGATCTTCCCAGACTGGGGCACGAACCCGTGTCCCCTGCATCGGCAGGCGGACTCTCAACCACTGCACCACCAGGGAAGCCCCATATTACTTATTTTTAATCAAAAACATTTTATTTAAAAATCAGTGTTCATATGATTGTCAACTTTCAAGATTGTTAAAATGCATATTCTCAGGCCTCAAACACCAAACATTCCAATGAAATAAGTTTGGGGTTGAGTCTGGAGTTTACATTTTTTACCACAAAAATTCCCTGGTAATTTTAATTCTAATAGCATCACATTTTGAGAAACACTGACCCATAGTACCTAACAGAGTGCCTAGGATACGGTAGACACTCCATGAATAGTTGCATCGAATGATTTCTTTTATCTGTTTCAAGATCCCATGGTTTGGTTGGGGTTCACTCCCAACAAAGATAAATATCCACTGAGCACAGTAAACTGGTCCGAAGGTTTTAGACCATATTTCATGCAAGACTTTTTATCGAGTATCTGATATTGGCCTGGTCTAAGCAAATATATTTAAAAGGCAGTATAGTTGTCCTTCAGTATTTGCAGGGGATTAGTTCCAGGACCCCAAAAATCCAGGGATGCTCAAGTGCCTTATATAAAATGATATGGTATTTGCATATAACCTACACACATCCTCCCATGTACTTTAAGTCATCTCTAGATTACTTATCATACCTAATACAATATAAATGTGATGTAAATAGTTGCAAATACAATGTAAATGCTATGTAAATAGTTGCAGGCATACAGCAAATTCAACCTCCAACTTAATCTGGGATAAATCTTTTTGGAACTTTCTGGAATTTTATTTTTTGAATATTTTCTGTCTGTAGTTGGGTGAATCCATGGAGGCAAAACCCATGGATACAGAGGGCTGAGTTAAATGTATCAAGTATTTATTTATATTTTCTTTCTTTACATTTATGTTTAGATATCCTATTCTTTTTCCAGCATCAGAAAATACAGTCTTACATGTTCTTCCAGTTTTGTGGATTTTTAAAATTTGGGTTCTCTGTCCATTATAATTAATGTTTTACACTATAGGGATTTATTTTGTATATGGTGTGACATAGTGCTTTGATATTGACCTTTTAAAATAATCACTTACTATTTTTTAAAAATATTTCTTATTTGCCACACTGATTTGGATTGCGGTCTTTGTAATACAGTCTATATATGACATTTGTATACTTTTATCAGTTCTGTAAGCTTTTATGTCTATTCTGCCAATTTTCTATTCTCAAAGTTCTGTGCTATTTTATTTTTAAGCTTTATAGCATGTTTCACTATTTAGTATTCTAAGTCTCCAGCCATTTTTTATTTTCAAAATTTTTTGCTATTCTCATCTATTTTCTTCCAAGTAAATATGCAAAGATTTTAATAAGTCCTAAGACATTCTTTGGACATTTTGCTTAGATTGCATTAAGTATCAAATAACATGAGGAAAATTGACATTTCTTTTACAATTGTGCATCTGTTCTTTTAGGAATATGTTACATCTTATCTAGAAATGAGTTCAAGTCTTCTTCAGTCAAGTGTTGAAGATTTCTTATACAATCCTACTCATTTATGGTTAAATTTATTCCTAGATATTTGTATTTAGTGTAAATGGATATTTTTAGTCAAGTTATATATTATCTCTTATTGATGTGTTAATAGAAAAGCAGTTGATTTTCATATATCTATTTGTTGAAATCTTTTCTTTTTCTTTTTTTTTAATTGGGGTATAGTTGCTTTACAATGTTGTGTTAGTTTCTGCTGTACAATGAAGTGAATCAGCTATATGTATACATATATCCCCTCCCTCTTGGATCTCCCTCCCACCCCCACCCATCTCATCCATGTAGGTCACCACAGAGCACTGAGCTGAGCTCCCTGCACTATACAGCAGGTTCCCCCTAGCTATCTGTTTTACACATAGCAGTGCACATACGTCAATCCCAATATCCCAATTCATCCCACCCCCACACCCCCCACGTGTCCATACGTCCGTTTCCTACATCTGCATCTCTATTCCTGTGCTGAAAATAGGTTCGTCTGTACCACTTTTCTACATTCCACACACGTTAATATACGATATTTGTTTTTCTCTTTCTGACTTACTTCACTCTGTATGACAGACTCTAGGTCCAACCACATCTCTACAAATTACCCAATTTTGTTCCTTTTCATGGCTGAGTAATATTACATTGTATATATGTACCACATCTCCATTTTCTATTATTATTTTCATTGATTTTTTTGGACTTCATAAGTATGTCATCAAATAATGATAATTTTGTCCCAATAGCTTGAAATCAGAATTTGTTTCCTGTTTTATTGCATAGGCTAAAATGATCACAATCATGTTAAGTTTGGGGGGTATAGTAGGCACCATTTTCTTGGCTTTGATGGTAATGCCATTAAAGTTTCAGTTTCCAAAAGATGTGCTGCTTGTTTGAGGTAGTTATTCTATTCTATACATCATTAAAGAAGAAACTTTTTATTTGTTCATTACTAGATAGGTAGATAGATAGACAGACAGATAGATAGGTAGATAGGATATAAGTAATGGTTTTCAATTTTGTCAAATATATTTTTGGTGTCTGTTGAAAGATCATTTAAAAATTTTATAAAGCCTCGTTTATAATATATATTATCCCAATAACTTTCCTAATACTGAAGCAGTGTTGATAGTTTTTGTTTAATAATGCTACATTTTTCTTCTACTATACCATGAAAATCAGTTTGCTGATATTTTGGGGAGAACAAGACTAAGATCTTTGGAGGTTCCTCATATTTTAGTATCAAGGTTAATTTAGCTCTTTCTTTGTGCTAGAGACATTTTTACTTCTACTTGAGAAAATTTGGTGATTTCTCTTTTTCCAGGAAATTATCAACATTATTGATATTTTATTACTATAGAATCATGCATACAGTTATTTTTGAACATCTTTCTGAATATTTTATTTCATTTCCAGTTTCTATCTGTATTTTTAACTTTATTGATGTACAACTGCCAAAAAAATGATATATATTTAAGGTACACAACTTGATGTTTTGATCTAAATATACATTGTGAAATGATCACCACAATGAGCCTGATCAACATATCCATCATCTCACATAGTTACGGTTTCTTGTCATAAGGACCCTTAAGATCTACCCTCTTAGCAAATTTCAGATATGTAATACCATGTATTGTTAACTCTACTCACCATGCTGTATGTTAAATCTCCAGAATATATTCATCTTGCATAACTGAGATTTTGTATCCTTTGACCCCCATCTCCCCATTTCTCCCACCTCCCAGCCCCTGTCAACCACCATTCTACTCTGTGCTTCTGTGAGTCTATTTTAGATTCCACATGTAAGTGGGATCATGTAGTGTTTGTCTTTCTGTGTCTGGTTTATTTCACTTAGCATAATGTCCTCTGGGTTCATCCATGTTGTTGCAAATGGCAGAATTTCCTTCTTGTTGAAAGATGAATAATATTCCATTGTATATTCATTATTCTTTATCCATTTTCTTTACCCATTCATCTGTTGATGAACATTTAAGTTGTTTCTGTATCTTGGCTATTATGAATAATGCTGTGATGACCCTGAGAGTGCATATATATCTTTGAGATCCTGATTTCATTTCTTTTGGATATATACCAGATCATATGGTAGTTCTGTTTTTTTTTTTTTTTTTTGAGGAGCCGCCCTACTAGCTGTAACAATTTACTCCCCAACAACAGGGTACAAGTATTCCCTTTTCTCCATCTCCTCACTTAGTCTTGTCATTTCATGTCTTTTTGATAATAGCCATTCTAACAAGTTTGAGATGATATCTCATTGTGGTTTTGATATGCATTTCCCTGATGATTAGTAATACAGAGCACCTTTTCATGTATCTTTTGGCCTTCTGTATGTCTTCTTTCGAGAAATGTCCTTTTCCCATTTTTTAATCAAGTTATATGTTTTTGCTATGGAGTTGTAGGAGTTCCCTATATATTTTTTTTGACATTAACCTCTTATCAGATATATAGTTTGCAAATATTTTTTTACCATTCTATAGCCTGCCTTTTCACTCTGTTGATTATTTCATTTGCTGTACAGAAGATTTTTAGTTTGATAGCTCATTTGTCTGTTTTTGCTTTCATTTCCTATGTTTTTGATCATGTCATATCCAAAAATCATTATCCAGACAAATGTCAAGATGCTTTTACCCTGTGTTTTCTCCTAGGAATTTTACAGTTTCAGGTCCTATGCTTAAGTCTTTAATCCATTTTGAGTTGATTTTTGTATATGGTGTGAGATAGGAGTCCAAGTTCATTTCCTCTGTGTGGACATCCAGTTTTCCCAGCTTCATTTATTGAAGAGACTATCCTGTCCCTATTATGTGTTCTTGGCATGCTTTCAGAAGATTCGTTGACCATAAATGTGTGGATCTGTTTCTGGGATCTCTATTTTGCTCCCTTGATCTATATGTTTGTATTTATGCCAGTACCATAGTGTTTCAATTACTATAGCTTTGCAACATATCTTAAAATCAGGAGGCATGATGCCTCCAGCTTTGTTCTTCTTGCTCAAGATTGCTTTGGTAATCTTGGGTCTTTTGTGGTTACATATGAATTTTAGGATTGTTTTTTCTATTTCTGTAAGGAATGCTATTGGAATTTTTTTTTTTTTTTTTTTTTTTTTTTGTGGTATGCGGGCCTCTCACTGTCGTGGCCTCTCCCGTTGCGGAGCACAGGCTCCGGACGCGCAGGCTCAGCAGCCATGGCTCACGGGCCCAGCCGCTCCGCGGCATATGGGATCCTCCCAGACCGGGGCACGAACCCGTATCCCCTGCATCGGCAGGCGGACTCTCAACCACTGCGCCACCAGGGAGGCCCTATTGGAATTTTGATAGGGATTTTATTGAATCTGTATATCACTTTGGGTAGTCAGGATATTTTAACAATATTTTTCCAATCCATGAACATAAGATGTTTTTCCATTTATCTGTGTCCTCTTTAATTCCCTTCATTACTGTAATTTTCACTGTACAAATCTTTCACCTCTTTGGTTTACTTTCTTCTGTTCTTTTTGTTGTTTTGTAAATGGGATTTTCTTAATTTCCTTTTCAGATAGTTGTTTGTGTATAGAAATGCCACAATTTTTTGTATGTTTATTTTGTGTCCTGTAACTTGACTGAATTTATTAGTTTTAGTAGTTTTTTGTATGCTCTTTAGGATTTTCTACACATATGATCATGTCATCTGCAAATAGAGATAATTTCACTTCTTCCTTTCAAATGTGGATTTTTTTTTCTTGTCTAATTACTCTGGTAGAACTTCCAGTACTGTATTGAATACAAGTGGTGAGAATGGACATCCTTTCCTGTTACCTTTACATATCTGGAGCAGAGCCCACAGGGAAATAGGGCTGCTTCTAGGACTGCAGCCAGGACCACAGTTAGCCAACCAGCCACTGGGGTACAGGCCTACCTTCTGAGAGCATTCTTTGTCAGTTTTAGACTCCACCAGAGTTTTGTATCCTGGGTCCCAAGGCTCACACAAAGGCACTTTTGTCTGTGGATGGCTGCCAAATTGTTGTTTCTCTGGGTTATGAAGGTGGGGGACCTCCTATTCACCCATTTCGCTGACATCATTCCCTCTACCTGTACTTATACATTTTTTCTTTTTCCCTAATCAGATTTACCAAGAAATTACTTTCCCCTCAAATAAATAAATAAGCAAAATACAAACTGAATATTTGATTTAATTATTTGTTCTATTTTATGAATTCATTAAATTCTGTATATGTAATAATTTTCTAAATTAACTTTATTAATATCAGTATTTATTTTTGATAAAATTTTGACTTAGGTTACTGAGGGAAAAAAAGATAATCACTAAAAGATATTGTAAAAAACAAAGATAAACAAATGGGACCTAATGAAACTTCAAAGCTTTTGCACAGCAAAGGAAACCATAAACAAGACCAAAAGACAACCCTCAGAATGGGAGAAAATATTTGCAAATGAAGCAACTGACAAAGGGTTAATCTCCAAAATTTATAAACAGCTCATGCAGCTCAATAGCAAAAAAACAAACAACCCAATCCAAAAATGGGCAGAAGACTTAAATAGGCATTTCTCCAAAGAAGATATACAGACTGCCAACAAACACATGAAAGAATGCTCAACATCATTAATCATTAGAGAAATGCAAATCAAAACTACAATGAGATATCATCTCACACCAGTCAGAATGGCCATCATCAAGAAATCTAGAAACAATAAATGCTGGAGAGGGTGTGGAGAAAAGGGAACACTCTTGCACTGCTGGTGGGAATGTGAATTGGTACAGCCACTATGGAGAATGGTATGGAGGTTCCTTAAAAAACTAAAAATAGAACTACCATATGACCCAGCAATCCCACTACTAGGCATATACCCTGAGAAAACCATAATTCAAAAAGAGACATGTACCAAAATGTTCATTGCAGCTCTATTCACAATAGCCCAGAGATGGAAACAACCTAAGTGTCCATCATCGGATGAATGGATAAAGAAGATGTGGCACATATATACAATGGAATATTACTCAGCCATAAAAAGAAATGAAACTGAGCTATTTGTAATGAGGTGGATAGACCTAGAGTCTGTCATACAGAGTGAAGTAAGTCAGAAAGAGAAAGACAAATACCGTATGCTAACACATATATATGGAATTAAAAAAAAAATGTCATGAAGAACCTAGGGGTAAAACGGGAATAAAGACACAGACCTACTTGAGAATGGACTTGAGGATATGGGGAGGGGGAAGGGTAAGCTATGACAAAGCGAAAGAGAGGCATGGACATATATACACTACCAAACGTAAGGTAGATAGATAGTGGGAAGCAGCCGCATAGCACAGGGAGATCAGCTCGGTGCTTTGTGACCGCCTGGAGGGGTGGGATGGGGAGGGTGGGATGGAGGGAGATGCATGAGGGAAGGGATGTGGGAACAGATATATATGTATGACTGATTCACTTTGTTATAAAGCAGAAACTAATAAAAAAAATTAAATTAAATTAAAAAAAAAAAGATATTGTAAACAACCCAGAATAAAGTCATGTTCCCTACATGGTGATAGACAAGGTTGTATAATTATTTTTTTCCTTATCGCAATGCCCACCAAGTTTGGCTACAAGATTACCATAGGTCACACTTGGCAACAGATTAACTTAGAAGGACAAGAAATGTATCTTGCCAGCAGGCCAGTGTTAGTTATTTCTCTTCAGTGTGAGTTTTACTTGCAGAATTCATTTAGAATATACATCACAGGCAAGAAGGTGATACCCATATTGGGTGGGTGCAAAAGCCTATCTGGCTTAGAAGCCTAATAATCCAAAGGAGTCAATATCTCTTGTAACAACTCCAAAAGCACAATTTCCAGGGTCCCCAAAGACACAAGGCCAGCTATAAGAATTACTGCACTCAGAGAAGCTCAATGATATGGTTTCCTTTCCTGCACTTACTCTTCTCCCAGTTCAGATGACATTTATTACTCAGGCATCATTTTACATTCCAACTTTATTATATTTCCAAGAGAACAGAGCTGTAAATTAACCAGAAGCCAAATTCTCATGCAGAATAGGTGTTTAGTTTGAAATACAGGTCCTATTAATTTTTTGCACAATTAAATATATACCAATGTAACATTTTTTATCCTGTCTATATGACTTAAAATTCCAACCTTAAATCCCATTTTCTTCTTTTGTTCTCCATATTTGCACAGGTAAAATATGGAAATTATGCTTTTGTATGGGATGCAGCTGTATTGGAATATGTGGCTATCAATGACCCAGACTGCGCCTTTTACACCATTGGGAATACTATTGCTGATCGAGGATATGGAATTGCATTGCAGCATGGCAGTCCTTACCGGGATGTTTTTTCACAAAGGTAAGATTTGTGTGTGGTCCAAATAAGAAGAGAGGAAATATAGAAAAAGGAAAATCCACTTGGTTACCCCATTTAGTTTACTACATTTTGTTTTCTTTGTTTGGAAAACCACAGTAAACAATAACAAAAGGGAATTTTAAGTGATTGTTCAATAAGACATTTCCTGAAGCATGTATTAAAGTATTATTTTTCTCATAAAAAGGGAAAAGTTATTGCTGCATATAACTGGTTATTCTCAAAAAACTGATATACAAAATAAAATAAAAACTTAATTGAGTTTAGCCTCTGAATTTTTAGGGACTAAAACTGTCATAGAGTTAGCAAAATTAATTCCTTTCTAAAAACACCAAAGCATAAAATAAACTTCAGGACCAGGTTAAAGTTTTGAAGCACATACTGATAGGGATGTTTCCATATCAATTTTTCAAAGGAAAAGAGTAAAAATTTTAGAGTCTGTCATTGGTGTCAAAGTATACATGAAACTTTGTCATGGAAATTTAGGAGACAGTTTATTAAGAAATTATACTCATCCTCAAATCAGAATTTTCTATTATAAGTTGTTTAAGAAAGAAAATTTTAAATGTATATTTTATATTAATGATGTAGATGAAAGACTTGGGCCTGAAAGGAATTTACAAGATCACTGCATTTTATTATCTCTACTACCAAACAAGGTTGGACCTAAAAGAGAGAAATATCTTTCAGGTAGAAGTATTTTCTATTTGCCACTGATTTATTTGATTTATTATTAGATATTTTTGTACCTATTTTCTAAAAGCTAAAGCCAGATGAAAGAGAGCAGTACTAGGTAGTACTCTAGGTAGTACTAAGGCCCCAAATTTTAAACTGTTTGAGTTGTATTCCTCCAAATTTCAAGATAACAGAAAGCCAGGCATTTTGTGTTTAACAAAACAAGTCAGTAGTCCAAATTTATGTTATAACTCTTCTGTTAGCTAACTAAAAACCTAGGCCTCTCTCTTTATCAGCAAATGAAGATATTAAATTAACTCTAGGGTCCTACATTAATCACCTTTTCTGTGTAGCAAACAACCCAAATCAGTGACTTTAAAAACGGTGTTTCTCAGGACTTCCCTGGTGGTCCAGTGGTTAAGACTTCGCCTACCAATGCAGGGGGTGCAGGTTTGATCACTGGTCAGGTAGCTAAGATCCCACATGCCTCGTGGCCAAAAATCCAAAACATAAAACAGAAGCAATATTGTAACAAATTCAATAAAGACTTAAAAAATGGTCCACATCACACACACACAAAAAGTTATTTCTCATTGATGGAACGTAAGGGCTGTGATTTGGCTGAATTCTGCTGCGAGTTGCGGGTCAACTGCAGGTCTCTGTGCAGCTTTTCGTCCCAGGGACCACCATTGTTCTTCTACTTGTTAGAAGAGGCACATCATTGTTTTTATGAATTTAGAAGAGAGGATGGAAAGCATAATGGAATGAAGGGAATGCCAGGGTTTTATGGTAAAAGACCAGCAGAGAAGTTTAATGGACCCTTCACATGAACCAGGTCATCAGGAAAAGGATTGTTTATTCCTTAGTTGCAGTTAATTGGCTTTTTCTTCACTACAGGTATTTTTTGTTTCCAGACCTGATTTCTGGGTCTTTTATGCCAAAGAAAATGAAGCCAATAAAATCAATACACAGGGCTTCCCTGGTGGCCCAGTGGTTGAGAATCCGCCTGCCGATGCAGGGGACACGGGTTCGTGCCCCAGTCTGGGAGGATCCCACATGCCGCGGAGCGGCTGGGCCCGTGAGCCATGGCCGCTGAGCCTGCGCGTCCGGAGCCTGTGCTCCGCAACGGGAGAGGCCACAGCAGTGAGAGGCCCGCGTACCGCAAAAAAAAAAAAAAAAAAAAAAATCAATACACAAACATAATAGCAATTAAAGAAATATTTAATCAATCACACCAAATGTTCTATTTCTTATTATCCATGTGGTGTCTTACGTTACAGAGATTTTAATTCTGAGTGAATATATTTCATTGAACTACTAAAACACAATATTAAGCAATGAGCATTATTTTTCCTTTGATTAGCATCCTGGATGTTGACAATTTAAATTGTCCTTCTCTGTGGAGTTCCTTAATAATGACACCCTGCATCCTAGTCCCCTGGACATCTGGAGGAAGAGAGAGGAAAGAAACATGATCTGGCCACAGTCCCCCTCTATACATATGTGCAGCGTTTCTAGAACCTAAACTCTCTCCGTGAACCCAGAAAATATCTGCATTCATTCCCTTTTGCTATAGCCATCAGGGAAAAAAGAACTCCTTTTTATTAACTAATTTAAAAGTTATAGAGACATCACACTTAATCATTGTATTATACTTTAGAAATTGTTATAAATAGCTTTACTACAACAACTTATCCTGGACCACTGGTTAAACTAGATCACTGATTGCTCATGTGATTATATTCAGTGAAATGACAGTATTCAGAGTGATTTTTAATAAGTAAATACTAATTACATCTCAAGTATCTATGTGCCTATACCACACATATTAGATATCAAAGTACTTTAATATGTAATAAATATTATATAATGATATAGTAACTACATTTATTATCTGCTATCTGCCCAATATCTTGTATGCTTATACGTTTTAATGACTTCAGAACAATCATATGAAATGTCTGTTTATTACACACTTGCATATTAGTGCACAGTTATTAGTCTACAAGTACCTACACTGAGTGGATGGTCCTGAGCTTTGGCAAGCATCATGTCAGGCATCAGAGGCATAGGCTGTAGTGATATGCTCACTTGTGCAATTGTATGAGAGTGGACATGCACAGGAGTGACTTTTAAGGACCAATAAGTGCTACAATATATGACTGTAGATTTGGATAGAAGAATTTTGTTTCGTTGGTCTCTACAGATACCAGATAATTTGGTAGCAGAAATTAAAGAATTTATATATCTCACCAGATATATGGGTCAGAGTACTAGTGTGATGGCTAATGTTTACAATGAATTCTCTGACACTATCTGTTCATCAAACGTTTTCTGTGGCCTTTGTCTCATAATAGTTCTTAGTATAATAAAATCATCAGAAGTTGTTACATTAAAGACATCTATGAATGGAAGAGAACTGAGTTTTTCAGAGTGATATCATAATGCTGTTAATAAAATTAGTTCCATTGTTGATCTTAGAACCTTAACTATTCATAAGGCTAAAAAGATAACAAAACAATATTTATTGAGCATTTAGTACAAGCTCACCTCTGTTCTCAAATCTTAGTGGGTGTCAAGGAGTAACTAACTCATGAGTTTAATTTTATGCTTCATCAATAAAAGAGTCCCTTTTTGCCTATTGGCTGCTAACCCTAAACTTTGGGAATAGAACCACCTAGTGGCACAAAAACAAGGACATATTTCAAACTGCATGGAGAATGATTTGGTTGAATTCATGGAGAGTGGCAAAGATGCAGAAACAATATTTCAACCTAATCACAGAATTTCAGAATTTTTAGAAATGGAATGAACAGTAGTTCCCTTTTTTTACCAGGGATGTAACTAGTCCAAAGGGGTAAATAACTTGCTCAGAATCACAAAAAAAGCAATAAAACTGGAAATTTTTGAAATTTTCTACTTCTATGTTTAGTTTTTTGGTGTTCATGTGCCTTGTCTTCCTTTATCTTTCTTTTAAAAGCTTATAAAAATAATATAAAACATACTGTATAATGCTTACTGTGTACCAGACCCTGAGTTCTTACATGAGGTAAGTACTATAATTATCCTCATTTTATAGACACAGAAACTGAGACAGATGAGGTAAAGTAATTTGTCCAAGTTCACCAATCTATTGAGTATTAGAACTGAGATTCAAATCCAGACATGATGGCTCCCAAAATTGACGTACACTTTTAACATACTGTGTTTTATTTATTGTCTTTCTGTGATCCAGTATCTTTTTATTGAGCACAGATTAGATTTCCAGGACAGGTTTTCCTTATCACATACTCTGATTTGTCAGAGTAACAAACTGTGTTTTAAATAAACACTTAGAGATTGCCTCTCTAATCTCTCTCTTCCTCTCTCTCTTAGGGGCACAGAATAGAATTAATCATAACCCTTGATTTATGATGTTTTCATTATTTGTCTATAATTGGCTATTTTTATTTGTTTAGTTTTTTGGTTTTTGTTTTTGTGGTACGCGGGCCTCTCACTGCTGTGGCCTCTCCCGTTGCGGAGCACAGGCTCCGGATGCGCAGGCTCAGCGGCCATGGCTCATGGGCCCAGCCGCTCTGCAGCATGTGGGATCTTCCCGGACTGGGGCACGAACCCATGTCCCCTGCATCGGCAGGCGGACTCTCAACCACTGTGCCACCAGGGAAGCCCTATTTGTTTCGTTTTGAACTACTTGGATGTAGTCTTTTTCCAGTGCCTACCTCATGCCTGCATAGAGTAAGCATTCAATAAATATTTGATGAATTAATAAAAGATCTACCTAACTTTATGCTCAAAGATGATCCTATTTACTTATAATCAAATACATTGAGTACTTATCCTTTGTGCTTACTTGATATTAAAAAGTCTTCTACTCTTATCATAATAATTTTCTATTTATCTTGGTTTCTATAATTTTTCATACAATGATTAGTAAAACTGACAAGAGAAAACAAACATCACATGTCCACCTTTCTTTCCACTCACAGCTGTAAGAATTTTTATAATTTCATTCCCAAAAGGAAGGCAGAAAATATTTCTTTAACTTAAAATCACAGAGCCCTAATCCTTTTATTTCCCAACTTTCTAAGCACTTTGTTCCCTTTTCAAGAACAGAAAAAAGCAGCCTCCACTGATTGCCTATAGCAGCTCCAAAATAAGTCACCAACTGGTTTAAAGCTCTGCACTCGGTTGGCTGGAAGGATATAACCAGAAGTCAAACAAACAAATTAATTGTTTTCTCTTTAGACATACAAAATATATACAGTCCTTCCACTCTGAGAGCAGGAGTGACGTTATCGACATACGTATGTCAACATTAAGTAATATGAACTTATACATTAAACTGCATGGTATAGACAATGCTGAAAAAATTAGAGAAAAGGAAATCATTGCTGGGTAGGATAGAAAAGATTTTATTAGACTTGAGCTGGAAGACTTCAAGGGAAAATAGAATTTGGATATGGGGACGGGTACAGGTAAGAAAAACATGAAACTCAGAAAAACATGAAATAACAAGTGAAAATAGTCATCGTGTATTGAAAGGACAATGAGAAAGAACAACTTGACTGGAGAGAATGTTGGCTGGTGAATACAGGTAGAGAAGCGAAAATTCAATGTGATACACCAGAATATTGATAGCTGCTGTCTAATAAGCATATACTATGCTAAACACTTGATGTATTTCATATAATGCTCACCACAACTCTGTGAATTGGGCATTTACTAATTGCATTTATAAATTTGAGGAAACTGAGACTCAGAGTTAAGTATCTTACAAAGGCACACATTAATGACAAGTAGAGCTAGGACTCAAACACAGCCTACAGCTCGTGTCCTCACCAGCTTTGTGGGGCTCTGAAGAGGAGAATATCTAGAGAAAGGAGTATTTGAAGGGTCCCAGGTGTTGGGTTAGACGAAGACAGAGTTTAACTGAGGAAGGCCATTTACAAGGTGGTGTAGTATTCCAGCTGTTAAGCAGTGAGAATATTCTCAATGAGAAGGAGAAAAGATTAGTAAAAAGGTACAGTTTGAAGAGGGATGGACAGGACTTGGTGGAGATCAGAGGAGTACATATAATCCAGGAATCTGAAAGGGGAAGGATGTGCAGGCCCAAGTGCCTATAAACAGCCCACTCTTTTCTTCTCCTTCCAACTCTTATTTTTCCTTCTTGTTCATCTATTGCAAGTTTTGTATAAGCTCTATTTCACCTCCAAGTAAAACCAACTGAAAAATTATTTCTAGAAAAGCAATGGGTATTTTAAAACAACAACACGATAATCCACTACTTAGTAGATACTTTGATACGTCAAACAATCTTCTGGCTTACAGATTTTTGTTCTACAGTTGCTCAAATCATGTTTATATATCCCTAGTAGTATTGTTCTTCTCTCTCACACACCAGATATTATTTTTTTAATTATATATACAGTTGACCCTTAACATGGGTGTGAACTGCTCAGGCCCACTCATACACAGATTTTTTTAGTAGTACATACTATAGTACTACATGATTCACTGTTGGTTGAATCCAGGGATGCAGAATGGCAGACATGGAGGAAACTCAGATAAGGAGGAACCTAGGATACCCCTATAACATAAGTTACATGCAAATTTGCTACTATGAGGAAGGTCAGCACTGCTAACCCCACATTGTTCAAGGGTCAACTGTATATACCAACACTTACACACACGCACACACGCACACACACACACAGTGCTAAAACCAACTGATTTCATCACATTCACATTCTCTGTTCTAGATCAAGAAAAATAGATAGTTTAGATGCACATGTTTATATAAAGTAAGAAAATATGTTTGAGGAGCTGCAAAACCAGAGGGAACATTGAAGGTTCACTTTCAAAGAGAGATAGTAGAAGAAAATACTAATATATGTTTATACATATATTTTTATTTAAGATAATAATATACATTTTAACATTTAAATGAAGGAAATCATTTTCTTTTCTCATGTAATATGCATATATTAAACAAGGAATAGCCTCTGGAAACCACTGAAAGGAATGTACTATTTATATTTCAAAGCAATCCCCCTTTAAAACATTTGTTTTAAATTTAGAATGCTGAATTTAGGGAACTTCAATGAAAGAGAAAAAGTGAGGTAGCTTTTTTGTCATTTTTTTCTGTTTCCTGAATCCTGATGGAGCTATTTTTATGACTAACATCCTGTGGTCTTTACCAATCACTCTGACTGCTGCTTCCAGTGGAGAATCAAAGTGATTTATATTTATTGCAGTATTTGGTCTAAATAAATGGAGGTCTAAGTACCGTTGATGATATTTCCAGTATGTGAATATTTCAAAAATATTTATCATATATGCTACTATATGATTTGAGATTAGTTTTATTAATCTTGCAAAGCAGTAGCGAAATTTTAAGAAAATGACAAGACTTTACCCTTAAGCATATAGCATTCTCACTGCTGAACACAAACTTAGCCATCAGGCAGTGCAATCTCATGGAGTAGATTCTGAAGTGTTAATGTGATTCTGTTTTCCTTGTACTTACATCATACAGCATTTGGGGAACACTTCATCCAAGGTACAAGAGAGTACCATTTATAAATAAGAATCTTTATTAGACTTTTTTGAGAAAAGTACTGAGGTACAGAGAAGATAGATGACTAGTGCAAGACACAAAGCAGTATTTCAGCTGGATAATGAGTCTGTGACATTGGCCCAAGCTGCTTTGCAAGAAGCAAGTTGGATTAGCCTTTTTTAAACATAAGATTTGTGCTGTTTCTAGATCTGAGTATCATTTCATTCAAAAGGCAGTTGTTTTCAAAAGGCATAGTTATTATAGTGGTATAAATTAGGTGAGACTACAAGCTGAGTTTTTAACACAACACTGCAGAACTTAAAACGGTAAATGTGTATTGCACTTCAAAGCACACATTCATGCACACACGTGGACGCACACACACTCAGGCACACACACACACACACCCTCCAGAGTCAATTATAAGCCTCTCTCAAAAACACTCTTATTCCATTATACTTACATCACAGTTTTTCTATCCAAACGACCCATTTTACTCACCAGACTCAGCCCCAAGACATTTTTTACTGTTTTAAAAATTCAATCTCCTTTTATTTTTTTTAATTATTATTATTATTTTTTTTTTGCGGTACGCGGGCCTCTCACTGTTGTGGCCTCTCCCGTTGCGGAGCACAGGCTCCGGACACGCAGGCTCAGCGGCCATGGCTCACGGGCCCAGCCGCTCCACGGCATGTGGGATCTTCCCGGACTGGGGCATGAACCCGTGTCCCCTGCATCGGCAGGCAGACTCTTAACCACTGCGCCACCCGGGAAGCCCTCAATCTCCTTTTAAAGGGAAAATTTGATATCACTGAGGATAATCAAAAATGTGCTGCTTTTGTATAGACCCTTGAAATACTGTAAGCACAGTAACAACCTGGGAATAAGCACATGAGCTCCCGTGATAACTATGTTGATAGAAGAAACAACCTTAAAATATGAGACATGAATGCAACTCCGGCATGCATTTAGATGAACTCCCTAATTTTGCACATGTGAAACCAGGAAGGGAATTTGGGTGACTTGCCCACAGTCTAACCCTTGGTCAGAACATGCCCTGGGGATGACAAGTCCAGGCTGCCAGTCCAGTGTTCCATCCTACCCTGTTCTGCCAGTTCTCTTTGTTAAAAATTTTTAGCTCTAAAATTTACTAGTAAAATAAATGTTTTAAGAAGCACATTTATATCTTACATAAAGGAGCCAGGGATATTACTTAGTAAATACATTTAACAACTAGTACATCTGTTTTTAAATTATCATTATAGACATGCAGAAAAAGTAGCACAAGTGACGGATAGAACGCTATGGATTATGTTATCCTTAACTTATAGAGAAACTATACTATAGCCTAAGATAATAGTTAATATTCATTAAAGGCTTGCTATGAGCCAACCAGGTGCTACATAAGTGCCCTAACTATATTAAGGCATTTAATCCTCCCAATAACCATAAGAGGTAGATACCATGATTAACTTCTTTTTACAGATGAGGAAACTGTGTCACAGAAAAGCTGAGCAGTTTTCCAAGGACATAAAGCTAATAAGTTGCAGAGCCAGGTTTGAACTCATGCTGTCAAACACCGTAATGCCGTAGTTCCCACCCCCACTTCCCTAAACGCACACACCCCTGTGTGCACCAGGGTAACAAGCATCCAGAGCGTCTTCATGACTGCTCCTGGAGCTGCCTTCTCTCACATTAAGATACTGAATGGCATTTTAGTTCACCTGAAATTCAGGTAACTTTCAGAATCTTAAACAGCATGCCAACAGAGTCTCCCCTTATGATGAGAGGGCAGATCCATTTGAAACTGAAGCTGCCTTGCATCAGCTGATCAGAAGTAAACAGTACAAGTATTGAATATTGAAAGCTGTGGGAGGATACTGTAATTATTTTCCCTCCTTTTTATCTTCTTTTGCTACAAACAGCTCAAGACTATACTTGGCCAAAACTTTAATTCTTCCTTCATGGAGGTTTTCATTCATCATGACTTTTTAATGGGACGAATCCATAATTGCCTTTTATCATCTCATTTCATAGTTCTTTAAGCAGCTCAAAAAAAACTAACTTCATAATTGGCCAGATTGACTAATCACATGTTGAATGCTTACTAATATGAAACAGAACCTACAGTCATGCCTCGGTATCCACAAGGGATTGGTTCCAGGACCCCCATGGAGACCAAAATCCATGGATGCTCAAGTCCCTTATGTAAAATGGCATATTTTCAAATAACCTACACACATCCTCCCATATACTTTCTTTTTTTCTGCATACTTTAAATCATCTCAGGATTACTTATAATACCTAATACAATGTAGATGCTATGTAAATAGTTGTAAATACAACGTAAATGCTATGTAACTAGTTGCTGGCATACAACTAATTCAAGTTTTGATTTTGGGAACTTTCCAAAATTTTTTTCCAAATGTTTTTAATCTTTGGTTGGTTGAATCCGTGGGTGTAGAATACAGAAGGCTGGCTGTACTATTTCTGGAACTAAATTATGGCTAAGATAAAAATATAAGATTTCCAAATGGAATGATGTTTATGAGTCTATATAGTCCAGAATAATATCTAACAGAGGCAACAATGACTTTTGTTTTAATGAGTATAGTTCCTTGCTTTAACTTCAAACAGAAATATACCTCAAAGCGTGCATTCACCTTTTTTCTTGATAATCCATTCTATACCTGTCACTTTATGAAGCTATTTATGTTTGAAATAATGTTAGTAACTATTTTAAATGATTGAAATTCAACATGTTTTTATTTTACATATTACTGGCCTCAGAAAATGTATATATAAATTGTGCCTTGATGATGTTCTTACCAATGTTCCATGGTAAGACAGGGAGATATGATGGGAGGAGCCAGCACCCTGAAACAAAGTGTGGTGGGATTTCTGTTCCGATAAGATTTTCAGTCTTTTTCCAAAATAATGTTTTCTATAGTAATATTTTTATTCTGATTATTTGAGTCAACTTTTTGTTTCTTTTCTGTTAATTAACCAAGATCTATGTAGCACTCCCTATAAAAGTCAGCATGACCCTTCTCGGCAGTCTCTCATATTCTTTGAGCTAATCAACACCAATTTTACTAATATGAATCTCTTCTGTGTTTTTTAGCAACTGCAGAAATTTGCCAAACATTACCTCCCAGCCAAAATATATTCAGTAGAGCATTGCTGAGTTCTTCATTAAGACTGATGAGATAGAACAGAGCAGAACCCAGGGGCTCTGAATATCAGGGCAAGCTGTGTGGATTCTGATATGGAGAGTCATTGAAGAACTCAGTATAAAGACTAACCAGAATCAGAAGTATGCTTTCTGATCAGTCTAGAAAGACTGTACGCAATGAAATAAAAAAGGAATTAACTAGAAAGGAGGCTGCCAGTAGGAAACCATTACTATATCTATAATATAAGCTCCAAGAAGGCAGGGGCTTTTGTCTGCTTTATTCAGAGATTTATTCCAAGCATCTACAAGAAAGCCTACCACATAGCAGATGTTTGATAAATACTAGTTGAATGAATAGGTGAATGAATCACTAAGGAAAAGTAAAAGACACGGACTAAAGACAATAGAAATGGAAGGAAACAGAGAGATATTATAAGGGTAATGTTGGCCATTGGCTAGACACAGAGATGAAGGAAAGGGAAACCAAACATGATTTTGAAATCTTTAGCCTTGCCCCAGATTGGAGATGGGGAAGTTATTCTCAGAAAAGAAGCCAGGAGCAAAAACTGGTTTGAGAGTGAAAGTGCTAATTTTGATCTAGACATGTTGAGTTTGAGACGCTGGACAATGATGCATCCATACAGGGAAATGTAGAGACTATGACAGACAAATGACAATGCGGGGTGAGAACCTGAGGGAGAGGCTGGAAGGATAGATATAGATTTGGACAAACTCTCCATTAAGATAATGAAAGCCAGAGACATAGCCCATGGAAAGGACATAAAGAAAAAAAGGTTGAGGCCAAAACTTGCTTTCAAATGTCCCTTTTTTTGCTTTTTTCTCCTTTCCATTCCACAGTCACTATCCTAATTGAATCTCAGTACACTGTGTCATGATTATCCCTTTCTCTCCAAACCTACTCAAATCTTATGTATTCTGTGGTTTCCAACTCCTGACCCATCCTCAGCATAAGTCTTCCTAGCAAATTCAGTTCTAATCAAACACTTCATTGTGTTTCTATATTTTATCTTCTCTGTACCACATATGTCACTTTTTTGTTGACTAATCATTTCTTGTGTTCATACTTTTTCAAATATGTTCCAAGTTCTTAGCTTGCAAAAAACTTGCAAAACTTATCTTATGCCTTTTTAAAATTTTTCCATAATAAACAGTTATGTAGTACATATTCAACAGGTTCTTAAGTAATGTTTCAGGGGGAAAAGATAGTCCTACTCCCACTTGCAATTACTAACACAAGCAACTTACTAGAGAATAGGATTCATGTTTATTCATTCAACCAACAAATATTTCTTGAGCATCTACTTAGTGCTTGATACTTTTGCTTTTCTAGAGATAAAATAGTGAAAAAGATTAACAGGTTTTGCTTTCCTGGAGCTTACATTATTCTGGAGAGTTGAAGGAGGAAACATACGATAATAAGAGAACAAATAAATGGGATAATTCCTTATTGGAAAACATGCAATAAAGAAAATATAACTGAGACAGATAATAAAGATGGATCAGTATGGGTCACAGAAAACCTTTCTAGGGAGGCAATGTTTAATTACGTTCTTGAATGTAAAGTGTGTAGGAAGAGTATTCTGTGCATAGGTAACAACAAATATAAAAGCTCTGAAGTTAGAACCAGCTTGGAATGTTTAAACAATGACAAGGAGTCCAGGGTGGCTCAGAGTGAACAAACAAGAGAATAGGAGATTGAAGAGTTAGTTGAGCCCAGTTGTATTATAGAACCTTGAAAAAACATAGTAAAGACTACAAATGTTTTCCAAATAAGAAAGGCAAGCCATTGGAATTTTTAAAAGAGGAGTATTTATTACCCCTAGTTGTTAAAATAAAGAAAAAAATATGGTGGGAGGGAGGCCAGTAGAGGCAGTGAGCAAAAGTGAATGTAGGAAGATAAGTTAGGACTAGTGAAGACAGTCCAGGAGACAGATGATGGTGGTCGGTCTAGGGTAGTATAATTGAGATGGGGAAGAGTGACAGCTTCCCGCCTTTCGTAGCTATAAGACTCATAAGACTGGCAAATGGTATGAATGTGATGGGGGAGGCAAAGGGAGGAATCAGTATAACTTTTTCTTCTGAACAAATAAGTGGTACCATTAACTGACTTGGTCAAGCATGAACCAAAAGTAAGTTAAAAAACAGAAGAATTGGGCTTCCCTGGTGGCGCAGTGGTTGAGAGTCCGCCTGCCAACGCAGGGGACATGGGTTCATGCCCCGGTCCAGGAAGATCCCACATGCTGCGGAGCGGCTGGGCCCGTGAGCCATGGCCACTGAGCCTGCGTGTCCGGAGCCTGTGCTCCGCAACGGGAGAGGCCACAACAGTGAGAGGCCCACATACCACAAAAAAAAAAAAAGTAAGCAACTTCTTGTACACAACCTCCAGTCTGTTTCCTTTTTAAAGCAACTCAGTGCTTTAAAAACTCAGAACTGTTTCACAGTACTATGTGAAACACAGGCGTTTCTAAGCTGATGATGCTGACTGCTTTCACATTCCTTACATTTAAAAAAAAATTCCTTTGGGATGTTTTATGCAGAATTCTGTGTCCTACTTTAAATCTAAGAACTTTTTGTACACAACAGAAAGCTCCACAATGAAACACCTGGTCAATAGCAGTTTTGAATTCTTAAGCTTTCCTTTCTTCTGTATTTTTACACTTTGGAAATCCATGCAACTGCTATTAGGCAGAACATGGAATGGGGGACCTTGCATTAACTCAATATTCCCAATTGTATGCCTATTTCGATAACAGTCACACCACAGGACCAATATGAAAAATAAGTTTAAAATGCAATAAAAATGTTAAGGAATTCCCTGGCGGTTCAGTGGTTAGGACACAGCGCTTTCACTGCCAGGGCCTGGGTTGGATCCCTGGTTGGGAACTAAGATCCTGCAAGCTGTGTGGTGTGGCCAAAAAAAAATACAATAAAAATTTTAAAGTTAACCTAAAAGGAAAATTCATGCTGAAATCAGTGGAATTAGCCATATATGATATACCTAATATGTTTCAAGTTAATGTAAGTTGATTTGAAAAAAGAAAAAAACACAAACTAGCAATGCTTCATCCCATTCAACAAGTGTTTATTAACCACCTGCTGTGTGCCAGACACTATGGTAAGCAGTGGATCTATAGCTGTGAACTACACACAGTCCCAGCCTCCAAGCTGCTTACTCTCTAGAAGGAAAGGTAAAAAAGTAAAAGGAATATTTTCTGTTCAGTGTGATTTGTGTTCTGGGCACACAGGCAATAAATATAGAATTCTGGTGAAATGTATCAGGAAGGGGAAACGGATGCTGAACAATTTAAAGAGCAATTGAAGTCGGCTGATATTATGGGCTGAATTCTGTCTTCCCAAAATTCCTTTGTTTCGGTTCTAATCCCCAGTAACTCAGAATGTGATTGCATTTGAAGGTAAGGTAATTAAGGTTAAGTGAAGTCACTAGGGCAAGCGAAATCCAATCTGACTGATGGCCTCATAAGAAGAGGAGATTAGGACTCAAACACATACAGGAAAAACCATATGAAGATACAGTAGAGAAGCCATCTACCAGCCAAGGAGAGAGGCCTCAGGAGAAATCAGCCCTGCTGACTCCTTGATCTAGGACTTCTAGCCTTCAGAACTACAAGAAAATTAATTTCTGTGGCTTAAGCCCCCCAGTCTTTGGTACTTTGTTATGGCGGCCCTAGCAGATTAATACAGTTGCTGAAATAAAGTACATACTATATGACCGAAGGAACAGCAGGAAGAGGCACCCTGTGGACTAAATATGACTGAGGGACTGGCAGCAAAAGAGCCTAGCGAGGTGCAGGGAGTGTCACGGGAGGGAAATCTCCGCCACCCCCACCACGGCCAGAGAAGCCTGGTCAAAGAGTTCAGCCTCCATCCTGAGAGTGACAGGACACCATCAGAGGCTTTTTACGTGAGATTAGGTATAAAAATCCTACATTTTATAAACTGTACTCTGCCTGCTGTGTTGATTATTGATTATCTGGAAGCAAGACGCTAGCAGCTGAGAGACCAATATGAAATTTATTGCAGTAATCCAAGTGAGAGATGATAGTGACCTAAAATACATTGAAATGGAGAAAAAAGTAATCTTGTGACATGAAAGAACAAAGTGGAACAAAACAAACAAAAACAGCTATAGGACGAAAGAGGAGGACAAAGGTGTTAGAACAATCTCTGGGCCTCCTCCACAACTATCCCATTTCCACCCCAGTGGTTAAGTCTTCTCAGAGTAGCCACATTTATACTGGCAGAGAAGGCAAATTCCATTTTTATGAGTTAACATATTTGGCAACATTTCCTAAGGCACCTGCCAACACCAGTGTATCTCAGGCTTGGACTCTTGAACTCTGAGATCTGAGAACACTAAGTTCATTCACACTTCTAAAAAGAACATGGATTGAGGCATATTCTATAATACCTATGTTTATAACACTGCCCAGAAGTGTTCTATTTTGTACGTGTGAAAATTGCCAACAGAATGTTCGTGAACCCTCTTAATGTGTACATCTAGCCTTGACATCCCTGAGGAAGAATAAGCTACATTCTAAATATATAGTTAGTTAAGAGAAAGAAGTAGAGGGGAAGAGAGAAGAGGAAGGTTGGAAAATGGGGGAAAAGAGAGAGAGGTTTCTGGCTTGGGGTGTTTGGTTTTTTTTTTCCACTATTTGACTGCTTTGTCAAGCTCTCTCTAAACAGCCTACTTTTAGTGCAGAAGGATGTGGCTTATCTCTTGGATGAGAGTCCAGTCCCTGCGGAACCTAGATGAAATCGATGTTTCTGATTTTATTAGGAGCTTTGCACGAGGGTAAACAGGAGTTAGCAAGAAATAATGTAAAGTCAGGGAGTCTCAACACATGTGAAAACTTTATTTGCCATCTTTGCAATGTTCAAATATTAGAAGGATTTATTTTTATTATCCCTTTCTTCAAAGTACTCCATTTTAAATGTCAGTAAGCTTTTAAAAATAAGGACAGGTTTTAGCAAATTGCCAGTCAAGCCTTTTTCTTTTATTTCCTGGGTGTTTCTTAATAAGTGGGTTTATTGTAGCGCAGATGTTTGTCTGTCCAGCAGCCAACCTGAACCATCCTGTGTTCAGTGATCACATCCTCTCTCTTATCATATTTCCCAACTGCCCCTTAGTGCTTTGTCTTTTCTTTCAACACTGTGTGACTTCCCAAACCAGAAGGTTTTCAAGGGAACATCACTTCATTGTGCTTCCTGAGGAAGCCCAAGCACAAAGAAATGATAAAGCTCTGGCCCCTGCTTTATTCATAAAACACTTTGCAAAGTCCATTTAGTAATTTGCCATTGTAGCCACTGGCACCCAGAGCTTTCAGGGCCCACTTCTGACACTGTATTTAGTTCATTCTTTGACTGTTCAGCTAAAACTTCCATTTGTATGCATTTATTCTGCTTCACACATTATGTTATCAGTCACTTTCAATATTTCAAAGTCACAGCAGGCTTTTTCTGACACACATTTGTCAGAATGAACTACCTTGATTGCTATTATTATAGACTACAGTGCCTGAGTAAGGGAAAAGCATATATAGTACCAGAATATTGAAACTGCCTGATAAAACAATAGATACAAGAGAATAAAAATAGAATAAATGCATATAAATGGATGCTTTAAAAGGCCAGGAAAATTTAGGATTATAAAATAGGCAAATAGAGTTTAAAACCCATGAAGAAAACTGTAACAAAAAATTTTTTGAAGAAGACAAGGAGCCAATTGAAAGTTTCACTGTCCCAGTGTTGGCAAATTAAGTGGATATTGCATACTTCTTTTCAGTAATCAGGGATTCAAATAGGCTCTATTTATGGATGCTGCTTTTGAATTTTAGCATGAAATCTACTACTGAATAACAAAGAACATTAAAAAAATACATGCTTCAACCAAAAGTAAATTTAATGAAAGCTATAAGGAACTAACTGGAACTCCAGACCCATTACTGCTTTACTGTTCTTGATAGACTACTAAGCATGTCACCCAGCAGAAGACCTGTGTCCTATTTGCCTGCACTTTACTTCACTTTTTGTCTTTAACCAGGCTTCAGAACTGCATACTAAAGAAGAACCATGGAAATCGATTTTAGAGGCACAGAACACCAGTATCTAGGGGTGAGACTCCTTAGAAATCCTTAAATTTCAAGTCACATAAAAAATGAAATAAAAAATAAGCCACAATAATTAGTATACCAAATATCTTTTCAAAAGTGAATTAATAAATACAGAAATCTGAAGCGTTTTAATTAATGCCAAAGGTGAGAAAAACAGAAAAAGTAAGTTATATTGCTCTTTTCTTTAGGACATTTATATAGCTTTATGAATTTACCTCAGCTCATATATTCCTCAACATACTTTTCTAAGTAGTATTCAAGAAATTATGGTAGATGTAGAAAACATCCAGCTAACAGACCCACAGTTTGGAAACCCAAAATTATAAGAAATTATAAACCACCCCCAAAAAATAGCCAAAAGATCTAGGTCATTATCTGTTTACTCTATTTCCAGAAATAAGCTCTAATTCCTTCTAAAGAAATTATGTTTAATCTGAATGTTATTTAAAGCCCTGAAGTGAGGGATTGCTATTTTAATTCTGCTTGAATCCTGATAATTAAATGTCAAAATCACATTTAAAAAATTTTAGGCAGATTAAATTATTCTAATTCTCTCATCATCTCACCTATTCATTGTCATGAACTTCTTACAAATATTAATAGTTTTGGGTATTTATTGATTCTTCAGGGATCATCTGACTATTAGCATAACTCTAGATTTATATGCAGAAAAGATTACAGTGAAATACACACTGATAGAATTCAGAAATTTTTTTTAATTTGAGAAATATGTTTATTAGCATAATTTCAATATTCATAAACAAGTATTCTATTAAAAGAATACCCACAGATATAGAAAACAAACTTATGGTTACCAAAGGAGAAAAATGGGGAGGGATAAACTGGAAGTTTGGGACTAACATATGCACACTACTATATATAAAATAACCAACAAGGACCTACTGTATAGCACAGGGAACTATACTCAATATTGTGTAATAACCCATAAGGGAAAAGAATCTAAAACTAATAGGTCTATTTTATATATAACTGAAACACTTTGCTGTCCACCTAAAACTAACACAACATTGTATATCAACTACACTTCAATTAAAAATAATAATAAAGCAAAAAAAAATACCCTGTAGAATATTAAAATAAGTCTTGAGATTTTAAAATAAAAAAGTCATGATGACTCAGAAAGTTTACATAATATATCATAAAAATATTTTAAATACATAGCTACATAACTTCACTGTATCCAACAAATTTAAAGCATTAACAATTTTGTTAAAATATCTATTTTATTTTATAATAATAAGGATAATTATTTTTATATGGCAATCATTTCTCTCTGAGGGGGAAAAAATGGTTTACTGAAGTCAGTAGTCATTCTAGTAAAGTGTTTCTCTTCCTAATTAATGTGTTCGGAGGGATAAATATATTCTGTTTATGAGCAAAAAATTTAAATTCATTTTCCATTGAAGAACTAAGTATTTTCAATCTTAATTACATTCCACAATCTGTGGAGATATTAAAAATAACAAGTGCCATAAATTGTGAAGACTGGGGGACTTAAAAAACCCCTAAAATGTATTAAGTGATTTATTTGTATTAACTAAAACAGTTACTATTTTTGAAAAATCATTATGTCAGCTTAGAATGGCTACAAGTGATTGTCTGTTATAAATAAAATTAATTTAGTCTGTTCATCAACATGCAGTACCTTTATCAAATAAAACAAAGTATATGCAGAGATTATGCAGTGGAAATTTTAAGGTAAATCACCAATAAACAGAAAATTGAGATTTTTAGCAGATTTGCTCATTATAAAATTAAATGCCTCATCTGCATACACATCACACTTTCCACCAACTCATACACCCTCCTTCACACACACTCACACACACACTGCTCACTACATTCCACACTTCCAGTCATCCATGTCCCTCCCTATATTTGATTCATAATTACCAAACCAAAAAGGACAGCTCTGAAAAGGCGAAGCAACTAATTCTAGCTGTCATTTCAATAAAATATCCCGTAAAAAGTTCAATTTTCATTAGACCTTTTTACACTACCCACTGCTTCAGAAAAGTTCATATGATCTTCTTTGTTCAGGTAGTTTTGAAGGTGTGATTTTTCCCATAGATGTGTTACTGCCCCAGGTGGAGAAAGGTTTCAGTATATTGTCAGTTGGTGTGCTTTGGGCCTGTGGTATGTATAGAAGTCTGGCCTCTGAATACCTCTATCTAGGGGAATATACACTGAAAATGATAACACCTATTTAAAAATAAATTCTTCTTAACTAGCCCTATCTTCATGTGATATTTTATTCATATTCTTATCCCCTTTCATATACTAATATTTCTTTATAATTCTGTGCTTCTACTTCTTTCTTGTTTGTATCTTAGTAGAAACTCATTATTACTTATCCTTATAGTAATTATAATAATACTTTAATGTGTTTAGAATATTGTAAATCATATATAATACTTAGGACATTGTATGTGTTTACAGACATTGAGTGAACACTGACATTCACTGTAGATCAACCAAATGACTTTGAACCCATTATGGATGAAGAGATCCCACCAAGCCATAAAATTTTTCTGTACTATCAAGTATTCTATCGTGGCAGTATTTGATTTGGTAGGACAGAAATGCCTTCTACCACAGTGTCTTCCCTGGATGAAAAAAATAAAGATGGCACACTCTTTAATTCAACCATATACTCAAAGGCCTAAGCACAGATTTAGGGAAAAATATCTGATCTCTCATTTCTAATCACCTCCGCCCCAACTTCAAAGAACTCATATCCAGAGCACTGGTTCTTATTTGTTTGTTTATTTACTGGGATAGAGTTCTTATTCAAAATGTTCTACTTAAGTCTCTCCTTGGGGGACTATCTGGAAGCTACACTGAGGGCGGAAATCTATAGTTGGATTGCCTAAGGTACAAATTTCTTGTAGAACCTAAACAGCTGCCAATTTACTTTTGAGGGCAATCGGGATGTTCATTAGTAACTGAGTTGAAGTAACTGAGAGGAACTTCATTTGTACTGAGTCAGTGACCTGGATCGCTTTCAGAATGAGTATTGAGCTGAAATGGACCATTCACTTCTACTTCCACTGGGATACTGTACCAAAAGGTTGTGGTTCTTACCTTCTTCTAACAGTGGTAGGGATTTTCAGGAGCAGAAAACAAGGCTTTATGTTTGCCATTTGTATCTCAGGGTAATTTTTTATATGATTTTAAAAGAGCATGAGATAAACCCTGTATTTTAGGCTAACCTATGGGACGGATTCCAACTCCTTCATTTGGTAGGTAATTGAAATATGATGACAGTACACTGTGGTGAATCAAAGGTTTCAGAAGTGGAGAAGGAGATAAAAAAAATAAACAGACAGATCTGGAGCATGGTCAAGAGAAGTTGGTATACTTCAGTAGTTATTAAAGTGGTGTTACTATTGGGTATTGAAATAATAGCACTTTAATAATTTTAATAGCAAAAGCTTATATAGGGCATACGATAGCCAGGCACTATTCAAAAAGCTTTATGTATGTTGTCATTTTTGTCCTCACAACTACCCTATTTTACAGATGAAAAAACTGGAGATTATAAAGAGGTTAAGTGACTTTCCCAAGATCATACAAGTAGCACGTGATGGAACTGGTATTTAAACCTTGACAAGTCTGGCTCCAGAGTCAGTGCTCTTAATCACTGTACTCTATTACTAGTCTGGAAAGCTGGTGAAATAGACCACCAAGATTATACAGATGGTCCTCAACATGATGGTTCAGCTTACCAATTTTTCAGCTTTACGGTGGTGCAAGCGGTATGCATTCAGTAGAAACCATACTTGGAATTTTGAATTTTGTATCTTCCTGGGCTCTCAATATGCAGTGTGATACCCTCTCGTGATGCTGGGCAGCAACAGCAAACCACAGCTCCCAGTCAGCCGTGCATTCATGAGGGTAAACAACTGATACACTTAAAACCATTCTGTACCCATACAACCATTCTGTTTTACACATTCAGTACCGTATTCAATAAATTACATGGGATATTCAGCACTTTGATATAAAATAGGCTTTGTGTTAGATGATTTTGCCCAACTGTAGGCTAATGTTAAGTGTTCTGAGCATGTTTAAGATGGACTAGGCTAAGCTATGATGCTTAGTAGGTTAAGTGCATTAAATGAATTTTTTTCTTTAATTTTTATTTTATATTGGAGTATAGTTGACTCACAATGTTGTGTTAGTTTCAGGTGTACAGCAAAGTGATTCAGTTATACATATAAATATATCCACTATTTTTCAGAGTCTTTTCCCACATAGGTTATTACAGAATATTGAGTAGAGTTCCTTGTGCTATACAGTAGGTCCTTGTTGATTATCTATTTTATATATAGTAGTGTGTATATGTTAATCCCAAACTCCTAATTTATCACTCCTCCTGACCTTTCCCCTTTGGTAACTGTAAATTTGTTTTCGAAGTCTGTGAGTCTGTTTCTGCTTTGTAAATAAATTCATTTGTACCATTTTTTTAGATTTCAGGTATAAGTGATATCATACGATATTTGTCTTTCTCTGTATGACTTATTTCACTTAGTACGATAATCTCTAGGTCCATCCTTGTTGCTTCAAATGGCATTATTTTATTCTTTTTTATGGCAAATATTCCATTGGATACATGTATCACATCTTCTTTGTCCATTCCTGTCAATGGACATTTAGGTTGCTTCCATGTCTTGGCTATTGTAAATTGTGCTGCAATGAGCAATAGGATGCTTGTATCTTTTTGAATTATGGTTTTCTCCAGATATATGCCCAGGAGTGGGATTGCTGGATCATATTGTACTTCTATTTTTAGTTTTTTAAGGAACATCCATACTGTTCTCCATAGTGGCTGTCCCAGTATTAAAAGCATTTTTGACTTATAATATTTTCAACTTAAGATGGGTTTACCAGGACATAGCTCCATTATAAGCTGAGGAAGATCTCTAGTACATTCAGTTTCTAAGTTGCTATTGTGATTTATAATGAGAAATATACGTTTGGTCTTCGTCTGGCACAGAGCTCCTAGAACTCTTGAAATTTCCTTACTAATGAGAGCAAAAAAGGTATCTTTTATTCTGTTAATGAGGTGACTTTGGGACTGCACCTATGGATGGGAGGGTGGTTGCCAAGAAAACCATCTTTGTGTTTGGAGGGCTAGAACTTTCAGTCCCATCCCTCAGACATCTGTGGAGGGTAGAGAAGCTGGAGGCTGAATGAATCACCAATGGCCAATGATTTAATCAATCGTGCCTATGTAATGAAGCCTTCTTAAAAACCCAAAAGGACAGGGCTTCCAGGTTGGTGAACATGTGCAGATTTGGGGAGAGTGGTGTGCAAAGAACATGGAATCTCCATGCCCTTTCCCCATACCTTGCCCTGTGCACCTCTTCCATCTGGCTGTCCCTGAGTTACATCCTTTTATAATAAACTGGTGATCCAGTAAGTAAACCATTTCTCTGAGTTCTGTAAGCTACCCTAGCAAATTAATCAAACCCAAGGAGGGGTGTTATTGAAAACTCCAATCTATAGCCAGTCAATCAGAAGCACAGATGACAACCTGGACTTGCAGTTGGCATCTGAAGGGACACGGGGGCAGTCTTATAAACTGAACCCTTAACCTGAGGAATCTGATGCTATCTCCAGGTATATAGTGTTAGAATTGAGTTGAATTACAGGACACCCAGCTGGTGTTTGAAAATTGCTTGTTATTATGGGAAAAACCCACACACACTCACATCAGAATTGGTGACGAGAATCATTCAGTTGCCTCCAGGGAAAGAATTACTCATAAGGGATGTGGGGTCTCAGCCCAGTAGCAACGTCCTCGTTATCAGGGGCCAAGAACAATTTTAGTATTTCATCATACTCAGTCTCCAGTGAATTTTTTCAAATAGGATATCTGAACCAAGCAAGTAAAATAACTATTTTTACCCAAAATTTGTGCAGAAATTCGAGAGCACATGTTAACAAAGCTTTTCGACCAGTTAACAGAGAATGACACAATGGATAAGGTATTCTCCTCACTTCTATGGGGACCCCAGGGCACTGGAGCATTCAGTGAAACAGAGGCACTAGCAGACATAAGGCAAAGCCCACCCAACGGCAGTAGCGGACCTCAGAGCAGAGAGACAGTCTAGCACATCAACCTAGACAGTAGCCTGGCAGCAACTACTGGGTGGAGGAGGCACATTTATCAGACTTTTAGGTCTGAAGGCCTTAGGATCAGGCAAAAGAATGCAAGAATTGGAGAACTGGCTGCAAAAACTACAGGAGTCCATGGAAAACTTTCACAAGTTATTCCCAAAACGAAAGGAAACTTAAAGATGCTGGAGGTCTCACACTTACGGGTGGGAATGAGCCAGATGACTGCTTCTTGTATTCAGAAGTGTTATCACACCTTCCTCCCTCGTTGGTACAGGCTGGAAAAAAAAAAAAAAACAGATTACCTATGCATCCACAAATCATTAATCATCTTTTCTGTATATTTTATGGATATGGTCATCATGTCATATTTAACTTAAAAAATATTATACATACTAAAATTCAGTTTGTCAAAAAGAAATATCTGAAATGAGATAAAATGTTAATTCGATAGATGTCATGCCTTAAAAAGGGGTGATGGGTGGAGGGTTATATTCCATTTTTTAAGCTTTTTAGATTTTGCGTTTTGCCATAAATTTCTTCACACTAGATGATTGGCAGACTAGACTAAGATGTCAAGAAGAGGAGAGGTAATGAAGATTCATAGGCAGAGTGCAGACCCAAACGTAGCTGAGTCATCAGTGGGAATTTCCATTCCTTTCTCCATCTCTTTTAAATTTTAAATTAGACTTCACTATTAAGAAGGCTCAGTACTGAGGATGTAGAAACTAGTTCCCAAATTGAAAACCTTATCAAGATAAGAGATTTGACCCTTTTGTACTATATGATTTTAAAGGCTATAATGGCCTCTTTTCACAATAGAATCTGATTTACTAAAAAGTAGCTTTAATATATGACTCATTATTTTACATTTACAATACCAGCATTATTATGATAATAGTGTCAAAAATAATATCATTGATTCTTCTTTTTATGATCCAGAGTTGGAGGTCTTTGTAAAGAAAAAAAAATGAGGACTCTGGAATAATTAGAGTTGAATTTTAGGACATTATCCATATGAATTATTTCTAACAAAGTGTATCCTCATGTGACAAGCAGGGGAATCTTGTATTTCTAGCTAAAATTACTCAGTGGTTTAAAGTCAGTTAGAATGCTATCTCAGTCAAAATACCTCCTATATATGTAAAATTATGGTTATTTCCCAAATTATACTGTTTTTTCAACTGAAACAATGTTTAAATGCTGTGATTTTGACTTGCCAGGAGGCACAGGTAGTCACATAAACAAGTTTCATATTGCAAGGCAGTGCTTACAGTCAGAAAAAAAAGAACATTTTCTATAATTTTGTAGTGAGAGAAAAAAGTAAGAAAGACACTGTTTAATTCAAATGGATATTTGTGCATTAGAAGTTACGGTGGACTAAATAACTTGTTATACACACTACTCTATATAAAATAGATAACTAATAAGGACCTACTGTATAGCATGAGGAACTCTACTCAATACTGTATAATGGCCTATATGGGAAAAGAATCTAAAAAAGAGTGGATATATGTATAACTGATTCACTTTGCCGTACAGCAGAAACTAACACAACATTGTCAGCTATACGCCAATAAATAAATAAATAAATAAATAAATAATTATTTGAGTTGAAACACCTTTCAAGAAGTGGGAGAAACACTCTTTACTGAATGGGCCAGTAGACATGCACCTGCCCCTCAACTTGTAAGCAAACTTGTTTTTTTGTTTTTTTGATTTTTTCTGTTTTTAAACACCTTTATTGGAGTATAATTGCTTTACAATGGTGTTTCTGCTTCATAACAAAGTGAATCAGCTATACATATATATATATCCCCATATCTCCTGCCTGTTGTGTCTCCCTCCCACCCTCCGTATCCCACCCCTCTAGGTGGTCACAAAGCACCAAGCTGATCTCCCTGTGCTATGTGGCTGCTTCCCACTAGCTATCTATTTTACATTTGGTAGTGTATATATGTCCATGCCACTCTCTCACTTTGTCCCAGCTTGCCATTCCCCTCCCCGTGTCCTCAAGTCCATTCTCGACATCTGCGTCTTTATTCCTGTCCTGCCCCTAGGTTCTTCAGAACCAGTTTTTTTTTTTATTCCATATATATGTGTTAGCATATGGTATTTGTTTTTCTCTTTCTGACTTACTTCACTCTGTATGACAGACTCTAGGTCCATCCACCTCACTACAAATAACTCAATTCCATTTCTTTTTATGGCTGAGTAATATTCCATTGTATATATGTGCCACTTCTTCTTTATCCATTCATCTGTCGGTGGACACTTAGGTTGCTTCCATGTCCAGGCTACTGTAAATGGAGCTAAATTTTTGTTTCTTATTTCGCATTTTTGTTTCTCAAGATTGCTTTGGCTATTCGGGGTCTTTTGTGTTTCCATACAATTTGTGAAATTTTTTGTTCTAGTTCTGTGAAAAATGCCACTGGTAGTTTCATAGGGATTGCATTGAATCTACAGATTGCTTTGGCTAGTATGGTCATTTTCACAATGTTGATTCTTCCAATCCAAGAACATGGAATACCTCTCCATCTGTTTGTATCATCTTCAATTTCTTTCATCAATGTCATACAGTTTTCTGCATACAGGTCTTTTGTCTCCTTAGGTAGGGTTATTCCTAGGTATTTTATTCTTTTTCTTGAAGTGGTAAATGGGAGTGTTTCCTTAATTTCTCTTTCAGATTTTTCATCATTAGTGTTTAGGAATGCAAGAGATTTCTGTGCATTAATTTTGTATCCTGCTACTTTACCAAATTCATTTATTAGCTCTATAAGTTTTCTGGGAGCATCTTTAGCATTGTTTATGTATAGTATCATGTCATCTGCAAACAGTGACAGCTTTATTTCTTCTTTTCCAATTTGGATTCCTTTTCTTTCTTTTTCTTTTCTGATTGCTGTGGGCAAAACTTCCAAAATTATGTTGAATGGGTGGTGTGAGTGAGCATCCTTGTCTTGTTACTGATTTTACAGGAAATGGTTTCAGTTTTTCACCATTGAGAGCACTCTTACCTGTGGGTTTGTCATATATGGCCTTTATTATATTGAGGTAAGTTCCCTCTATTCCTACTTCTGGAGGGTTTTTATCATAAGCGGGTGGTGAATTTTGTCGAAAGCTTTTTCTGCATCTTTGAGATGATCATATAGATTTTCTCCTTCAATTTGTTAATAGAGTTTATCACATTGATTGATTTGTGTATACTGAAGAATCCTTGCATTCCTGAGATAAACCCCACTTGATCATAGTGTATGATCCTTTTAATGTGTTGTTGGATTCTGTTTGCTACTATTTTGTTGAGGATTTTTCTATCTATGTTCATCAGTGATATTGGCCTGTAGTTTTCTTTCTTTGTGACATCTTTGTCTGGTTTTGGTATCAGGGTGATGGTGGCCTCATAGAATAAGTTTGGGAGTGTTCCTCCCTCTGCAGTTTTTTGGAAGAGTTTGAGAAGGATAGGTGTTAGCTCTTCTCTAAATGTTTGATAGAATTTGCCTGTGAAGCCATCTGGTCGTGGGCTTTTGTTTGTTGGAAGACTTTTAATCACAGTCTCAATTTCAGTGCTTGTGATTGGTCTGTTTATATTTTCTATTTCTTCATGGTTCAGCCTCAGAATGTTGTGCTTTTCTAAGAATTTGTCCATTTCTTCCAGGTTGTCCATTTTATTAGCATAGAGTTGCTTGTAGTAATCTCTCATGATCTTTTGTATTTCTGCAGTGTCAGTTGTTACTTCTCCTTTTTCATTTCTAATTCTATTGATTCGAGTCATCTCCCTTTTTTTCTTGATGAGTCTGGCTAATGGTTTATCAATTTTGTTTATCTTCCCAAAGAACCAGCTTTTAGTTTTATTGATCTTTGCTATCATTTCCTTCATTGCTTTTTCATTTATTTCTGATCTTTATGATTTCTGTCCTTCTGCTAACTTTGGGGGTTTTTTGTTCTTCTTTCTCTAATTGCTTTAGGTGCAAGGTTAGGTTGTGTATTTGAGATGTTTCCTGTTTCTTAAGGTGGGAGTGTATTGCTATAAACTTCCCTCTTAGACCTGCTTTTGCTGCATCCAATAGGTTTTGGGTCGTTGTGTCTCCATTGTCATTTGTTTCTAGGTATTCTTTTATTTCCTCTTTGATTTCTTCAGTGATCACTTCGTTATTAAGTAGTGTATTGTTTAGCTTCCATGTGTTTGTATTTGTTACAGACCTTTTCCTGTAATTGATATCTAGTCTGTGGTCAGAAAAGATACTTGATACGATTTCAATTTTCCTAAATTTACCAAGGCTTCATTTGTGCCCCAAGATATGATCTATCTTGGAGAATGTTCCATGAGCACTTGAGAAGAAAGTGTATTCTGCTGTTTTAGGATGGAATGTCCTATAAATATCAATTAAGTCCATCTTGTTTATGTATCATTTAAAGCTTGTGTTTCTGTATTTATTTTCATTTTGGATGATCTGTCCATTGGTGAAAGTGGGGTGTTAAAGTCCCCGACTATGATTGTGTTACTGTCAATTTCCCCTTTTATGGCTGTTAGCATTTTTCTTATGTATTGAGGTGCTCCTATGTTGGATGCATAAATATTTACAATTGTTATATCTTCTTCTTGGACTGATCCCTTTATCATTATGTAGTGTCCTTCTTTGTCTCTTGTAATAGTCTTTGTTTTAAAGTCTATTTTCTCTGATATGAGAATTGCTACTCCAACTTTCTTTTGATTTCCATTTGCATGTAGTATCTTTTTCCATCCCCTCACTTTCAGTCTGTTTGTGTCCCTAGGACTGACGTGGGTCTCTGTAGACAGCATATATACGGGTCTTGTTTTCAAGACCTTGGTCTTGTTCAGCCAGTCTGTGTCCTTTGGTTGGAGCATTTAATCCATTTACATTTTAGGTAATTATGTGTGTTCCTATTACCATTTTCTTAATTGTTTTGGGTTTGTTTTTGTAGGTCTTTTTCTTCGCTTGTGTTTCCTGCCTAGAGAAGTTTCTTTAGCATTTGTTGTAAAGCTGGATTGGTGGTGTTGAATTCTCTTAACTTTTGCTTGTCTGTAAAGGTTTTAATTTCTCTGTCAAATCTGAATGAGATCCTTGCTGGGGAGAGTAATCTTGATTGTAGGATTTTCCCTTTCATCACTTTAAGTATGTCTTGCCACTCCCTTCTGGCTTGCAGAGTTTCTGCTGAAAGATTACCTGTTAATGTTATGGGGATTTTCTTCTATGTTATTTGTTGTTTTTCCCTTGCTGCTCTTAATATTTTTTCTTTGTATTTAATTTTTGATAGTTTGACTAATATGTGTCTTGGCATGTTTCTCCTCAGATTTATCCTGTAATGGACTCTCTGTGCTTCCTGGACTTGACTGACTATTTTCTTTCCCATATTAGGGAAGTTTTCAACTATAATCTCTTCAAATATTTTCTGAGTCCCTTTCTTTTTCTCTTCTTCTGGGACCTCTATAATTCAAATGTTGATGTGTTTAATGTTGTCCCAGAGGTTTCTGAGACTGTCCTCAGATCTTTTCATTCTTCTTTCTTTCTTCTGCTCTGCAGTAGTTATTTCCACTATTTTATCCTCCAGGTCACTTATCCGTTCTTCTGCCTCAGTTATTCTGCTATTGATTCTTTCTAGAGAATTTTTCATCTCATTTATTGTGTTGTTCATCATTGTTTGTTTGCTCATTAGTTCTTCTAGTTCCTTGTTAAACATTTCTTGTATTTTCTCCATTCTATTTCCAAGATTTTGGATCTTTACTATTATTACTCTGAATTCTTTTTCAGGTAGACTGCCTATTTCCTCTTCATTTGTTTGGTCTGGTGGGTTTTTACCTTGCTCCTTCATCTGCTGTGTGTTTCTCTGTGTTCTCATTTTGCTTAACTTACTGTGTTTGGGGTCTCCTTTTCAAACCTGCAGGTTTGTATTTCCCATTGTTTTTGGTGTCTGCCCCCAGTGGCTAAGGTTGGTTCAGTGGGTTGTGTAGGCTTCCTGGTGGAGGGGACTGGTGCCTGTGTTCTGATGGATGAGGCTAGATCTTGTCTTTCCGGTGGGCAGGGCCGCGTCTGCTGGTGTGTTTTGGGGGTGTCTCTGACCTTATTATGATTTTAGGCAGCCTCTTTGCTAATGGGTAGGGTTGTGTTCCTGTCTTGCTAGTCGTTTGGCATAGGGTGTCCAGCACTGGAGCTTGCTGGTCGTTGAGTGGAGCTGGGTCTTAGTATTGAGATGGAGATCTCTGGGAGACCTTTTGCCATTTGATATTACATGGAGTCAGGAGGTCTCTGGTGGACCTATGTCTTGAATTTGGCTCTCCTACCTCAGAGGCACAGGCCTGACACCTGGCTGGAGCAGCAAAACCCTGTCAGCCACATGGCCCAGAAGAAAAGGGAGAAAAAAAGAAACAGAAAGAAAGGAAGGAAGGAAGGAAGGAAGGAAGAAAGTTATTTAAATAAAAAATTTAATATTAAAAATTAAAAAAATAAAAAGTAATAAAAGAAAAAAAGTTAGGTGAATGAAGAGAGCAAGCAAACCAAAAAACAAATCCAGCAATGATAACAAGCGCTAAAAACTATACTAAGAAAAAGAAAAGAGGACAGACAGAACCCTAGGACAAATTGTAAAAGCAAAGCTATACAGACAAAATCACACAAAGCATACCAAACACACTCACAAAAAGAGAAAAAGGAAAAATATATATATATCTAGATATAAGAAAAGAATAGAGCATCGAAATCAATAAACAAATCTACCAATGCTAATAAACCCTAAAAACTAAGATAAACATTAAACCAGAAATAAATTAGACGCAGAAAGCACACCCCAAGTCTACAATTGCTCCCAAAGTCCACTGCCTCAATTTGGGATGATTCGTTGTCTATTTAGGTATTCCACAGATGAAGGTACATCAAGTTGATTGTGGAGATTTACTCTGCTGCTCCTGAGGCTGCTGGGAGAGATTTCTCTTCCTATTCTTTGTTCGCACAGCTCCTGGGGTTCAGCTTTGGATTTGGACCTGCCTCTGCATGTCAGTCACCTGAGGGTGTCTGTTCATCACTCAGAGAGGACGGGGTTAAAGGAGCCGCTGATTCGGGGGCTCTGGCTCATTCAGGCTGGGGGGAGGGAGGGGTATGGATGTGGGGCGAGCCTGCACGGCAGAGGCCAGTGTGACGTTGCAGCAGCCTGGGGCGCGCCATGCGTTCTCCCGGGGAAGTTGTCCTTGGATCACAGGACCCTGGCAGTGGCGGGCAGTGGCGGGCTGCACGGGCTCCCGGGAGGGGAGGCGTGGACAGTGACCTGTGCTTGTTCACAGTCTTCTTGGTGGTGGCAGCAGCAGCCTTAGCATCTCACGCCCGTCTCTGGGGTCCGCGCCGATAGCCACAGCTCACGCCTGTCTCTGGAGCTTGTTTAAGCAGCACTCTGAATCCCCTCCTCGTGCACCAGGAAATAAAGAGGGAAGAAAAAGTCTCTTGCCCCTCCGGCAGCTCCGGACTTTTCCTGGACTCCCTCCTGGCTAGCGGTGGTGCACTAACCCCTTCAGGCTGTGTTCACGCCACCAACCCCAGTCCTCTCCCTGCGCTCTGACTGAAGCCCAAGCCTCAGCTACCAGCCCCGCCCGCCCCGGCGGGTGAGCAGACAAGCCTCTCGGGCTGGTAAGTGCTTGTTGGCACCGATCCTCTGTGCGGGAATCTCTCCGCTTTGCCCTCCGCACCCCTGTTGCTGCGCTCTCCTCCGTGGCTCTGAAGCTTCCCCCCTCCGCCACCTGCAGTCTCTGCCCTCTAAGGGGCTTCCTCGTGTGTGGAAACCTTTCCTCCTCGGCTCCCGCCCACTGGTGCAGGTCCCGTCCCTATTCTTTTGTCTCTGTTTTTTTTTTTTTTTTTTTTTTTTTTTTTTTTTTGCTGTACGCGGGCCTCTCACTGTTGTGGCCTCTCCCGTTGCGGAGCACAGGCTCCGGACGTGCAGGCCCAGTGGCCATGGCTCACGGGCCCAGCCGCTCTGCAGCAAATGGGATCTTCCCGGACCGGGGCACGAACCCGTGTCCCCTGCATCGGCAGGCGGACCCTCAGCCACTGTGCCACCAGGGAAGCCCCTATTTATTCTTTTTTCTTTTGCCCTCCCCAGGTACGTGGGGGGTTTCTTGCCTTTTGGGAGGTCTGAGGTCTTCTTCCAGCATTCAGTAGGTGTTCTGTAGGAGTTGTTCCACATGTAGATGTATTTCTGATGTATTTGTGGGGAGGAAGGTGATCTCCATGTCTTACTCCTCCGCCATCTTGAAGGTTTCTCTCTAAACAAAAGTTTTAAAAAATATTTTAAGAATCAAATTTTTAAATTGTGACTATGTCAAGAACTGTGAAGGGTCTGAGATTTATCCTACTTGCAAGTACCAAGTTAGCCCTGCCATAGCTGCATAGATACTAGCAGAAGACATGAGACTCCTGGATCAGAAATCAAGAACTTTATTACTCATGCCAGAGTGAGCAACATGTGCTTCATGTTTTCAGGTTTTCCTTGCCCCCAAGTCCAATGGAGATAATGCAGACACAGGCCCAGCGGGATACTGCCCACACAGTGGGTTTAGGAATCTCCAGTCTTACACAGGGACAAACCTGACCAAACTTTGCTGAAGGAGACATTATATCTGTTACTCAGTCAGAAAAGAAATCTGCCTCTATCTCCCAAGGCTGTTTGCTAGACAAATATCCATGAAGAGTGTCCAGGACAAAAGGTATCACAAGACATGTAAAAAACGAAATGGCAAATTGCCCCTCAACAAAATATTTTAATAGAACCTCATTATTCACAATTCGGTACTTGAGAATTCATTTACTGAAATTTATGTGTAATCCTAAAATCAATACTTGCCGCACTTTCACACGCAGACCTGGCAGAGCGGGGAAAAGTTGAGTTGCCTGATACTCAGGTTCCCAGCTAAGGCCAAACAAGGGGACTCACGGCCATCTTGTTTTAGTTCTTATACAGCAAACAAATGTCTTTTCTGTTGTCTACTAAGTGTCATGTTCTTTGCATTTTTGTGCACTTTTTTCAGTAATTTTGCTATTTAAAATGGCCTTCAGAAGTGCTGAAGTAGTGTCTAGTATTCCTAAGTACAAGAAGGCTATGGTGTGTCTTATGGAGAAAATAAGTGTGTTAGATAAGCTTCACTCAGGCCTAAGTTATAGTGATGTTGGCGGTGAGTTCGAAGTTAATGAATCGGAAGTATTAAATATGATGTCTTTAAACAGAAACAGTCATAAAACAAGGTTGTGCATTGATCTGTTGATGGAAACACTGTGCCCAGAGGCTTACAACGTTTTCACATACATTTTCAGGCTCACAATAATCCTGTATTTCCCCTAGGAATAAGAGTTCAGTATTCACTAACTCAGTGTATGCTGCAACGTTATGGACCATCACTGCTGTGAGTAATGAGAATCAACTGGACGATCAGTCACAAATGGCGGCAACCGCACTTCCACTCTTGCTCCCTTACAGCCTCTCCTCAGCAAAACAGCAAGAGAGATCTTGTAAAGCTTAAGCGAAATCATAGCTCAACTCTGTTCAGATGTTCTCCACTGACTTTCCCCTCTCAGAATCCAAAGCAAACTTATCTCAGTGGTCCTTCAGCATCTTCATTCCGCATCTTGCCGTGTAGCCTCTGGCTTTAGCTTCTTCCACTCCCCGCCTTGCTCATTCTGCTTCAGCCACCCTGCCTTCCTTGCTGTTTATGGAACAGACAGTTTCCTGCTTCAAGACCTCTGCACTTACTTTCCCTCTGTCTAGAAAGCTCTTGTTCTTTTTCCAAATATCTAAATGACTTATTCCCTCATCTCTTTCAGGTCTTTGCTAAAATCTCACCTTCCCATTGAGGCCATCACTGACCAACCTACTTAAAATTGCAAGCCTGTCCCTCCCAACCCTGGTACTCCTCATACCCTCTCTCTGCTTTATTGCTCTCCATGGCACTACCACCATCTGATATAGTATAAATTTACATGTGCATTTGTTTATCTGTATCCTTCCCCAAATATGCAGGGATTATTATTGTTTGTTTTATTCATGGCTGTATACCCAGAACCTAGAACAATGCCTGCCTCACAAGAGATTTTTATCCAGTAAGTATTTATTGAATAAATGAAATGAAAGTCTCTTGGAGTTTTCAATGACTTTCTTTTTTGCAGTATGGTAAGCTTTACCTTAATCTGCTCCTAAAGAAAGCTCCTGAGGATATTTCTTCAAAACAGATAAATTAACAGTGAGAGAGGCAGAGCTCAAAAGTTTTGCTCAGGCTCAGCAAGGGGAGAAAACTAACTGGGAAAAGGTAGCAGAGTATTTTCAAGCTGTCTTGAAAAGAGAGGAATGGCAAACCTCTTCATTTTTCACATTGACAAAAATGTTTTTAGCAGCATGAGAATTGATATTAGTTTCAAAAATAACAATTAAAAAAAAAACCCTACTCAGAAAAGTGCTGTTGTCTAATTTCTTTGTACAGTAGTATCAAATCAAACGAATCCCTCATGAAGGAAGAGTGCTTTTTCTTTAGAAAACAAAACAATTAGAGTCTAGCTAAACTGCCCACAAAACATGAACTGTTTCATTTAACTAATGGAGAGCACAGCTTAATTCCTAAATAAGGAAGCAATCGCCGTTAATAAAAGGCAAGCCCCTCACAAGCATGTTTCTCTCTGCCCTAAAGAGATATGGAGAGAACTCATGGTGCTTCAGCGTGTTGCAACAGACAGCCCCAGATAAATGGAGCAAATACCAGGTGAACTTTGAAACAGATGGTTTGGTTTGGTGTTTTACCATCAGGTGGTTTTCTCATGCTGTTGTAATCCAAATTTCTCCAGACCTCACCAACTGGGGAGTGTAAACAAGGCCACATAATCTATAAGAACTTCAAATTCACTAACTTAATGCCCCACAGAACATAGGACCTCCGGCCTCCCTTCAATGTTTCATGCAGTTATTATATGGGATTCCTTAGGTGGGTTATTTTGGGTGCTCATGAAGAGTCCTCTCAAGACGTTCCACCTGCTAGTGTCCCCCAAACCGAGAGGAGCATTTTGGCTGCCCAAGCTCAACCATAAGAACACACATCAAGGGACTTCCCTGGCGGTCCAGTGGTTAAGACATTGCCCTCCAGTGCAGGGAGTGCATGTTCGATCCCTGGTCAGGGAGCTAAGATCCCACATGACTTGGGGCCAAAAGGCCAAAACATAAAATAGAAGCAATATGGGCTTCCCTGGTGGTGCAGTGGTTGAGAGTCCACCTGCCAATGCAGGGGACGTGGGTTCGTGCCCCAGTCTGGGAAGATCCCACATGCCGCGGAGTGGCTGGGCCCATGAGCCATGGCCACTGAGCCTGCACGTCCGGAGCCTGTGCTCCGCAATGGGAGAGGCCACAACAGTGAGAGGCCCGCGTACCGCAAAAAAATAATAAAAAATTAAAAAATTAATGCAATATTGTAACAAATTCAATAAAGACTTTAAAAAAATGGTCCACATAAAAAAAAATTTTTTTAAAAAGAACACACATCAATACCAAGGGTATCAACCCTTGAGAGTCAAAGCAGAACCAGTTTTCCCATAGTCCCCACTACCCTGAGCCACGCTGCAGCGCAAGTAGTATGCTGCTCTTCTGAGCTGGGTCACACTTGGATGTTATGAGAGCAGCATTTCTGTCTGTTTCTGCTGGCAACCTCTCTGTGTAAAGGGCTCGAAAAGGTATGCATTTTGGCAGACTCAGAAACATGCATACATACATATATACATACATCTGTACATGTATATAATATAATATGACCCTGAAGTAAGAGCTATAAAATATAAACAATGCACTACTGGAAGACAAAAGAGAGAGAGAACTCGAGAAGGAAAGGCTTCATGAGGGAAGGGGCATATATGTAGACCTCAGTCTATAGGTAGTCTATGTGTATCGTTATTCTTATTATTTAATTCATGGCTAGAAAGTCTCTTTCCTCAGTTCCCCTGATACCTGTATTTCAAGAAGGCAATCTGAAACTCTAATGTATTAGTGGACTCACTTGAAAAATTTCTCATATAAAAAGTAGTTATGGGGGGGCTTCCCTGGTGGTGCAGTGGTTGAGAATCCGCCTGCCGATGCAGGGGATACAGGTTCGTGCCCCGGTCCGGGAAAATCCCACATGCCGCGGAGCGGCTGGGCCCGTGAGCCATGGCCGCTGAGCCTGCGCGTCCGGAGCCTGTGCTCCGCAACGGGAGAGGCCACAACAGTGAGAGGCCCGCCTACTGCAAAAAAAAAAAAAAAAAAACAGTAGTTATGGGGGCTTCCCTGGTGACGCAGTGGTTGAGAGTCTGCCTGCCGATGCAGGGGACACGGGTTCGTGCCCCAGTCCGGGAAGATCGCACATGCCGCGGAGCGGCTGGGCCCGTGAGCCGTGGCCACTGAGCCTGCGCATCCGGAGCCTGTGCTCCGCAACGGGAGAGGCCACAACAGTGAGAGGCCCGTGTACCGACAAAAACAAAACAAAACAAAACAGCTGCCTTTAAAAATGGACCTACAGCATTAATGTAAGAAAGAAGAAAAGAAACAAAATTATTATGAAATTATTTTAAAATATTAGAATACTTCCACAAATGATTGTCAAAGTTTAGTTTGGTATCAGATGTTCTAATTTTATTTGTAATTATATAAACTTTTCATTCATTAGTTAGTAATTTACTTCATAATTGAACAAACATCTATTGAAAACCTATTATGTGATGATTTCTTTCCCAGGATCCAGAGATAAAAAGACAATAAGATGACCCTTGCCTCCAATTAGCTTATCCCAATGGATTGAAAAGCAAAATAAATAAAACAATTCAGTATATCATTGTAAGAGTTAAGTCAGAGGTATCCATGGGTTTTTAAATAGAAAAGAAGAGCATCTAAATCAGGCTTGGAGGCAAAAGGAAAGTTTTTTTGAAAGATATGATGTGCTTAAACTGATTGAAGGACAAAGACAGGTTAACGTGGCATAACTACTAGACAGTAGAACCGTTTGACCAAGTACATCCAGGTTCCATTATAACAGTTAGATTTTCTTCCTTTTTTAAAATCTGTGCTCTTCCTGGCCTTAAATGATAATCAGGAGGAAACACCTATGGAGAAGACTTATCTCTACTGCCTTTGAAGAAGCATAATTCTAACATGAAGTACCTTTTATGGGCTTAAATGATCAAAAGAGAAGCCTGCTGAGATGGGTTTCATAGGAGCAGTGGCTTTAAGAGTTGAGAGTCCTAGGATAAACCATCTGTCTGTCACCAGACAGGTGCTATGAAAATAAATCACGGGCTTCCCTGGTGGCGCAGTGGTTGAGAGTCCGCCTGCCGATGCGGGGGACACGGGTTCGTGCCCCGGTCCAGGAGGATCCCGCATGCCACAGAGCGGCTGGGCCCGTGAGCCATGGCCACTGAGCCTGTGCTCCGCAACAGGAGAGGCCACAACAGTGAGAGGCCCGCGTACCGCAAAAAAAAAAAAAAGAAAAGAAAAGAAATCACTGTTACTTCTATTTCCTGAAAATGCACTCTTTTACCAGGTTTTACATGAATGTACAGATTAATATTTTAGCCATAAAGCTTACAAGGTAACATTCTCATATGAATATCCTAATGGCTTTTATTCTATGACAAAGATGGGATTGAGGAACTGAATTTGAGTCATATAACCATTGTTTCTTTTATTTAAATTCACGTGAAATAAGATTTAACATAATACCAGGTAAGACTAGCACAGTGCTTTGAGATGGACTCCAAATATTTCTCACTAATTTAAAACCAGTGGTATATTGTATGCCTATTTCTTTTTAAGATAATAAAATGTAGCAATACCTTTCACCTTTATTATCCTTAAGACATTTCCTTAAACTTTAGATGCTTAAAAAATTAACACCTTTCTCTTTATTCCTATATAAACCGGAGACACCATGAATTGTTATGCATTAACTACGGCCAATAATAGCTTTGTAATATTTTAGTGTTCCACCATCTTCTGGTAATTTTTATAATTTTCATATACCTAAAGCTTTCCCCTCAAAAAATTTTTTTAAATTTAGTTATTTATTTTTGGCTGTGTTGGGTCTTCGTTGCTGTGCACAGGCCTTCTCTAGTTGCGGTGAGCGGGGGCTACTCTTTGATGCGGTGTGCGGGCTTCTCATTGCAGTGGCTTCTCTTGTTGCGGAGCACAGGCTCTAGGTGCACGGGCTTCAGCAGGTGTGGCACGTGGGCTCAGTAGTTGTGGCTTATGGGCTATAGAGCTCAGGCTCAGTAGTTGTGGCGCACGGGCTTAGTTGCTCTGTGGCATGTGGGATCTTCCCGGGCCAGGGCTTGAACCTGTGTCCCTTGCATTGGCAGGCGGATTCTTAACCACTGCGCCACCAGGGAAGCCCTCCCCTCAAATTTTATACACTTCCCTGTCTTTATAAAGAGAATATTTTAATCTGGGATGATCATTATGAAAATGTATTCTTTCACACTGCTTTAATACTATGATACCATTAGGTATTACTGAGATGTACATAATTTTCTCCTACATTCAGTGACCTTTGAATTCTTTTATCTGATTTTCATATTGTTGCTTTTTCTTTGCTATCAGACTGTTTGCCCTCACTTTTTATAGTTGGTATTTTCACCTCCCCTTTCAACGCTCCCTGTTATAATATGATATTTCCAATGCAGTTTATTTCAGCAAATGTTAATTGAGGATATACTATGTATAAGTCACTGTATTAAGTACTAGGTATTCAAAGATAAATAAAACATGGTCTCAGCCTTTAAAGAGCAAGAAAAAATAGAGATTAAAAAAGTAATTATAATTCTGTGTGAGAATTGCAATGAATTGGATTTTATTCTATGGACAATGTAGTTTGTTTCTCCCAGGCCTTGCCAATGTGGGATGACCCAAGACAGAATTGAAGGGTTCAACATCAGTGGGCCAGGGAAGAATTCAAAGCAGAGTTGTTTGCAGTGCACCTCCTATAGATAAAGATACCTGCTATAAAAAAAAATTAGGATAAACTTGTAAGAATTCTGTCAAAAATCAGAAGAAATTACTTTTAGTAAGATCAAGGACACTATTTTGGTTTATGAACTTTGCATACTTACTTGTGACCTCTGTTTTGACCACTTGGGGTCTTATTTTGCTAACTTTCTGTTTCTACAGCAGGTACAAAATAGTTTGGAATGCTCTATGAGTGAAATTCCAGTGAGTGAAATGTTAATGCATTTATTGTGAGAATTTGTTTTATATTATATTATACATATCACATTTTATTATAGCACATCATATTTTATCATCCTAACCTATCACATATCACTATCACATAGCATTTTCTAATGAGAAAAAAATTTTTAAATATATGAGACATACAGATAGCCTCTGAGTTGATGTGGGGTCATGTTTCTAAATACGCTTTCTGTATGAAAAAATGTGTGTTTATGATAGAATCATATGCTTGAACCTTATAATAATGCATAGAAAATATGTCTCTCAGCATTAAATAGTCAACCTACCAAAAATTTCTGGTAGCAAACATATTCTTGTCTTTTCATATTTAAAATAGAATTCTTTGCATAATGTATACTATAATAAATACTGGCCAGTTTATTATCATTATCATTCAAAATAATATGCTACCAGACTTACTTTAGAACCCTGCTGAAATTCCTATGTATTTTGAAAAAATTTTAGTCCTATGCATGAAATTAACTACAGTTATTAAAGCAAAAAATAATAATGAAACAGTAATATATTCAGTCTTTGAGCTGGCTGAATTTCAATTTAACCTCAAGGTTAAACCTCTGTCTACTTCACCCCATTCCCTTGCGTAACAGTCACATAACACCCCTACCAGTTACATCTTTTATTTCACGTAATTATTTTCAAGAAGCTGGGTGGAAAAGGTATACATCAGTTTCTCCAGGTAGTACATATATTTTGAAGTTATTACCTCTCAAAATTTTTGTATTTCCACTCCACATTTCTTTTACTGGGATCCCACCCTCCCTGCACCTCCTCTATTACATGTGCAGATAAGAAAATCACTACTATAAAATTTGAAGATGATTTGAGGCTGGAAAATTTTCAAAGCACTAGTCACTAATTGGCTATTGTGACTGTTTTCAAATCCCAATGAAATCTAATTTCTAGCAGTATAACTTTTTAGTGAACTCTCCAGGATAAATTAGTGGCAAAATGTTACCTTAGTGATTAGAGTCTTGTAGAGTTTTTGCATTTAAGTTTTGCATATAAGTTTGCCAAAAATAATGATTTTTTTACATTTACAGCAGTTATCATAAACCATTCTTCCCTTGAACTTCTTATAGTTCTGGAATTATTTATTGGAACCAATGATGATATGGTTTTGTTCTTCTCAGTCTTAATATCTGATTATGTCAGGAGACTATTTCTATGAACCCCGAAACCCAAGGTGATACTAAGCTCAATTTAAGGAAACTGAGATCCTATAATGAAATCATGTCTCTTAGCATAATACTGTTTCCTGTCCAATAGCAAAGACCCAAGAGGGAGCAGAAAAAGTTATATGGTTTCTAACATGCTGATAAAAAGAATAGCAACTATCAGCAGTGGCCAGACCATCACTGCATTCCACTTGCACCACATAAAAAATCCTGGCCCCATAAGACCTAGCTTCATGATTTATCACAAACAAAACTTTGAATGTCCAGAAGCTGAATATACTTGCTTGTTTAATAAATGGGTTACACTGATACTTCCACATAATATTCAGAGTTCTAGGGTACTTCAGTATCTGCTCCTAGAGGCAAGGAAAAGGCTGTTGTAGTAGTCAGGGTTCTCCAGAGAAACGGAATTAATTATGTATTAGAGAGATTTTGAAGAATTGGCTCATGCAATTGTGAAGGCTGAGAAGTCACAATATCTGCCATCTGCAAGCTGGAGACCTAGGAAAGCCAGTAGTGTAATTCAGTCCAAGTTCAAAGGCCTGAGAACCAGGGCATCCAATAGTGTAAATCCCACTCCAGGAGAGGAAGAAGATGAGATGAGATGTCCCAGCTCAAGCAATGAGGCAGGAACAAAGGCAAATTCCTCCTTCCTCTGCCTTTTTGTTCTATTTAGACCTTCAGTGGACTGGGTGATGCCCACCCACATGGGGAGGGCAATAACTTTACAGAATCCACTGATTCGAATGCTAATCTCATCCAGAAACACATTCACAGACACATCCAGAAATAATGTTTTACCTGGGCACCCTGTGGCCAGTCAAGGTGACACATACAAAATTAACCATCACAGATGGCAAAAGTGAATTCTAGGCAATTCATCCACATGTGTCTACTAAAAACAAGTCTATTTTTATTTATTTTAGATAAACTCATTTTCCACATAGATATCATTTTTAAAAGAATTCACTGCTAATATCATTTGAAAATCTCTCTGAGTCTATGCAATGGGACCATGCCATTAGAACAAACACTATGAAAAAATCAGCAAGAATCAAAATCTTTCAGGCAGACCAGTCTTTGATGAAGGAAGCCCAGTGTGCATTTTCTTTATAATCAAACATTCTAAGAGAGTGTGTATGAATATATGAGTAATGAGACCTGAGAAGAAACAATAAGATAGGAATAGAAGGCAATTATTGGTTTTGGTTTTGCCATAGAAACTAGGGTAAAAAAATCAAAGTATCCAAGGCAAATGCCCCAAATTTGAAACTATACTTCTGAGTCTTTTCATAGGGAAGATGCTGAGACTTTGGCAAAAGGGTATAATAAAACTGCGTTCAGAGCACCTCATCATGTTTTGCTGTTGCAGAAACTTGTAAGTAGAATGAAGTTCTAAAACCTTGTGTATTGAGGAGGAGGGTTTATGTCCAAACTTCAGACGTAGACAATTTGGTGTGTATGGAAAGATTTTCCTTTATGCGTGATAGCCTAAGGAAGTTAAATGTGTTATCCAAAAGGCTTTTCCCCCCAGTTTAAGTATTCAGAAGTCTCAAGACATGAGCTCTACATTAACTGCATGGCATAGAGGCCTATTACAAACTCGGTCAGCCTCTGCCCAGGGCAGTACAATGGAAAGAACCCTACACTAAGAATAGTTGGGTATGAGTTCTGCAACTGCACTTTACTAGTTGTGTGGCCTTGATACGTCATTTGATTTCTCTGAGACGCAGTTTCCCCCTCTGTAAAATTACAGTAATAATTCCTTTCTACCTCAAAGAGGTGTCTGTCAAAGTTCAATGGTATTGACATGTACACATTGCTATATTTAAAATGGATAACCCACAAGGTCCTACTGTATAGCACAGGGAACTCTGCTCAATATTCTTTAACAGGCTAATTGGGGAAAGAATTTGAAAATGAGTAGATACATGTATATGTATAACTGAATCACTTTGATGTACACCTGAAACTAACACAACATTGTTAATCAACTATATTCCAATATAAAATAAAAGTTAAAAAAATTCAATGAGATTAAGAACATGAAACCTAAATGTAAACACAAAAACAGTATATATTGATATATTAGCTCTTATTAAAATGCAGCAGAGCTCTATTATCCTTAAACCCAAGCAAGAAAGACCCCTGCCCTGAGCCCTGCTCTTTCAAGTCCCCCTTCTGGCCTTCTTTTTGCCACTTTCCTTCCCACCAGTTGAGGAGTTTGCAGAGTCAAGGGGGCATGTCCACCAGAAGCCTATGCATTCCTTCTAGACCATATTCCAAGTATGCAGACCCTATAATTATTTATCCAAACTGTCCTGATCCCATTTTCTGCACCCAGAGACCACTCAACCCCAGTCCATTCCCTGAGGGGGAACCATACCACTGGTGCAACTCCCTAGGCCCAAGGCTGGCTAAGGGATGGCTGTCTGTGGGGTGTGGATAGAGGGTGGATGTGCACTTAGCAGGGCCATGTGCATACTGCTAAGGCCCTCACGGTGCATGAAAGAGCTGGAAGTGGAAAGAGAAGGGGGTCGTGAAGCTGCCACTGAAGAACATATTTTAAAGTTCGATAGCTTGACATAACTTTAAATATTTAGAAATGCAGTATACCAGGCTCTGTTTCTACTTTTGCCTCAAGCTCCACAAATATTAACTGTCTCACAGTTGCCCTCATAAGTCATTTCATGGATTTGCAACTTATTCCCACACATACTTTTTTCTAATTTTAGGGCTAATTATTTGTTGTTAAATATTCTACCCTGGAGAAGAAAATATACTACTATGTACTGAAATCTTTTTTTGAGTTCTTTAGTCTGGGCAAAATCCCAACCATTTCTCCATTATTGTGCCACCTGCTGGGCTCTTGCTTACACTGCAGCTGTCTAACCAATGTGTAGGTATGCTAAAGATTTCATACTGGGGGCTTCCATACTGGGGGCTTCCATACTGGGGGCTTCCCTGGTGGCGCAGTGGTTGAGAGTCCGCCTGCCGATGCAGCGGACACGGGTTCGTGCCCCGGTCTGGGAAGATCCCACATGCCGCAGAGCGTCTGGGCCCGTGAGCCATGGCCGCTGAGCCTGCACTGCGCAACGGGAGAGGCCACAACAGTTAGAGGCCCGCGTACCGCAAAAAAAAAAAAAAAAAGATTTCATACTGGGATGGTGCTGGCGGAAAGACACAATCCTTTTCTCACATCAGTTTGAAAAATAAAAAAGTATAATCTCTTTTTCTTTGGTAGCCAAAGATAACCTCCTTTTTTAAAATGTTGAATATAAAAGGATGATAAGGAGACTACAAAGTTAAAGCTTTATACCTAAATCGTCTCTATGTCGAATCTTTGTAATGATTTTGTGTCTTATCTGTAAATAGCATAGAATACTATTTATCAGCAGAAGAACGAGTTTAAATTACTTTCAGTCTTGATGAGAAATGTGAAGAGACTGAAGTACACTACACGTGGGCGTTTGTACAATTGGCAGCTTGGCAAATAGCGGCAATATCCACCTTCCTATATTTATCACGAAGTTGACTAGCCCAAGATATTAAACAGAGCAAGTATGTCAGGTAATCAGCTTTTTTCATTAAAATTGATACTATCATTTTTATTCTTCAGTGCTTCCCTGCATCAGGAAGTCCTGTGTATACTAGAAGCACCCAAAGAATGTGGAAAATCTACTACAAATATTTTGTTAGGCAGAAAATTATTTTAGTTGCCCCTATTTAACTTCAAAGGTTATGTCAAAATGTTCAATACCTTTCCATCTCAATGCAAAAACATCACAATTGTTGCCATATCCTGCCTTTGTACGGACCATTTTTGCTCCAAGATTGTACTTTCATATCTATTTTCTCATTTTTGCATCGTGACAATCCTACATGTTAAGTAACACATAACACAAAACATCTCACAGTCACCTTAATGTTTTCACTAACCATCTCCTATTTTCTTTTTATCCATCATTCCTTGGCAATTGAGCCATTCCAAATAATTCTAATGGATATAGACATCTTTTCTTGTCCAAATCTTTGAGCTGTCTTTTAAACAAGGCCAACTCATACATGAAACAAGCCACAGACATTTGATTAAAAACAGCCTTGGATATTCTAATCATTTGTTAAGCGATGGTCCACCAGGGTCACACATTCAAATGCCTCCAAGGAGCAGCAGTTAACCAAACTTACGCAGTGCACCACAAAATCCTAGGCTGTTTTTGTATGCTCACACTCCATTGTCTAGTTATTATATTGCTTTTCAAATTGTTTGGGTAGTACCACCTCAGAGCACCATCTAGTGACCCCACCCCTTCTAGCTGTCCTTGCCCTCGCCTTTCCTTACATCTCCTTCTTCAACCCTGCATATTTTTCAAACTCGTGGCTTTAGGCTTTATCTTCCATTCTGGACTCCAGAACTGTCCCTTGATTCATGCTATGTTGGGTTTCTACAGTTTTGACACTTTGGCTTTTTCAGACAGAATTTGCAATACCCTGTAGCTACGTTCCTACTTTTGCTGCTAGGTATTGTCCTCTGAAGTACAGAGCCAAAATTAATTACATCTATCTTAACTATAAGCATCTGGTGGGCCTGCTCTATGCTCTGACCCCGTCTACCACCCATGCTTGTGAGAGAAAGATTGATCATCCCAACCCTTACTAAAACCTACCACTACTTTAAGTATTCAGGTTCATTTCCAATTAATTATATTTAAGTGCCAGGCCATGTTTGAATGATGTACTTTAGCATATAGCACTCAGGTACAATGGCCTACAGTCTCCAGGATTAATCCTTTTTCTTTAAAAGTAAAAAAAATCAATGGGCACAAATTTTGCCCTGTTTCAGGCGTCAAACCCTTCTTCTGTAATCAATGATCAGTATGAATATATAAGAACTCATTAACATTTCATTCCCTGTTTTGATTTAAATTTAAACGTTCCCATCGTAGATTATCAACAGAATGTCTGATCACATTTGACCTTTCAGGGCATAAAACTTAATTTTTTTCAGATTCTTCTAAATATTATAAAGCATAATAGGTCATCTCACTGTTATCTTTTCTTATATAGGAAATTTAGTTCATTTAAAGAAAAATGCCCAAATGATATCTCAGTAATCTATGAAGAAGTAAATGAATATATTTTCTTTATTGGCAGTGAGGATCTACAAAACAGGTTTGCAATTTTAAAAAATGGTTCATCTATATATTAACTGTATCTCCTATATAATTAGAGCTTTCTTATGCTCAAAATTTCTTAAGGAATGTGTTAGAGATAGACAGTTGGGTGGACAGATAGACTTATCTCAATTTATCAGTATGTTTATTATATTACATGGGACTTATCTATTACCCTATAATGACTGATAAAAAGGGGTCTTTTATATGTAAGATATAATTAATGAAATCAAAGTGGTTTTGGCTAATTTTTCAACTCTTTTAAACATCTCACAAGCAGCACAGACCTATCACATGGCGTGTGTGTGTGTTTCCCTCCTACGTATCAAAAGTAGTAAATTGGTTACAGAAGGAGATAAGTCTGGAGTAACTTGGAAAAGACCTTGACTTAAATAACTGAAATTATATCACACTTTATAATAGTCTTTTAACAGATAGCCTATCACCTGAAAGTCACTTACTGCATAATAGTAATTTATGGATAGTAGTTATTAAGAGTAACTTATACCATAATGGTGCCTTTCCTTTCTGTAAGTATTTTAATAACAAAAGGTATCTGGCTTTTGTAGTTATACTGATAGCTGAGATTTATTGAGCACTTACTATGTATTAAATTTAATTTTCATAGCCACCCTCTGAAATAAGTACTATTACTACCCTCTCATTTTGTGGGTAAGGATAGTAATAGTACTTATTTCAGAGGGTGGTTCAGTGGATTCATTGCTCATGTATATATCCACTCTACTTTGCTATTTTTCAAGAGTAGTGAAAGACTTAAAAGAGAAAGGGGATGGGGCGGGGGGAAATGGCCCATCTCTCAAACTTTAAGCATTACTCACTTACTAAGCTTCTAAAGATTTTATACTTGTTCATAGATTATACATGTTATTTTTTCAAGGTTAAATTGCAAAGTAAAAATGGTATTGTACAAGCAATAGTAATAGCTTATATTTTCCACCCCAAAGCATTTCCTAACCAGAGGTTGGAAGCACTGTTCATGCATCACTGAAAAATAACTCCCTTCAACTGAATAATGTTAATATTAGCAATTAATAGCCTCAGACAGGAGAGTATTTTCAAATTCAAGAGCAATCTGAAGTAAGCAGAATGTGAATATACCACAGAAGAGTTGCCATATTTCAAAATAAAATGTTCAGCACCTTACACACCACAGTTCCTTAGTATTGATTTCTACTAATGCCAGAGCAGATAGACCAATGGGACTTTTATTTTTATGTGTGAAAATGGTTCTTGAGAACCTGTAACCTTGGACAAATCAATTAACCCTCTATGTTCATGATCCACTTAACGCCAAGAATGTGTTGAGTAAATTAGTCTTTGTAAAAGTATAAAATTCTTAAGCATGTGCTAAAATGGAAATGTAAAAAATTAACTTCAGGAACCAAATGGAACTCAAAATCAATTTTCAGTTTTCTCGAAATTCCTAAACCATCCTATATAACAAAAAGGTAGAGTAAACTAACTTTGTTAAATTTTTTTTGTATATAAAGAAGAGAGTCCTGTGACTTGATGACACTGGAATTTCAGAAATACAAACTCGATGTAGACATGGCAGTCTGACTGTGCTGGTTTGGTATGGCTTCTGTTCACACACAAATGGTAGCCCCTGCCGCCCCCTTACTATGAACAGTACAGATTGTGGGAGCTTGTGACATGGTACAACGATAACCTAAATTTAATTTTTTAACTTTCAAAATAAAATCACTACTAACTGTTTCAGAAGAAAAAACTCTAGGTTAAAAACTTAAGAAAATATGATTCAACATATCTCTCCCATTAGTAAGAATATACATTTCTAACATATTTAAGATAATAAATTTCTAACATTTTTAAGATGTTACCTTTAAAAAGCTCTCTAGTACTTGTTCTCATCAGTATAGCCTTCCCCCCCACCCCCCGTCTCTTCTTTGACACTTGAATTGTCTACCATTTCCACACATGGGCCTCCTCCTATCCTGTGTTCTAACCCTGCTCTGCTCTCAAGTCATATCCCACCAGGCATCTGCATTCTTGAAGAATAACTGATGTGTTTTCATGATATTTGAAGCTTTGTCTATTTAAATAAAACAAAGATGTGAGATTAAGAGGAAGTTTTACTCTTTGACTAGAAATAACTTTAAGATTAAAAAAAAAGCAAGTTTTTAAATATGATCCTATGGGACTAGAAAGATAAACTTAGCCAAAATGTTTTTACACTATGCTTACTCTAATCACGTAGATGCACATGATTCAATTCTTTCTGGGAATGGATATTTTAAATTATTTTCCCATCAGTATTGGTGTTTGGTATTTGCTTAAGATATTCTGAATGGTAAAGCAAGGAGCTATTTTAGGAGGAAATCTTGATTTTGTTTAGCTAAACTACATACAACGTTACTGCCTTTTCTCCTAAACACTGAACTCTGACAACTGGCAACTCTAGTTTTGTTTCAGTTTCCTTTACTGAATATGCCAAAATATATGCTTTTGTACTTTTGAATTTCTATGATGGGAAAATCATTTATTTTATTTGAAAGAAGAATAAACTATCTGCAACCTCTCTGTGTTTCAAAAGATTACAATACATAGGGTTATCCAACATTATTATAAAACTGACAAAATTGTGTTCTGATAACATATTGAGAAACAGATTTCAAATCTATAGGAAATAACACAAAATAGGTGAGTAGGAGCGGGAAAGACTCTTTTTTAAGGGGTGAATAACCATTGCTGACAATGGCAAATCTTGGGGCATTTCTTCCACATTTGTCCAGGCTACTTGCAAACACAGTAATACGTTATGACTTAATAAACAGAAAAAAGGGGTTCCCTGGTGGGGCAGTGGTTAAGAATCCGCCTGCCAATGCAGGGGACACAGGTTCGAGCCCTGGTCTGGGAGGATCCCACATGCCATGGAGCAAATAAGCCCATGCGCCACAACTACTGAGCCCGTGTGCCACAACTACTGGAGCCTGCGTGCCTAGTGCCCATGCTTCGCAACAAGACTGTGCACGGCAACGAAGAGTAGCCCCTGCTCGCCACAACCAGAGAAAGCCGGTGCATAGCAACGAAGACCAAATGCAGCCAAAAATAAATAAATAGATTTTTTTAAAGATAAAAATAAATAAATAAACAGAAAAAAAAGCAGGCATATGAATATAAGAACTCTGCCCAGGGAATGAATTGCCATTCATACCTTTTATTATGTAAAGAAGAAAACAAACCCTTCAATGTCTGTGTGTGTGTCAGGTAGTGAGCAAATGCTTTGCATCCCTTTTCGGACCACAACCTCAAACGCTTACACATTTTTACTCCAACTTTCACTAACCTGTTCTTTGATCTTAAGACTCCATTTTTATCAAAATTCATCAGCTTCCTCTGACCAGTCTCTTTCCTTCCAGTTCAGGTGTTACTCAGAGATCTTTTTTTTTTTTTTTTTTTTTTTTTTTTTGCGGTACGCGGGCCTCTCACTGTTGTGGTCTCTCCCGTTGCGGAGCACAGGCTCCGGACGTGCAGGCTCAGCGGCCATGGCTCACGGGCCCAGCAGCTCCGCGCCATGTGGGATCTTCCCGGACCGGGGCACGAACCCGTGTCCCCTGCATCGGCAGGCGGACTCGCTACCACTGCGCCACCAGGGAAGCCCTACTCAGAGATCTTTTGGCTGATCTACAGAATTGGGTCAGGTTCTTCTAACACATCTTCCCCCAACTCCTTGAATTTGCCCACCATAAATTTCATCACATGTTAGTATTACTACCCTAACAACAAGGGCTGAGAGGTCAGGCCCATCTTGTCCGCCATTGTAACTCAGTGTCTGGGCTGTAGTAAGGGCTCCATAAATGTTACCAGCAGTTAGTAGTGATGGTAGTAGTAGTAGTCCAGCCTCTCCCTAGATAATCTAATCTTCTTTCATGGATTTAAATGATCACCTGGAAATTCCGGGGAAGATGGCGGAAGACTAAGACGCGGAGATTACCTTCCTCCCCACAGATACACCAGAAATACAGCTACACGTGGAACAACTCCTACAGAACACCTACTGAACGCTGGCAGAAGACTTCAGACCCCCCAAAAGGCAAGAAACTCCCCACGTACCTGGGTAGGGCAAAGCAGAGAGATTCCCGCACAGAGGATCGGTGCCGACCGGCACTCACCAGCCCGAGAGGCTTGTCTGCTCGGCCGCCGGGGCCGGCGGGGCTGGGAGCTGAGGCTCGGGCTTCGGTCGCAGCGCAGGGAGAGGACTGGGGCTGGCGGCGTGAACACAGCCTGAAGGGGCTAATGCGCCACAGCTAGCCGGGAAGGAGTCGGGGAAAAAGTCTGGACCTGCCGAAGAGGCAAGAGACTTTTTCTTCCCTCATTGTTTCCTGGTGCACAAGGAGAGGGGATTAAGAGCGCCACTTGAAGGAGCTCCAGAGACGGGCGCGAGCCGCAACTAAAAGCGCGGACCCCAGAGACGGGCGTGGAACGCTGGGGCTGCTGTTGCCGCCACCAAGAGGCCTGTGTGCGAGCGCAGGTCACTATCCACACCTACCTTCCGGGGAGCCTGTGCAGCCCGCCACTGCCGGGGTCCCGGAATCCAGGGACGGCTTCCTCAGGAGAGCGCACGGCGCACCTCGGGCTGATGCAACGTCACGCCGGCCTCTGACGCTGCACGCTCGCCCCGCCTCCGTGCCCCTCCCTCCCCTGCGGCCTGAGTGAGCCAGAGTCCCAGAAGCGGCTGCTCCTTTAACCCTGTCCTGTCTGAGCGAAGAACAGACACCCTCCGGCGACCTACACACAGCGGCGGAGCTTAATCCAAAGCTGAGACCCGGGAGCTGTGAGAACAAAGAAGAGAAAGGGAAATCTCTCCCAGCAGCCTCAGAAGCAGCGGATTAAAGCTCCACAATCAACTTCATGTACCCTGCATCTGTGGAATACATGAATAGACAACGAATCATCCCAAATTGAGGAGCCAGGACTCAGTGCTCTGCTTCTGAGGTGGGAGAGCCAACTTCAGGACACTGGTCCACAAGAGACCTCCCAGCTCCACATAATATCAAACGGCGAAAATCTTCCAGAGATCTCCATCTCAACACCAGCACCCAACTTCACTAAACGACCAGCAAGCTACAGTGCTGGACACCCTATGCCAAACAACTAGCAAGACAGGAACACAACGCCACCCATTAGCAGAGAGGCTGCCTAAAATCATAAAAAGTCCACAGACACCCCAAAACACACCACCAGACGTGGACCTGCCCACCAGAAAGACAAGATCCAGCCTCATCCACCAGAACACAGGCACTAGTCCCCTTCACCAGGAAGCCTACACAACCCACTGAACCAACCTTAGCCACTGGGGACAGACACCAAAAACAATGGGAACTACGAACCTGCAGCCTGCAAAAAGGAGACCCCAAACACAGTAAGATAAACAAAATGAGAAGACAGAAAAACACACAGCAGGAGAAGGAGCAAGATAAAAGCCCACCAGACCTAACAAATGAAGAGGAAATAGGCAGTCTACCTGAAAAAGAATTACAGAATAATGATAGTAAAGATGATCCAAAATCTTGGAAATAGAATAGACAAAATGCAAGAAACAGTTAACAAGGACCTAGAAGAAATAAAGATGAATCAAGCAACGATTAGAAACACAATGAATGAAATTAAAAATACTCTAGATGGGATCTGGAGCAGAATAACTGAGGCAGAAGAACGGATAAGTGACCTGGAGGATAAAATAGTGGAAATAACTACTGCAGAGCAGAAGAAAGAAAGAAGAATGAAAAGATCTGAGGACAGTCTCAGAAACCTCTGGGACAACATTAAACACACTAACATTCGAATTATAGGGGTTCCAGAAAAAGAAGAGAAAAAGAAAGGGACTGAGAAAATATTTGAAGAGAGTATAGTTGAAAGCTTCCCTAATATGGGAAAGGAAATAGTTAATCAAGTCCAGGAGGCACAGAGAGTCCCATACAGGATAAATCTAAGGAGAAATACGCCAAGACACATATTAATCAAACTGTCAAAAATTAAATACAAAGAAAACATATTAAAAGCAGCAAGGGAAAAACAACAAATAACACATAAGGGAATCCCCATAAGGTTAACAGCTGATCTTTCAGCAGAAACTCTGCAAGCCAGAAGGGACTGGCAGGACAGATTTAAAGTGATGAAGGAGAAAAACCTGCAACCAAGATTACTCTACCCAGCAAGGCTCTCATTCAGATTTGACAGAGAAATTAAAACCTTTACAGACAAGCAAAAGCTGAGAGAGTTCAGCACCACCAAACCAGCTTTACAACAAATGCTAAAGGAACTTCTCTAGGCAAGAAACACAACAGAAGGAAAAGACCTACAATAACGAACCCAAGACAATTAAGAAAATGGGAAGAGGAACATACATATCAATAATTACCTTAAATGTAAATGGACTAAATGCTCCCACCAAAAGACACAGATTGGCTGAATAGATACAAAAACAAGACCCATATATATGCTGTCTACAAGAGACCCAATTCAGACCTAGAGACACATACAGATTGAAAGTAAGGGGGTGGAAAAAGATATTCCATGCAAATGAAAACCAAAAGAAAGCAGGAGTAGCAATTCTCATATCAGACAAAATAGACTTTAAAATAAAGACTACTAGAAGAGACAAAGAAGGACACTACATAATGATCAAGGGATCGATCCAAGAAGAAGATATAACGATTGTAAATATTTATGCACGCAACATAGGAGCACTTCAATACATAAGGCAGATACTAACAGCCATAAAAGGGGAAATCGACAGTAACACATTCATAGTAGGGGACTTTAACACCCCACTTTCACCAATGGACAGATCATCCAAAATGAATATAAGTAAGGAAACACAAGCTTTAAATGATACATTAAACAAGACGGACTTAATTGGTATTTATAGGACATTCCATCCAAAAACAACAGAATACACATTTTTCTCAAGTGCTCATGGAACATTCTCCAGGATAGATCATAGCTTGGGTCACAAATCAAGCCTTGGTAAATTTAAGAAAATTGAAATTGTATCAAGTATCTTTTCCGACCACAATGCTATGAGACTAGATATCAATTACAGGAAAAGATCTGTAACAAATACAAACACATGGAGGCTAAACAATACACTACTTAATAACGAAGTGATCACTGAAGAAATCAAAGAGGAAATAAAAAAATACCTAGAAACAAATGACAATAGAGACACGATGACTCAAAACCTATGGGACACAGCAAAAGCAGTTCTAAGGGGGAAGTTTATAGCAATACAATCCCACCTTAAGAAACAGGAAACGTCTCGAGTAAACAACCTCACCCTGCACCTAAAGCAATTAGAGAAAGAAGAACAAAAACACCCCAATCCATAAATGGGCAGAAGACCTAAATAGACACTTCTCCACAGAAGATGTACAGACTGCCAACAAACACATGGAAGAATGCTCAACATCTTTAATCATTAGAGAAATGCAAATCAAAACTACAATGAGATATCATCTCACACCAGTCAGAATGGCCATCATCAAAAAATCTAGAAACAATAAATGCTGGAGAGGGAAAAAAGGGAACACTCTTGCACTGCTGGTGGGAATGTGAACTGGTACAGCCACTATGGAGAACAGTATGGCGGTTCCTTAAAAAACTACAAATAGAACTACCATATGACCCAGCAATCCCACTACTGGGCATATACCCTGAGAAAACCATAATTCAAAAAGAGTCATGTACCAAAATGTTCACAGCAGCCCTATTTACAATAGCCTGGAGATGGAAACAACCTAAGTGTCCATCATCGGATGAATGGATAAAGAAGATGTGGCACATATATGCAATGGAATATTACTCAGCCATAAAAAGAAATGAAATAGAGCTATTTGTAATGAGGTGGATAGACCTAGAGTCTGTCATACAGAGTGAAGTAAGTCAGAAAGAGAAAGACAAATACCATATGCTAACACATATATATGGAATTTTAAAAGAAAAAAAAATGTCATGAAGAACCTAGGGGTAAGACAGGAATAAACTCACAGATCTACTAGAGAATGGACTTGAGGATATGGGGAGGGGGAAGGGTAACCTGTGACAACACGGAAGAGAGGCATGGACATATATACACTACCAACCGTAAGGTAGATACCTAGTGGGAAGCAGCCGCATAGCACAGGGAGATCAGCTCGTTGCTTTGTGACCGCCTGGAAGGGTGGGATAGGGACGGTGGGAGGGAGACGCAAGAGGGAGGGGATATGGGAACATATATATATGTATAACTGATTCATTTTGTTATAAAGCAGAAACTAACACACCATTGTTAAGCAATTATACTCCAATAAAGATGTGAAAAAAAAAAGATCACCTATAGAATGGGCACTCCCAACTCTGCTTATCAACCCGCTTTTCTCTGCAAAGTTTTAGACATTTATATCCAACTGTTAAGGTCACAGACTCCAGAGCCAGGCTGCCTGAGTTTATATTTTTTACTTTGCCACTAACTAATTCCATCAATCATTACATTCAATAGACGAATTCCATTCAATCAAGTCACTTTGAGCAAATTGACCTTAATTTCTCTATCCTCTCAATTTCTTCATCTCTAAAAAGGGGGAGAAATTTAAAAGTTAATATATGTAAAGCACTTAAAGAGGGCCTAACACAAAAATAATGTTCAATAACTGTTAGCTGTTACATTATTACTCTCACCACCACTGCTGCTGCTGCTGTTGTTGATGCAGTTATTATTCTGCTGGACATGTTTCCTCAGCCGTTCGCCCTATGGCTAATACTAAACTAAGCTAAAACTGAGCTCTTCATCTCTCCATTGCCAAAACTTTCTCTGCTGCTTGTATTCTAATTCATCTAATTCATCATGCCACCATCCACCCAGTTAACTAAGCAGATGCTTGCAAATCATACTCACCTTCTCCCCCACTGCTTCAACTGCCACCCAGTGCTATCTAATGAATCCTTAAACCCTTCTCTTGATGCCTTATGATCATCTCATACTTATCTCCTCCCTTCTATTCTCATTGCTTTGATCCAGGCCCCATCATTGCCAGGATAGCTTCCTAACCTGTCTGACTGCTTTCAGTCTCCTACTCATGCTTTTACCAAAAGTTTATTGGGCAACTACTATATGCCAGGCACTGCTTTATAATCTCTCTCTCTATATATATATTTTTTTAATATATATATTTATATATATATATTTTATATATAAAATAACATAAAATATATATTTTTTTAATTATTTTAAAATTCTCACCTTCCTAGAGCTTATATTTCAGTAGGAAGAGACAGGAAATAAATTCCAAACACCACAAATAATTAAATTACATAAAACGTTAGAAGATAAAATGCTGTATTTTTATTTTATTTTTTTTGCGGTACGCAGGCCTCTCACTGTTGTGGCCTCTCCCGTTGCGGAGCACAGGCTCCGGATGCACAGGCTCAGCGGCGATGGCTCACGGGCCCAGCCGCTCCGCGGTATGTGGGATCCTCCCGGACCCGGGCACGAACCCGTGTCCCCTGCATCGGCAGGTGGACTCTCAACCACTGCACCACCAGGGAAGCCCCTAAAATGCTGTACTTTAAAAAGGTAAAAGGTAGGGAGTTATGGAGTGGGATGGGCAATTTGCAGTTTTAAAAAGGGTATTCAGGGAAGGCTTCCTTGACTAGATGGCATGTGAATGAAGTCTTGAAGGAAATGTGGGGGTGGACCTTGCAGACGTCCGGCAGAAGAGTGTTCCAGACAGGGCTCGCCTAGCGAGTTGGGAGTATATCTGGTGTGCTGAAGATAAAGCAAAGGGACTAGTGCAGCTGGAGCAGAGAGCAGGGAAGGAGAGAAGTAGAGGAAGAGATGAGAGGTAATCACGGGCCAGACAGTACGAGTCTGGACCCCTGAAAAAATACTGGCTTTCACGCTGAGTGAATGTGGAACCGCTGTGGGATTTTGAGCACAGAGGAGACATGATCTGGCTGCTGCATTGAAAAAAGGCCGAAAGTGGAAAGGATAGAAGCTGGGAAAAGTTACGAGGCTATTGTGATCATCTGGATGAAAGATGATGTTATCTTGGACATGGATAGAACCAGTGGAGATACTGAGAAGTGCTCGGAGTCTGGATATATTTGAATGTTGATAGCTGATGGGTTGGATGTGGGGTCTGAGAGAGAGAAGTGTGTGATAAGAGAAAGGATGTCTCTCAAGTGTTGGTCTTCACACCTGGAAAATGGAGCGCCACCAGGAGGCATGGGGAAGACTGCAGAAAGACTGGGTTGTGGTGGGCTGAGGGAGAAAGATCAGGAGCTCAGTTTCAGACATACTAAGTTTGAAATGCCTATTAGAATCCCAATAAAGATGTCTTAGGCAGTTGATTAAATAAGCCTGGAGTTCTAGGGAGAGGTCCTAGCTGGAAATATAAATGTGGGAGTTATCAGCAAAAGAGAAGAGGGCCAAGGACTGAGCTCTGAGGCACTCCCACATTAAGAGGTGAGATCAAAAGTCAGTACAAAGGACACCAAGAAGGACGGCCAGGGAAACAGAAGCAAAAAAAGGTGGTGTAGCATCCTAGAAGCTAGTAAAAAAAAAAAGGAAATTCAAAGAAGGATGGATTTAATGAGTAAGGTTTAGAATTGACCACTGGATTGATAATGTGGAAGGGTCATCATTGTCCTCAACCAGAGAAGTTTTGAAAGAATGGTGGGGATGAAGACCAAACTAGTCTGATTAAAATGAGTTTAAGAGAAAACTGAGATAATAAGTATAGACATATACATAGACAACGTTTTTAAGTATTTCTTTTACAAAAAGGAATAGGGTGGTAGCTAGAAGGGGAATTGGGATCAAGGATACTTTTTAAGATGAAAAATTGTTGTATGTATATATGCTAATGGAAATGATCTTATAGAGAGGGAAAGGCTGATGATGTAGGAGAGAAAAATAATGAGGCAAGAAGAAAATCCTTAAGAATAAGATGAGGAACTGGCCTTTGATGGGAAGAGTGACACTTCCATATTGTAAGAGAAGGGAAGAAGGGGCACTTATGCAAGGGTAACTGATCTGGGTGACAGAAAGATAAAGGAGTCCATATCTGATCGTTTCTTTTTGTCAATGTAGTATAAAGTGAGGTCAGCAGTTAAGAACGTGGGGATAAAAGGGGTCTCAAAGATTTGATTATAAAATTGCTATCTCAGAAAGTAGAAGCGATCCTACTAAAAAAACGCAGTATTTTTTTTTCCCCTCTCTATAAAGCCACAGTGTAGATCCCTAAACCTGATGGAATAGTACTTCACCTTCTCGTAGAGTAAGTAATAAGGGTTGTGTTGAGTTTCCTTTGGCCAAAACATATATTTGCAGCTTTATCTCTGCACTCCTAGTTCCAGCCAGGTTATTCTATTATCCTGTCCCCTAAACACACCATGCTGCCTTTGGTGCCTCTTCATCTAGGCTCTCATGCTGTCCCATCAGACTGGACTGCTCTCCCTCAGCAATGCCTTGTCCATCTGGACGTATTCTTCTACTTCTTCCTGTCTGTCCCCGCTGCTACTTGACACATACTTGCTAGAATTAATTGATAATCCTATATTCCTGGCACTACAGAGACATTTTATATATGTTAACTCATTAAATCTTGATAATAAGCTTGAAAGGTAGATTATTTTATCCTGATTTTGCAACACATCTCAGTACATTGGCTCAGTAATTCAACAGCTTGACACCTTGTGGAAAAGAGGTGGAATGCTTTGTTCTACAATAGTGGAAGAGGTAATGTATTAGTTTGCTAGGGCCGCCATACCAAATACTACAGACTGGGTGGCTTAAACAACAGAAATTTATTTTCTTACAGTTCTGGAGGCTAAAAATCCAAGATCAAGGTGTTGGCAGGGGTGGATTCTTCTGACGCTTCCCTTCTTGCCTTGCAGATGGTTATCTTCTCCCTGTGTCTTCACCTGGTTTTCCCTCTGCACATTCTGTATCCTAACTTAATCTTCTTACAAGGATATCAGCCATATTGGGTTAGGGCCCATCCTAATGACCTCATTTTAACTTAATTGCCTCTTTAAAAAGACTACCTCCAAATACAGTCACGTTCTAAGGTACAGGGGGTTGTGACTTTAACATGAATTTGGGGGGTGCACAGTTCACCCCATAAAGGTGGTAACATCATGAAAAATAGAATACCTAAGTATAGTATTGTTATGCTATAAAATTAGTGTAACAAACTTAGTCATTCTAGCTTGCTGCAAGACCATGAGTCTGTTATTTAGCCTCAGTTTTCTCATCTGTATGATGGATAGAATAATGTTATTGTAGTGGTTAAATATGATCTTTCCATTCTTTATTCTTTCATTTCACGAATGCTTATTGCTTCCAGACATAGCACTAGATGTCCATGGATGCAAATATCTAATAACTGCCTTAAGGAGCCTCTGGGAAAGAATTCAGTTGTACCACAGTACCTGGCATATGATACGTACTTAAGAAATCGTTTTTGGTAAATATATGATTAACAAATAAATTTGCATATCAAAGGTAGTTTTCCCATTGTTTCTTCGTCACACTCAACCCGCTGCCCTTCCTCTCAGTGGAACTTTATTTCTGTGATACTGCTCTCCCAAGCACTACTATGCACTCACTCCCACTTAATCCTGCCCTATTCCCTGGCCACAGACCCCCACCAACTTCCTCATTTGTCTCTTCCCCAGAGCCCCCAGAACCTTCTACTTTATTATTATCGAGGTCCCATATATCTTTACTCTTTCACTTCAGTCAGCCTTGCACCTCCTCATTCTGATTTAAAGCTTACTTCCTACATATGGCACCTCTTCCTTTGAAGCACTCAAGTACAGGCCTTTCAATCTGGGTCTTTCAATCCAGACACGAGTGCAATTTCAATCCTTTACACATCTTCCATTGACTTATCTCCTTGGCCTTAACGATTTTTGAAGCCCATGATCTTACAATACAAACATCTGGTCAGACTATTCCTTCCCAATCCTTGTCACCTTCCAGATGTTTCTCCATGTTCTAAAGTTAATGGTTGTATGATGAATCAAAATATTTTTCTCCTCTTCCATTTTCTTACATGACATTAATGTTGGTGACCCATTAAACTGTCCTCAGAGTAATGTCATCTCTTTATATCTGGTGACCTTCTTTTTTATTTCACCTCAAGTACTCACACATACATGATAGTATCGTGAATTCATAATTATCTGGAGATGCTCACCTCCCAGGTCTCAAACTCCAAATATTTGTATCAAAGAAATGTCAAAAATGGTGACCGACTGAGTGCTATGAAGGGGCATTGGAGGTTGCAAATACTTTGGTGCATTTTTCCTAAGTGAGGCCCTTAGCCTCAACTTTGTACATTTTTAAAAATTCACCCAGAATTTACCTAACTGTCTTCATGTGGGACTGGATTATATTGACATAACTCAAACAGAGTAAATCAAAATGCAGCAAGAGTAATTTATGTTGAGAAGAACTAAGCCAGAGTGCTTATGTCCAGTCATCAATGCACATTTCTTCTGTACAAGTTAAAGAATTACTGCAAGTTTGCTTTTATAAATACTAGAGGAAACAGAAGGAAATGAACAATAATGACCACCATGCTGGAATTAAGTTAGCTTCGTACACCGTCTCCTGCCATGTTCTGTGTTAGATTGTGCTGAGAATCACTAATATGTTGTCATTCTTTGGCTCTGTTTCTCTATCTATATATGTCAGTCCTTCAGCAGACAGTTACTAGAGAAAGGATCAAGCTGGTTGATCAGGAGACAGCCGGAGAGCACTGGAGGAGGAGAAGTGCTCATTCTGCCCTTCCTCAGACGTGTGTCCCTCAACAAGTCATTTAACCTCTCCAAGCCACTGACCTCCTCAACTGTAAGAAGGAGATAATGCCATCTTCCTCTTACTGGTTATGTGGCCATTTAATGAAATTATTTGGAAATGTGCTGTAATTTTCAGAGCTCAGAAAGGGAGCTAGGAGGTAATTTGGCTATTTCATAAAACTCCTGCAAGGACTCTGAGCCTTTCTCCAAAAAGTTTAACTGTAAAATATCTTAGACAAAACTGTGTGAGGAAATGCAAATACATGCTGTCTTTTTACTCTGCTAACTGTTAGGTAATAAAGCCAAATTATAATTAAATACCTTTATGTCTAACCAGTTGTTCTTTGGCCACTAGGATAGTTGTACTTCAGAAATAATGAATGAGTCGGGCAACATATTCCAGATTTTTCCCAGAATTATGGAGTATAACCTATTTGAGATTATACACTGACAACATCTTTCACCATTTTACAACATTCATTCTTTACCTCAGCTGACCCTGATATTTGCCCTCTTCCAACACTGCATCTCTTCATTTCTTTCCTTTGCTTATCTTGGTATCTCTATGAAAGTACCATTCCACTTCTGCATCAGCTGTCACCATTTCCTCATTTCACGTTCAGTTTCATCCACTCTCAATAATGAACTTCACCACTACTAATACTTCTAAAACTTCTCTCTGCAAAAACAGAAGGGACTTCCTAATTGTCTCACCCAACGCTGTCTTTGTAGTACTCATGCTGTTTGACATTGCTGCAGGATTTGTTACTTCTTGAAACTTTCTCCTTTCTTGGCATTTACAGCAATGAATAGAATTGAACTGACACTGACATAAAAGAATGAATGAGGCTAAAATCTTTGAGACTGTCTTAAAATGTTAGTGAAACCTTTCAAATAACTGCCAAATTCCACGTCCACTTTTCATATCAAATTGTAAAGTAAAAGTGCAGCTGTCCCCCATATCCCCTGCCAAAATGCCCTCAACATCTTCTGAGATCCTCCTCAAAATGTTTTAGCCACAAAGCTTTTTCTGTTCCCATTAATCACTCCCTCTTCTATAATCCCAAATTTTTACTTTTACTGAAAACATATATCATATACCAAATTATAGCATTTTAATTGTGGGTAAATATGACTTCACAGACTTATACAAAGATCATGCAGATGCAATGCTTTCCACACTACAGTTATTCAAAAATGGATTTTTGAAGAAAGAACTCAGATTTCACTAACCCACTGTACCTTATTCTTTCTAAGCATTACATTATTCAAAAAACACTAACATTATTGTAAGGAAATGAAGATATGAATCTTAGGACTGTTCAATGGTTTTATAAATGATCAGCAACTCCACTTTGGATATATGAAGTACTATGGGTTTACAGAATTCGGAGACAAAGGTTTTAATGTGATCATTTTAATGAAAGTGAGTACAAGTACTTCTAACATTTTTAGGATTTCATGACTGAATTAGAGTAAACACTTGTTTCTATAAGTGGTGGGAAACAATTCTTTTCTGAAAAGTTGACTTGTTTGCTGGCTGTCAGTCAAAATCCTTCATGCATTATGGCTGAAGAATGCACATTGATAGGTTCATCATCCTGTTTCTTATGAACAATAAACAGAGAGTTTGTAGGCTACATATCAAGTTTAAGAACTCAGGTTATAATCTAGTGCCAGAAGACGGACATGGCAAATGACTGTCACATTCACTTGAGACTTCAGGGATTTGCTCTATTGAGTTCATTTTGCACCTAAGTGCTTTCATTAGAAGTCAAGGTGGATTTCTTCCAGGCCAGAATTCAATTACCATCCGTATTTTAACTTACCATCAAGGGGAAGATAACAGTGACAAATGCTATAGTATATTACTCAATTACTTCAAAAAGAAACACCATTCTTTATTTTCTATCTAAAAATTTTCTGGGTTCTACTCATATTAGAACTATGCTTACTATAAAAATTTACAAAATATTTTTGGTCACTGTAGTTTTAAAACTCTTAATTATGATTTTCTTGTATTGATACATATTCCAAGAAAAGCAATTAGTCAAATATTTCATTTCACTTTTCAATGTTTTGCCATAAGCTTTTATAAACTACTATATGGATCATTTCGCCTCCTGCAAAATGATTATTGGAATCACTTTCATATGCATGTTTGTCTTATTCTGTTACATTTGATATTTATACTAATAGCCCATCAATACAGTAAATTAGTACATGTAACTAAGAAGCATGTATGAGATTAACTGACTTATAACAACATCTAACAGACCAATACAGAAGCTTGTCTCTGTGGGATCTAATAAACCACACTTATCCAGTGTCTGAGAAAAACAGAAGAGACTCTCATGTATATTTATTAGTTATATAATAAGAACATGAAAATACATATGTGAAAGTCAATGTGGGTTCTGTTTCTATTCACAAGAGCACAATGTGCTAACTGAAGTGATAACTTGAACAGAAGTTTCATTAAAGACAAAGGCACTTTGGTTTTTAGGTTCTGAAATAGGTCTATTAAGAAAGCAAAATTATGCTTAAAGACTAATTAATGATAGGCTAACGTTATAAAATGTAATGTTACATTGTAGTAAATTTCAACTTCATTAGGAATAAGCTGAGTTTCAAAGGTTTTCATTTTAAACTTTTTGTTTAATGTTTAAAGAAGTCTGTGTTAGTCTGACTTCAAAAGTATTCATCACCGGGTTATTTAAGGGTCACTTTTTTTTTTCTTTTATATTTTTTTTTCTTTTTTTTTTTTGCGGTACGTGGGCCTCTCACTGCAGTAGCCTCTCCCGTTGCGGAGCACAGGCTCCGGACGCGCAGGCTCAGCGGCCATGGCTCACGGGCCTAGCCGCTCCGCAGCATATGGGATCTTCCCGTACCGGGGCATGAACCCGTGTCCCCTGCATCAGCAGGCAGACTGTCAACCACTGTGCCACCAGGGAAACCCCAAGCATCACGTTTATAACTGTCCTCTAAGAGAATTCTGTTCAGCAGAAGTAAGATGACATGATTTGTTAAAAGCAAATACTTTAGTGGCAGGCAAACCTGGGTTCAAGTCCTACTTCTACCACTTATTGTGTGACTTAAGGGAAGTTCCTAGATGTCCCTAAGGCTTAATTCCCTCACTTGCAAATAAGTGACCATAACGACTCTTGCTTTTAGTGGTTGTTATGAAAACTATATGAGAAAGTGATAATTAGAGTGACTCTCATGTAAGTATTAGTGTATCCATTTGTCAACACGTTACTATTATCGTCTTGCCAATATCTGTTACTGTTATTATTGACATTTATTAATATTAATGCAGCACCAATGAAGAAATAGTCTATCTGAAGAAATAATGCAATAAACACTTGCAAGTATTGCCAGAAATTTAAAGAAATTTAAAGAAATAATGTAATAAACACTTGCAAGTATTGCCAGAAATTTAAAGAAATTCTCTTTAAGGAGAGAATTATCTTTTTAAAATATATATACAGAGAGAGAGGGGTGTCTAAGTCAAAGAAGGTGCAGGTGAAGCATTTGGAATGTGTTCAGTAGCTTTGGTGAAATAAAAACAATTCAACAGCTAAGACACAATTTGGACATGTCAAAACTGTTAACCTTAATGTAACCCTTTTTTAGTGGGTTAATTAAGGTATTGCTTTAAGGAGGGTGAAGTATATGTTCTCTTAAAGTTTCTTAAAGACTGATATTGTGGGAAGGACACAGGTGCTGCACGTTTCTTATGCCAGAACTATGCTGGACATTGATTCATCAGGAGAGTCCCACAAGATATTACTGTCTATATTTTGAAAATGAAAACCTGAAGTTCAAAATGGCCAAGTAGCTTGCCCAAATGTCACATAGCTGGTCAGTTGAAGAAGCGAAAATTAAAACCCAGATTTTTCTAAGCCCTTCATAGTGCTGTCTTTAGCTGTGTGGTAGTATGATTCTGAAGGTGAGAGAACCCTCGTTTTGAGAAGTAGAGTCCTGGAATAGAAAAGTTAAAGGTCTGAAGAAAGCTCTTGTGTTTTATTCAAATAATTTTTTTCCATATTACTGGTCATAATTTACGATGCAAAGTTCAAGGCATTACATGACATTCAAACTTTTCTCTCTTTTGATGTGGTACAAAACCTCGTGAACCAGGACTCCAGTATTTCAATATCAGCCAGACATGCATTCTGAAGTGTGATGCATGTTATCGGAACCTAGACTTCTAACTAACTCAGATTCAATGACTTTCTGGATATAAGTCCTTATTCAACTGGATTGAATGTGTCAGGCAGAAGTTTATAACACAGTGGAAGACAAGAGATTTTTCAGCAGCAAGACTCTGAAAATCAGCAGGATTAAATATACTATTTCTTTTAAAAATTATTCAAAGGTAGTTTAAAGTCTGTGCTCTGATTATAATTCCCTAATGTCTCACTTTACATTTGGATAACTTTCAGTTCTCTAAGTGTATGACATTATGAATTACTCTAATATCTAGTGGGTTTTTCCTGGACTTTCCTAGACAGGAAAGTGGAGACAATTCTACATATAAACCATATTATACATAGCTTCATTGACATATATAAATAAAACTCGTCCTAACGCTGAAAGGACTTTTCTGTAATTTTTCATTAATAATCTCCAGCAATTTCAGTTTCACTATGAAGAATTCAGTCTTGAACATTTTAATTAACGCAATTGTCATTTAAAAAAATCACCTTAGAGAACTTCTGAATAAGAAAGGTGGCTACTGTAATTTGTGAATCACACAGCTAGAGTCGCAAAGAGTAGCTCATTCCGTGCTTCGTCACTCATTCTCCAGGGTACATTAACAATGTCTTTTCAAAGGCTTGATTATAGTTTAAAAAGGAGATAATTCTAGGAAGAAAATATTTTTGAAGCAATTCCTCTCTTCTTTTCCTCACCCCTCGCTCCGCGCCCCCAGGCAACTTTATCTAAGGGTTCAGCACATGATCTAAGGATATGAAATAGTCTTGCTGCTTAAGCAAATGAGGCATGAAGGCTGTTTTGTATTCCTGTGGGTGATCAGTGTTCGTACTGACAGTGCAGCGGTGCCTGCTGCTTGAGATGAGGATAGGAAGCGCGGTTTGGAAGGGGATTGTGGGGGTGCCCCATAATGAATCTGCTTCATCTTCGAGTGACTCCATATGCTCTTGTGAAGCTACAAATTCTTCCTCTTGCTTTTTTTCCTTCTCCTTTTAATGCCAAGATGAATTGATCCTGGATTGCTGCTCCAAAAGGCTGACACCATTGAATATGAAGGTGTCATTGGAAAATGAACCATAGCAAATTCTTAATAAGCAAACTTCACAGAGAGTTATCGTTTTTGACATTTAGATATAGACTTATCCCCAGTGAAAGAAACTTCTTCCTTCAGTCTGTGCATGCTTAGAAGAATAAGGAGTAAAAAGTAATTTGATTGGTGTTAAATATATTTTATCCCTTGCTATACTGAGCAATCATATCACATGCCTTCTCTACTTCCATCTCCCGGGAAACTTGGAAAAGGAATGATTTGAGATCAAGAACTTTATTTCTGAAAGAGTATGAATGGTCTTAGAGCTAAAGCTTACAGTGCTATCTGGAGGAGAGTTAAAATCTGACTTCCATGAAAACTTCCTTGAAATCATTTGTGCCTGGGGAAAAAAAATTATAAACCCTGTAGAATGCATGCTAGAAAAACAATTGCTAAAAATGCACCAAAGGAGCCATTTCAGACTGATTCCTTTTATAAAAATCAGTATATCCCAGGAACTCACTTTCTACATTAGAGCAAGTAATGCTTAGAAAGCGATTTTATATTTTCTGACTTAGTTAAAGAATGTGGGAATTTGATCTATGATGATTATTACAATTTATGTTATCATTAACACAGAAAAGATATGCCATTTTGTTAAATTCAAGATTATTAACTTTTTTCTCTTTATAAGTCCTTAATAAAAATTCCTCAGTGGGTATTGTTTTAAAAATTTATAAGACTCTGAAAGTGTAAGACATTTTATTAATCTATATTTTACAAAGGAAACCTATATTTAGAAGTGCATTAAGCAGTCTGACATAAAATTTGGTCTTATAGTTCTAGCTGTAAGCAACTTCTATATGGCATTCATTAACTAACTTTATTAGAGTATTCCCAAAGAACAGTCATTCCCTGCCACATTGATGCTATATTAGATGTTTTATTATTAAACTGATTCTTATTTCTCCAAATGAATATTAATAATGTAAACATTTCAAAAGTTTTAACTCTAGGTATATCCTACTCAACGTAATTGAACTGTTATAAATAAACTTGTGAATAGATTCCATACACCAAAGATGCCTAGATTTAAAGGGATCCTGTATTCAGTTATTTTATAAAACATATAATTATTTTTCATAGTAATTATTAAATTGAATATGTATCTATTTAGTTTCCCTAAATTTGAATTAATTAGAATATTTAAATCTCATTCACCTACCCATCCATTGCCAAATCCTATTGATGCTACCTCATATATATTTATCAGATCTATCCAAAAAGTGGAGAGAATCAAATAATAAAAGCCCATGTACTCAGCAGCCTGCTTAAGAAATCAAACATTGTAAATAAAAAGCCTTAACTGTAGTCCTACATGAATCCTATTCTCCTTTCTCTCCCTAGAGGTAACCTCTATGCTGAATTTGGTGCTTTTCATAGCCATGCACATTTATAAACATGCACTATTTATTAATATATTCATAAACAATATATTGTGCCTTTGCAAATTGGTACCAAACTGTATACACAGCTGTGCAACTTGTAAATTACTCTCAAAATGATGTTTTTGAAATGTATCCATGTTGATATATAGGTAGATCTAGTCCATTTATGTTAACAGCTCTGTAGTATCCCAATATAGGAGTGCATAAAAATGTGCTTATTATTTTATTGATGGGTGCTTGTATTGCTTCCAACTTTTTGCTATTACCATAATGCTGAAATGAACATTATTGTACATATGTCCTTTGGCAAGAGTATAAGAGTTTATCTGAGATAATATACTTGAATTGAAAAGTCTGAGTTCGTGGCAGGCATATCTTCCACATTTTGGGCAAATAGCTTCCCAAAGCCTATCAAGAGATACTGCCCCAGTGGTTATGGAAGTAAATTGCTTTTTCATATTGTGCACCCAAGCAAGGATTCTAGACACTGAGCGTATGACAATAAACCAAATATATAAAACTTTCTCCCTAAGTGGAGCTTGCATTCAAATATGAGTATTAAAGAGTTTGGGACTGACATGTACACACTGCTATATTTAAAATAGATAACCAACAAGGACCTACTGTAGAGCACAGGGAACTCTGCTCAATACTCTGTAATAACCTAAATGGGAAAAGAATTTGAAAAAGAATAGATACATGTATCTGTATAACTGAATCACTTTGCTGTACACGTGAAACTAACACAACATTGTTCATCAACTGTACTCTAATATAAAATAAAAATTTTTAAAAACAGATAAGGGTATTAAAGAAATAAAATACATAGTATGTCAAATGGGAGAAGTACTGTAGATAAAAATAAAGCAAGAAAGAGACTGATAGAATGAGAGATGCATCTTTAAATAGATCAGAGAAAACTGTCCTGAGAAAGTGAAAAAAGAAGTAAAGGGGGTAAAGAAAAAAACCACAAAACCTCACTAATATAACTACTATCACACTTTTTAATTTGTGTTAAGTGAAATGGAAGTGAAAAGATTTCTCATTGTGATTTTTAGTTTGGTTTTTTCTTAGATGGAGCATATTTTCATATGTTAGTTTTCCATTTGGATTTTCTCTATTGTTAATTGCTTATTAATTTCTTTACCCAATTTCATACTGGATTACTTGCCTATTTCTTACTAAATAAGAGAATTCTTTTCATATTTTAGAGATACCATTCCTTTGTTGTTGTTGTTGTTGTGTGTGTGTGTGTGTGTGTGTGTTGCAAATATCTTCCACCATTTTGTGGTTTAACTCTTCACTCTTTGAGATTATCTTTTCAGGCACAGAAGTTCTAATTTTATTGTCATTTCTTTCATTGAATTTATCAATCTTTTCCTTTATGGTTTGTACTTGTGTCTGAAATCCTACCCTATCCTAAATATTTCTTCCAAATAGTCTCATTTTTATTGGTCTTTAATCTCTGTAGAATCTATTTTTGAGTATGGTATGAGATAGTGATCCAATTTAAGTTTTTTTCCATGTGAATAACAAATAATCCTGTCATCATGGTTACTTTTTTAAAGTACAGATTGTATCTCCACTTAAATGCCATTCGCAGAATTTCTTGACCATTCCTACTGAGTTGTATCCCACTTTTATGTGCAATAACACCCTATAATTCTCCTTCTTAGAACTCAAAATGATTTTAAATTATTGATTATTCATTTAATTATTTGTTTAATTTCTAGTTTCACCCTGTCTGCTCTCCAAAACTATAAACTTCATGAAGATATAAACCATCTCTTACTTAAAACTATAACCTCAGTCCCAACATGGTACCTAGCTCAGAATAAGTGACTATAAGTATGTTCAATGAACACATAAACAAATTTCATTTCAGTAATATGTGAGATTAAAGTTGCATTGATTTCTGGCACCTCAAGTTTTTAATAAGACTGAAAATAACCATAAATTTTCCAATATTTATGTGATCCTGAATAAACTGTCTGTCACATGTGGCTAGTGGTGCCCCTATTAGCCAGTGTGGTTCTAGAATTACACTCAAAGTGTGGTCTTGACCAGCAAAACAGGCACCACCTGCGAGCTTGGTAGAGACAGAATCTTGGACCTCACCCCAGACCTGCTGAGTTAGAATCTGCATTTTATCAAATCTCCAGGGCTGCATCCCCAGAACACACAATGAAGTTTGAGAAACACTGGTTTGAAGAATTTCAGGTAGCCAGACCACAAGTCAGTACGGCATGACTACACACCATCTATGTTTCTTTATTAAACATAAACAATTATCAATATGAACTTATTTTGGAGGGGGGGGTCTCCCTCCTTTCTTATTCCATCCACTGGTCCTGTTCTCTTGCAAGTGGCATAGATGAGTGATGAGGTAATCCCTGGTTTGATCCTTAACTGCACCAATTGAGCTCTGCCCCATTCAGAGCTTTGTAGTAGGTGCTACAGCGTGAGGGTGAGCACGTGTTCATTGGCTGTGTGGACTTTGAGAGAGAGTACTATGTGGGTGTCTGTCACTGATTGGTTCTGTCTCCATGTTGGAGAACATGAACCCTCTGGGTATATTTCCCCATCTGCAAATAGCACAGTGGTACTTGGGATTCCTAGCCAGCCTTGTGGTTTTCTCATGAAATGAGCCATATGTAATCAAATGAACCATATGTAATAGGATTTGCCCTTTCTTCACTTTCAATTAAAAATTTTTTTTTAATTTTGAATAGGTAATACAGTCACATGTTGTGACACTCCGAAGATATAAAAGGATATATTGTATAGTGAGAAATAAGAACCAGTCTTCAAAGAGGCATCAATGGTACCAGTTTTCTGGGATTTTTCAAGAGGTAGTTTATGCACACACTAGGAATTACGTCTGTATGATCTTCCCATCCTCTTTTTACTTAACAAAACCACCTTGCGTTTTGCCCTTTCTAATTAAAAATGTGCCTCAGACATTGGCCATGTCAATATATAAAGAGTTTCCTCATTTCTTTTTCACAATTACACAATATTCCATTGTAAGAATTACCACAACTTACTTAACCAGGCTGCTCCCAATTTTTGTTTCTCATTTTTCCCATTTAACCAGTGATTCAGTGAGTATTTTACATGTGTATGAGGATATCTCATATGTAACTTGTTAATTTAAAGGATTTTATTCTAAATACTTGACATTATTTTTTTTAAAAACCTCAGTATAAATATTTGACTTTTTCTTAAAGGCTGCCATTCATATAACTAGGCCTTTCACCCCAACTTGAAAGGAGATGAGAAATACCACAGGTATGCAAGTCAGTAAGGTATGTAAACACTGTGACCAGAGCAGCGTGTCTCCTGCCTCCTACCTAACCAATGTATCTACATCTACATAACTGTAAATGCACTTCTTTCATTAATTCAAGAGTTTTTTTGACCCTTTGGTTTCTAGAAATCAGTAGTCAGCCTTCTAATAGAACCAAACGAGTCAAACTTAGGGAAAATTGGGAAATTTTTTCCAGCTAGATAAGGATTCTCTCATGATCCTGGGGGTATTATTTCTTTAGAGTTGGAATAGAGTATGCATTAATCTTTCCTTTTCAATAAAGAATATAAGTTCATTTCGGAGCCAGTTGCTCACCATTCTAGCCTAGAGTACTTTAAGGTTTCTGGAATTCTGAGCTGTCAATTTTGGACATTTTTAATCTTCTCCTTGAGAGTGCTGCTTCTTTTTCATTTCCTGCCTTTTTAAAAATAGCTGGGGAGTTGAGGTGGCCTTTGTAACTTTAACAAACTTTAAAATAAAATAAAACCTAACTTTCAGATGTGGAATGTATTTATTTATTCATTCAGTCAACAAATAGTGAATGAGTGCCTGCTATTTCCCAGTCATTGTTCTAAGCGGTGTGGACAAAATGGTGAAAAAAAGGCATGAAAAATCCCTGCATTGATGAGGCTTATATTGTCCCAGAGAGGTACATTATAAAAGAAATAAAATGACCATATTTTATAGTGTTAGCTAGTAATAAAAATAAGCAGGGTAATGGGATAGTGACAAGAAGGGTGCTATTTTAGATAGAGCCCCCCCATTAGAAAAAGGTATACCTTAGATGAGAGATTCACTCTGTTTTACTACACAAAGCTCAAGAGCAAATCTTGTGAACAGTCCCAATTCACTCGGATCAAAGCTTCCCATTTAAAGCTCTCATTTAACTCACTCCTGTTCTTTCTCTACATTTTTCACACAACTCCATTTTCTCCATGTATATATTTTTATGAGTTAATACTGAATCCTCAATCTATATTGGTATCCATGTACTTTGCCATCTTTTCAACCTTCTTACTTCTTAAATATGTGCTTATTTGCATACAGCACATAATTCTGTATACCTGGAGTTATTTAAGTGTGCATATACAAGAGTACAAGAGTAAGTATGTGTACATAAACATGTAGGCAAGAGAAATAGAACTTTGTGACCACACACACATGCATTAGGGATAAGCAATAAGGAAATGGTGAGGAAAACAACTATGCTGAGCTTTGCTGGATATTTCTAAAATAATTATTTAGTAAAATTGAATTATCATTGCAGAGCCAAAACACAGTTGAAGCCAGAAGTCAGAAATGTTCCTGTGGGTCAGCTGTGGCTATGCTGTAATCTATGAAAAAAATCACTCCACATATTCCAGACACATAATTAAATATTTCAGCACCACTGTCAACTGAATGTGTTATGCACTTAAACAACACTGGGTAAAAAAAAACAATAATTAGAATAATAGTATCAGTTTTATGCTGGTCATACTCAATGCAGCTTTTAAATGTTATCTGCTTAAAATAGACAGCCACTACTTAAAATATGTATGAATACTTTCACCTTTTAAAACCAAGTACATACTTAAATATTAGTATAGCTTTCCCTCTTTCTCTAGTACTAGACTTTCTACCTTGCCTTATATCTACTGAATTTCTCTTCAATTTCAATATGAATTTAAAATCTGTTACCCAAAAAGAATTTACATATACACAATGGAACTTTATAAATGTATTCAACAAAAAGATTGCAGGATCAATGCAATTTTTTTCCTTTAGATTATGACTAATAAAACCTGGTTTGGGTCAAAATAAAACTAAAGTTCTTTTTATCAATACTTAAGAAGTATGCAGTGAAAATTATTCAGTCTCAACTGCATAAAGGATCCTTTACCAAGTGCTTTATCAACTTCAATAATTATAAGATTTCCTGCTAACTATTCAGTGAGTCTTCTTTGTAAGCTCTGCTTTGCAGAGTCAGATCTTCCTACCTCTTTCTTTGAAAAGTCTAATTAAATTGGGAAGCTTTTTTTTCTATTCATTCTGTTTTTGCCATATTGGATACAGATACAAAAATAACTAATTAAATTATAATGCTGGTTCTTTTTTCATTCTTTTTCTGCTGGGACTTTATGGGAAGGTAGGAGGAGGTATATTTTCCCAGTTTGAGTTTTTTAAGTTGGTCTCTTATTGTCACTTTCAGTGTTAAATATCTTTGGGGTTAATGATATAATAGGAATGACTTCTTCCCTGATGCCTGTATTGATGCTGTAATAGGTTTTTTAGAATAATTGACTAGTGAAGAATTGAAACTGAACATTCAGAGCCCTTGCATTCCCCTTGTGAGCGTTATTTAAGCACTGTTACACTATCTTTTTTAAAAATGTATTTGCTGTAGTGTTAAAAGAAATTTGAATGAAAAAAGTCTACCGTTTTCCTGCCTTCCTGACACATTTCTTTATTTTTATATGTCTATTTCTATTTCTATTCACAAACATATATACTTAAGAGCATCATAATTATATATTTTACCGGTGTTTTGTCTCCTTACTCCAATTATAAATTCTAGCCAGTAACTATCTCTGTAAAGGTGACTTATGTCTTTCATAGAATCAAGTTCTGGGATAAAGAATCCCAGTTATTTTGATTGTTAGAATGGAGGGCAGTTTAAGGGTTAAAGCAATTCAATCATAATTCAATGAGAACATTCTGGGCATTGCTACTTGCTATTTTGAGGGAGTTATAATTATAGAGTAAGAGACAGATATATATGCAAGGGACTCTTCAATATAAGAAAGAATATGACGGTTGTTAAAACAGAATACAAAGTATTTCAGAAGCATAGTACTTTGTAGTTGACCCATGTAAAACTTCTGGAAGATTTCAAAATAAAATACATATAGATGCATGCTTGTATGTGTGCACCTGTATGTATTTCCAGGGGGAAAACTTCATGAATAAAGTTATGGAGACGAAAATGACATTTTCAGTCATGTTTGCACATGGAGAAGGAAGAGAGACATTCTAGCATTCTACCAGTGGTTCTCTATCAGTTAAAGAACTACTCAGAGAAATAACGCTACACGTGGAACAACCCCTACAGAACACCTACTGAACGCTGGCAGAAGACCTCACACCTCCCAAAAGGCAAGAAACTCCCCACGTACCTGGGTAGGGCAAAGCAGAGAGATTCCCGCACAGAGGATCGGTGCCAACCAGCACTCACCAGCCCGAGAGGCTTGTCTGCTCGGCCGCCGGGGCGGGCAGGGCTGGGAGCTGAGGCTCGGGCTTCGGTCGCAGCGCAGGGAGAGGACTGGGGCTGGCGGCGTGAACACAGCCTGAAGGGGTTAGTGCGCCACAGCTAGCCGGGAGGGAGTCCGGGAAAAAGTCTGGACCTGCCGAAGAGGCAAGAGACTTTTTCTTCCCTCCTTGTTTCTTGGTGCGTGAGGAGAGGGGATTAAGAGCGCCACTTAAAGGAGCTCGAGAGACGGGCGCGAGCCGCAGCTAAAAGTGCGGACCCCAGAGACGGGCGTGGAACGCTGGGGCTGCTGCTGCCGCCACCAAGAGGCCTGTGTGCGAGCGCAGGTCACTATCCACACCTACCTTCCGGGGAGCCTGTGCAGCCCGTCATCGCCGGGGTCACCGCATCCAGGAACGGCTTCCTCAGGAGAGCGCGCGGCGTGCCTCGGGCTGATGCAACGTCACGCCGGCCTCTGACGCTGCACGCTCGCCCCGCCTCCGCGCCCCTCTCTCCACCGCGGCCTGAGTGAGCCAGAGTCCCGGAAGCGGCTGCTCCTTTAACCCTGTCCTGTCTGAGCGAAGAACAGACACCCTCCGGCGACCTACACGCAGCGGCGGGGCTCAATCCAAAGCTGAGACCCGGGAGCTGTGAGAACAAAGAAGAGAAAGGGAAATCTCTCCCAGCAGCCTCAGAAGCAGCGGATTAAAGCTCCACAATCAACTTCATGTACCCTGCATCTGTGGAATACATGAATAGACAACGAATCATCCCAAATTGAGGGGCCAGGACTCAGTGCTGTGCCTCTGAGGTGGGAGAGCCAGCTTCAGGACACTGGTCCACAAGAGACCTCCCAGCTCCACATAATATCAAACGGCGAAAATCTTCCAGAGATCTCCATCTCAACACCAGCACCCAGCTTCACTCAACGACCAGCAAGCTTCAGTGCTGGACACCCTATGCCAAACAACTAGCAAGACAGGAACACAACGCCACCCATTAGCAGAGAGGCTGCCTAAAATCATAAAAAGTCCACAGACACCCCAAAACACACCACCAGACGTGGACCTGCCCACCAGAAAGACAAGATCCAGCCTCATCCACCAGAACACAGGCACTAGTCCCCTTCACCAGGAAGCCTACACAACCCACTGAACCAACCTTAGCCACTGGGGACAGACACCAAAAACAACGGGAACTACGAGCCTGTAGCCTGCAAAAAGGAGACCCCAAACACAATAAGATAAACAAAATGAGAAGACAGAAAAACACACAGCAGGAGAAGGAGCAAGATAAAAGCCCACCAGACCTAACAAATGAAGAGGAAATAGGCAGTCTACCTGAAAAAGAATTCAGAATAATGATAGTAAAGATGATCCAAAATCTTGGAAATAGAATAGACAAAATGTAAGAAACAGTTAACAAGGACCTAGAAGAACTAAAGATGAATCAAGCAACGATTAGAAACACAATGAATGAAATTAAAAATACTCTAGATGGGATCAGTAGCAGAATAACTGAGGCAGAAGAACGGATAAGTGACATGGAAGATAAAATAGTGGAAATAACTACTGCAGAGCAGAAGAAAGAAAAAAGAATGAAAAGAACTGAGGACACTCTCAGAGACCTCTGGGACAACATTAAATGCACCAACATTCGAATTATAGGGGTTCCAGAAGAAGAAGAGAAAAAGAAAGGGACTGAGAAAATATTTGAAGAGATTATAGTTGAAAACTTCCCTAATATGGGAAAGGAAATAGTCAGTCAAGTCCAGGAGGCACAGAGAGTCCCATACATGATAAATCCAAGGAGAAATACACCAAGACACATATTAATCAAACTGTCAAAAATTAAATACAAAGAAAACATATTAAAAGCAACAAGAGAAAAACAACAAGTAACACACAAGGGAATCCTCATAAGGTTAACAGCTGATCTTTCAGCAGAAACTCTGCAAGCCAGAAGGGACTGGCAGGACAGATTTAAAGTGATGAAGGAGAAAACCCTGCAACCAAGATTACTCTACGCAGCAAGGATCTCATTCAGATTTGATGGAGAAATTAAAATGTTTACAGACAAGCAAAAGCTGAGAGAGTTCAGCACCACCAAACCAGCTTTGCAACAAATGCTAAATGAACTTCTCTAGGCAAGAAACACAACAGAAGGAAAAGACCTACAATAACGAACCCAAAACAATTAAGAAAATGGGAATAGGAACATACATATCGATAATTACCTTAAATGTAAATGGACTAAATGCTCCCACCAAAAGACACAGATTGGCTGAATGGATACAAAAACAAGACCCATATATATGCTGTCTACAAGAGACCCACTTCAGACCTAGAGACACATGTAGACTGAAAGTAAGGGGATCGAAAAAGATATTGAATGCAAATGGAAACCAAAAGAAAGCAGGAGTAGCAATTCTCATATCAGACAAAATAGACTTTAAAATAAAGACTATTAGAAGAGACAAAGAAGGACACTACATAATGATCAAGGGATCAATCCAAGAAGAAGGTATAACAATTGTAAATATTTATGCACCAAACATGGGAGCACCTCAATACATAAGGCAAATACTAACAGCCATAAAAGGAGAAATCGACAGTAACACATTCATAGTAGGGGACTTTAACACCCCACTTTCACCAATGGACAGATCATCCAAAATGAAAATAAATAAGGAAACACAAGCTTTAAATGATACATTAAACAAGATGGACTTAATTAATATTTATAGGACATTCCATCCAAAAACAACAGAATACACATTTTTCTCAAGTGCTCATGGAACATTCTCCAGGATAGATCATAGCTTGGGTCACAAATCAAGCCCTGGTAAATTTAAGAAAATTGAAATCGTATCAAGTATCTTTTCTGACCACAATACTATGAGACTAGATATCAATTACAGGAAAAGATCTGTAACAAATAAAAACACATGGAGGCTAAACAATACACTACTTAATAACGAAGTGATCACTGAAGAAATCAAAGAGGAAATAAAAAAATACCTAGAAACAATTGACAATGGAGACACGATGACCCCAACCCTATGGGATGCAGCAAAAGCAGTTCTAAGAGGGAAGTTTATAGCAATACAATACTATCACACGTTATTCTTTGGTGAAGTCTGTTTTACCATGGGATCATTAAAGACCAAATTTCTTAGAAGGAAATCTACCCTGCTTCTGAGTATAACATTTGATTTGAAGGATACAAAGGAAGAAAGTCCAGTAGTTGGTTTGGAGAGTTAGAACCCAGCAAAAATAACTGCAAAAAGAAGACAAAAGAACACATAAAAGAACTTTCCATTGCATGCAGTTCATTCCCTAGTAGTAGCTATCTTATCCTAAATAATAGGCAGACTCAATCAACTTTTGGTGCCGTACTATAGAGGATAGGGAACAATGATTTGTATCAGTCAAGTCTTTAGATGGTCCAAAAACCTTATCTTAATCTCATCCCCTGTCAAAATTTTAGACCAAACATGCTAAAGGACTGTATAATTTGCTAATTTCATTTTACCATCTTTTATTTCCTCTGCTCATCCTCTGAATAGAACAATAATTAGTGAAATTGCCAGGAAGTAAATACAGAACGAGAGAGGGAAATGGCCACATACAGTTACTGGGCATTTTCTATGCATCAGGCACTGTGCTTTAGGGTACAGGGTACATTGACATCAGGCATCTGGACTCTTCACAGACTGACCTCATTAACTGGACTGTGCTTGTAGGAGACAAACTGCAAACACTCTCATGCTTAGTCACCTAAGAATCATCCAAATCTGACCTTTCTTTGTTGCTCAAAGTCTAAAGGGCAAAAAAGAGAAAAGTTTAACCACTTCATAATAATCTCTTAAGACAGAGTTTCGCTCAAACATAAGTTACCTCAAACATCTCTACAGCTGCCGAGATAAATGATACCTTTGATGGGTTTATAGGCCTCCTCAAGTGTTTTGTGTTTACAGACCAGAGCAAGAGCAAAGTCATTGTTTCTTTCCTCCCAGTGAACTGTCTGTGGGATTTACAGGGTGAACACAAGATGTAATGTTTGCATCCTGAGATTTGCCAGTAAAGCAGACTTCAAATCCTTTATTATTCTCCATTTTTTAAAAATTCAGATCATTGCGCTTACACTCCATTATTCAATGGAGTCTTACAAGAAACCAAAGACTTTGTTTTCAATCATTGATGACAGTTAAACTTTGTGGAGTCTTAAACTGTATAGTGTATATTTCAGAAGTCTTTCTCAATATGTTTTACAAGTTGTGGTGGTATTTTTGAACCTAACAAAAATGATTCATGTAGCTCTTAAAGTTAGCACAGTTAAAGGAACAGATTGTACCAAAAAATTTTATTAGTTAGGTAATGTATGGATTGAAGTATCAATAAAAATTGAAGACATTTTTCATAAACTTAAATTCTCTGAATTGGATGGTTGGAACTTGGTTACTGGGCTATCTGGCAGTAATCACTATGCACTAAAACTTTTTATATTTCAGGAAAGTCTAGGTTAACAATTGCCAAATATTCAGGTATAATAAAGGAGATAGTTTTTGGTCCTCAGTTTTGAAGTCAGGATGCATAATTTCAAATCCCAACTCCACTGCTGGTGAGCTGTTGATCTTACCAAGTCTTTGATACTTCAATTCCTTCCTCTGTAAAATGGGGTAATAGTAGTATCTACTCTGTATGGTTGCTCTGAGTAAATTCAGTAGTTTGGCTAGTCAATCAATGTAACAACAGCAAATGTTTAATACCTGCCTTCTATGTGTCAAGCACTCTCTGAAATACCAAGGATTCCTAGTTGAACAAAACACAAAACTTATCTCTAGCAATCATAGACTATAGAATCTTCTCAACTTTTTAAATAAATTTATTTATTTGTTTGTTTTTATTTTGGGCTGTGTTGGGTCTTCATTGCTGTGCGTGGGCTTTCTCTAGCTGCAGAGAGTGAGGGCTACTCTTCATTGCGGTACATGGGCTTCTCATTGTCGTGGCTTCTCTTGTTGCAGAGCACGGGCTCTAGACATGCAGGTTTCAATAGTTGTGGCACGCGGGCTCAGTAGTTGTGGCTCACGGGCTCTAGAGTGCAGGCTCAGTAGTTGTGGCGCATGGAATTAGTTGCTCCGCGGCATGTGGGATCTTCCCGGGCCAGGGATTGAACCCGTTCCCCCTGCAATGGCAGCAGGATTCTTAACCACTGCACCACCAGGGAAGCCCTCAATTTTTATTATACCAACTAAAATAAAAGACTGGCAACCAATTAAAGGCAGATCACCCTCTTCACAATGTCTGTGATTTGATTTATCTCTTTGAAGGGAGAATCCATTTTAAAGAACTTAGTACCACCACTTCCAAGACTCTCTGTCAACAGATAAACAGTCCCTGCACTAGAATTAGCCTCCTTGCTAATGGCAGTTTCAAGCAGTAAAAAAAAAAAAAAAAAAAAAAAAAAAAAAAAAAATTACTGTTGAAATGTGAATAATGAAGACATGGTATATATTTAAAAGAACCAAAATGGGTCCCACAAAAGTTTGGCTATCATCCAAACTCACTTTGTTTTCAAACTTCTGTAATATTCATAAAGGAGAGATATCCCTGGCTTTAACACACCTCCCATGCTATTTGCAAGAAGCCATGTTCGCCAGGTAAAATGTTCAAGCAGATGCTGGACAGCAGTCTTCCGGAGGCGGAGTAAAGACCATCTCTGCCATGGGAAGGAATGCTAGACGGGGTAGCCAACCTCCCTTACAGAACTAAGATCATGATTTGATGGCCTATAATTTTCATATTGGGTGGTAGGTTTATAGGTGGCTACACATTATGCTTTTTAACTTAGATATAGGTTGCACATATTCTTTTGTAGGTATCAAATGTTTTATAATAAAAAATTATTTTTTGAAAAGATTTATATACCTAACTCATGGAATATACTATTAAGAAGCCATTGAAATAACCCAAAGTTGTCTGTCATTTCTCTGTTCTACAGCCCGTACTGGGTTGTCTCTTGATCCTTTAATCAAAGCCTTGTAATTACCAGGAAAGAGACTGTGTGGATAAAGGAAAGAAAAAGCTGAGAGAGGAGCCAGTGTGGATATAAGAGGGATGAGAGTTGTTGTTGGTCTATTTCTCCAGTGGGGGAGGAAGAAGTCATCACTGCAGATGTTCTAGGGTCCCCATAAGAATGTCTGAGAGCTAAAGCAGAGGGCATTTAGGCAGCAACAGGTTTAAAGATCCACTGAATGAAATATCAAAATCTGTTAGTAGATTTTAATCTATGGGCTAGAGATCCTGGATGGGACAAGACTGAAAACCTATAGGTTCAGAAATGCAGAAGACCTCTGGATTCCCAGGTGTTGCCAGAATCACACCATCTTTGTTTTCCAACCATGTTATCTTTCCTTTTCTATACCATTTCTTCTGCCTGGGACACTCCTTCCTCCTCCCCTGCTCTTTCTTGTTAACACTTACTAATATCATTTCCTAACACATTTCCTCAGAGAGGCATTTTCCAAAGCACCAGGCCGGGCTAGGGCTTTCTTCTGAAAGTGCTCTATAGCACTCTGCACTTTGCTTCCTGCTACTCAACCCGCGTGTAAGTAAATGTTCATGTTTAACATCTGTCTCTAAAATTGTGTGTGTACGAGTGACAGGACAGCAGAGACTGTGCTTTCCTATTCACCCCTTGGACCTCTAAGGCCTAATACAGAACCTGGCAGATAAGAAGAACTCAAGAAATGTTTTTTAAATTTATGAACGATGAATGAGTGACTGAATGAATAGATGAATGGGTTATCTCTGGGGCATCCAAGCAGATATATCTCAGAGAGGGTCAGAATGGTCTTTCAGAGCTCAGAAGAGATACTAGAGCTGGTAATAAAGATTGGAGAGTCACCAGCTTCCAAGAGGTGATGAAATTCATCGGGCAGAATAAATATAAATCTCCTAGGAAGAGTGAAAGTGCACAAGACTGAAGACAGACAAGGAATGTGGACCCCGTGAAAGTAATTCAGAAACTTGCTCAGAAAGTCTGGTGCAGTCTGGATAGTGGTTAAGAGCTCAGATTGCTTTACTCAAAACTGACATTTAATCCTAGCTCCAATCCTTACTTTGTGAACCAAGTGTCAGGAGCTCAGCAAGCTGGAGAGAGCTGAGCTGCCCAGTGTCAAAATAGCTGGTTGAAGCAACAAGCCAAACATGAGAGTCACAAGTAGCCGCGCCTTTAACATCACTTACTGCAGCACTATAAGCAAGAGACCAAATGGAAGAACGTACGGTCTTTCCTGCCCTCCCCACCCCTCTCCCAGTGCCCCCTTCCATTTTCCGACAGGGAAGGGTTCACTAGTCATGGATCGGATAGATCAGCACAGATGTTGGGTCATTTTACTGCTGAAGCATCCCCAAAGAAAAGGCTCCCACAGTTTTATGGACCTGAGGGCTGGGGAGAGGGCTAGGAGTGGAAAAGCACTGACTAGTGAGTCAGAGTGGTGGACAGTGTCTTCAGGGTGCCCCCTCCTTCCCCCAAAAGGAGGTTTCAGCAGAGAAGCTGGAGGGAGGTCTCCACTGAAGACCAGAATAAGGGTACTGGGCTAAGAAGGCAGAGATGCAGAAGAGCATGGCCAGCCAGGCCAGCCTCAGCCCTTGACTGCACTCCTCTCAGAGGCTGCAGTATATTGTCTGTGTACCAGGTCTGGTGTAGAGAGGGCGGCTTTCCTCTGTGAAGCCTGAGAGGTAAAGCCTTCGTTAACTGCCTACGGTTGGTCCCCCAAAATGACTCATTGGTGTTTGACCAGGAGCGAAACTCCTCAGTAAGTTTCTTGAACTCTACATCTCAGTTTCCTGACCTACACCCGCCTCGTGGATTGTTGCAAAAACTTAGCTGTATGCCTGACCTCTGTGCATTGCTCCATAGATGAGAACAACACAGGAGCAAGTTAGATGAGAAGGACTTCACTGGGGCTAAGAGAGAAGAGGCCAAGAAGGTCACGACTGAAAATTATCTGTTCAGTCAACAACAGAGTCATTAGTGCCCTCAGCAGAGTAATTTCCATGCAGTAAAGATGATGAACGTCAGAGTGCAAACAGTGATCAGCAAATAGGAGGTAAGGGAGAAGAGATAGCGAGGACCACTCACAGACTTAGAGAATGAACGTACAGTTACCTGGGGGAAGGGTGGAGAGAAGGGATAGTTAAGGGGTTTGGGATTGACATGTACACACTGCTATATTTAAAATGGATAACCAACAAGGACCTACTATAGAGCACAGGGAACTCTGCTCAGTACTCTGTAGCAACCTAAATGGGAAAAGAATTTGCAAAAGAATAGATACATGTGCCTGTATAACTGAATCGCTTTGCTGTACACCTGAAACTAACACAACATTGTAAATTAGCTATAATACAATATAAAATTAAAAGTTTAAAAAAGAGAGAGAGAGATGGCAATTATCAACTAGTCTGAGGAGATATTGTTAACAGTGAGTGCCTGTTTGCAGTTGATGAAGATACACAAGGCAGGACAGGGAAGAGAAGATGCCCCAGGACTGAGCATGAGGCCCTCTGAGGGGAACCCTGGGTGATGGCAGCTTCTAGTCGTGCAGGGACACAGCATGGATGTAAGCGCTGAGCCTGCGGTTTGCAGCCTCCTTCCAGGTGTGCAGGCTTCCTTTCAGGATCCCCACCACCACCTATCCTTTATTCCACCTAAATAACCATGCACTTTCCACCACTACCAGCCCCCTTTCTATTCATCTGCCAACTTTTATCCCCCAAAGCCTGAGCTGTGAGAGTCCTTATTCCTACGGGCTCACTGTCTCTACAGCAAGCTTCGCCTCTGCTCAGCAGACTGAGAAACGTCACAGGTTCACATTCATGTCAGAATCCCGCAGGGAATGATCTCTTCTCTCCTCCTGCCCTAACCACAGATAAATGCTACATAATTTATTACATATTTGTACTTTTTTGAGACTAGAGGCAAACCGCGGTTCATCTCTAAACACTGACCCATTAAGAGAAATTAGCTATTATTCTAAAGAGGCCAAAAATACCATCAAATTCCTACTTCGGTACTAAGACTAAAGAAGAATGTTAACATGCATATTGCAGACTTTCCATGGAGGGTGTGAATCCATAGCCTCGTGAGGCCCAGGTAATGGGATTTACTATACTTTTTATGTGAGAATAATATTTCCAGGGCTTTCAGGTACATTTAGTACAAAGGCTTTTCCTTGTACTAAAATACTGAGAGACACATGAAGCTCAGTAACTCTTAAAGGTGTAGCTTCGATCATCCAGATTTTTGCATGAGAGAGGATGCAGAAGAAAGCAGCAGAACTGCTGTGAACTATTATGTGAAATAATTTAATCACATTCAACTCAGTAGGTTTACGCCTGCTGCCATTCCTTTGCTGATCCTTAAGTAGACTATCATTTTCTGCCTCTGCTGTTTACAGGAATACATTTTATTTCCAAAGCAAGATTTTTCTTGGCACTCAACTCACCCATGGCTTTATCGTTGAATATTTTTTAATGTTATAACACAACTCTTTGTGTGGCTAAAATGGCCAAGCCTCTTTTATGTTATTCTTATTTTCCCCCCGTCAAGCATTCTGACGGCTGCTGTCAAAATCTCATAATAAATGAAGATTTCTCCGACCGTGGACCTCTTATAACCATGGCAACTCCATCAGCAGCTAACGGCCACATTGCAAAAATGCTTTTGAAAAGGACAGCTTCTCACACTGCTGTAGTACAAATGTCCTTTTCTTACCTTTTCTCCATAAGGATGCTAAGAAAACACATCCCAAGGAAACATTTGCTTTCTCAGGCACATGAGGGGCTACTTTAAAAAAAAAAATCAAGGAAATAGAAGAAAAACTACAAATAAAAGAGGAAGATCTCTTGGAAAGTAGAGCACTAAAGGGGGAAAAGATGCTGGTGGCTTGGCAGCATTAACAACATATTTTTACAACTGAAATCAATGTGGTTATTCCTAAGAATTTGAGAATCTTTATTGCTGTTACTCCACTCCACCATCAACCAGGGAGGATTTCTAGAATGCTTGTTTTAGATTTCATTTGTCTCTCTGAACAGTTGGTCACTTGTAGGTAATGCAACCATGTGCGTCTATGTACAGATACTGCTATATCTTGTTTCCATAAGATGGACACTTTTAGGCTCTCTTTATGCCTTGAAAGAACCCCCGAGCAGAACCAGCATGTGGATCCTTCAGCTTGCCTTGCAAGTGTTCCTATAGCGCCAAAACCACAGGAATTCCTGCCCAAGCCCCGCTCTCAGACACTCCAAGATGCTCTGGCTTTCTTGTGTGTAAGGTAGTCCCAAAACAATCTATTAGAGAAATTTTCCCTAGATACCTGCTTCTGAAGCAGCCTGCTTATAAAATAAAGGAGGATATTTTCCACTTTAATTTCCCATTATGGAAATATAGACATTTAAATAGATCTCTCTATCTCTACCTACCAACCTACCTATCTGTCTACCTACTTAATGTAGATCCATGGAAAGGGACTTCCCCAAATCTCAAAGAATTCAGAGATTGAGGCTGTTTTTCTTTTCAATTTTCCTTCAACTATCAATAATGATCAATAAATATACACAGATTAGAACTCAGCATCAGGTTTCCAGATATGGCAGGATTTGTCAGTGCTATCTACACAGATATCTGGTACATTTCATCACTGTAAATAATCATCTCCCTCTGAGGTTTTCAGAATTAAGTGGTCTCTGTAGGGCTAACATAGGAATAAGGATGTCCCAGGCCACAGAGCAAGCAGCAAAGCTAGTTTTCATTAACCATTACTACCATTTGAATTTTACCTTACCCAAAACCATTTTTTAACTCTTCCGAAAGGTTTTCTCTCTGTAAAAGTCCTTTAATCATGTGAATAGGCTTAAGAGTTAAGACCTCCTTAGATCTTCATCAGAGCTCTGATTCTTTCTGCTGGGAAACTGTGGGCAAGTTATTCAAACTAGCTTAATCTCAAGGCATTAATTTGTAAAAACCAGACTGATAATAGTTCTCCCTCAGAGGATAGCTGGGAAGAATAATTGACTTAACACATATGAGAGCACCCAGCTTTGTAATTGAAAGAAACTAAATTCTTCATGAATCATTTTTCCCCTTTCTTTTCCATCATTCCTGACTCTCACTCTCTCTTGTTTCTTAGAAGAACTAGTCATAAGGTTAGGCTCGTATTCCTGATTTGCTCATCTATTTTATAAGCCACATTCATAAGTATGTAAAATTATTTGCTTTCTGCTAAGGTAAGACAAGTTGAATCGTAGACAGTGCAAGGTTGTCAATGGTGAGTTTTTGGTTTTCCTTAATGAAACAAAACGCTATAAAATGTGATAATATACATAAGATCACTACCATAAAAATCTCACAGCCTTTCTCAAATAAAATTAAATTTGAAATCACAAAACATCGTTTCCTTTTTGAACTGGTTCACCAAATTTCCGTAGTGGAATGAACTTGGAGAATCCCATCAGGGACAGCTCAGACAACAATCTGTGGTCTGATCTTATTTACCTTGGTGGTGGGAGTATATCAGGCTAGTAAGAAAACAAATTGTAACAAATAAAGATGTCAGGATGCTCTATAGGAGAAGTTTCTTTTACATCTTCTTTAAAGGCAAACTTCGGAGAAAGTTCAATAGAAAACATTGCAAACCATTAATTTTTGCCCTGACAAAGAAACTTTCATCCTTTGGAAGGTAGCAGAATAAATGTGAAGGTTTTAATAAAATATTTTATGTGGCTACAAAAGCAACACTAAACATAAATAAATAAGTCTTTGCCACCAACTCATTTTAAAGTGTTGTCATCCAAGTACAATGATGCTGCAGTATGCAGGTATGTGTGTAACTTTTGGAAATACCAGTAAAGTCTGAGTTCATGAAATACTCCTGCCTGTCATCCTGAGACTAAGATGCATTATCAAATTGCAAGCAGGTGTTGTCAAATCAGAATCCAGGGCTGCTGGCTCAGTGAGAGCCAAAGCCTGAATGATGAGTTTGGAAGGAAAAAAATAAAAGAAGACCAAAGGAAAAAAGAATGTTCTCTCACTAAGCAAATCAAATCAGTGTACAAAGCCACCATTTCTCTAAATATTCATTTGACTACACAAAGGAATCACTTGTTTTCATCCAATGTTTCCTGATAGCCTCGGACCTTAGTGAATAAAATAGAATTTTTGCCTTTCTGTCATTACCTCAATCTCCAATACTTAAGACAACCTGAAGAAAGTGATATGTATGCAACCAACCATTTACTTTCCACATGTAACTATTTTTCATTCAGTGGCCAAATCTTCTGTTGGAAGAAGAAATAAAATCACCAACAATTTATTTAAGTCCCTAGATATGGAGTCCTACATAGGGCTAGATAGAAAACCTAATATTGCTTCTTTGGGAAATGTACTTTTTCCTGCATTAATCAATGTAACCCGGGTTTTGTATAAAAACAATGAAAATGTTCCCATCTCAGATTATGACTTAAAATATAAAAGACATAAGTGATAAGTTCTCTTAGAGAACATAAGCACATTTTCTTCAGAGCAATGTTGGCACTGCCTGATCAATAGAATAATGTTTTTTTCTATATTACAGTAATTCATTTGGTAAAAACAAGGTCAGGATGGGCCAACCCACTTGACGACTATAGTGAAAACCTAAAATTTCTTACTGTGTTCTCAGCTAAGTATTGAGGAACAGTAAATTTTTCCTTTTCTGTCTTTTTTGTTGTTGTTCATGATGACATCCACTGACATATCCCTCACATTCTGTGCACTATGCTTGGAGAGTACCAACTCCACAGAGAATGGGAAAAAGAAAGAGTAGAAAAATCATCTTGCAATTTAGAATAATCTGAGATCATATACTGTTTTAAAAAAAAAGATGAAAGGCGTTGGTTGTCTAGGGAAAATTTCTATGTTTGTTAAACACAATTAGGCAGTACTTCCAAAACTTACCTTTCTAAGAGGCTCCTGAGCTTTCTTGTTTTGGCCAAAGTTACACATGACAATGATTAGCTCATAGTAGATACTCGATAAATAATGCATGAATCAGTGAGCGTTACCTAATAGAATGTAGTTCATTCTTCAAGACCTAATGCAGCACTTACTCTGATGATGGGCACTGCCCTAAGCACCCTATAAGTGTCGTAAATGTTAACTCATATACTCCTTGTAACAATCCCAGGGGATGTGTTCTATTACTGTCTTCATCTTACAAGTGAGGAAAACAGAGCAAAGAGAAGCTGTTTGTCCAAAGCCACACAGCTGATGATAGCTGATGATAGTCCAAAGCCAGACTTCTGAATTCTGGTTCCTGAGTCAGTGCCTTAATCCTCATTCACCACGCTGCCTCCGTGTGATGTTTTGCAGGAGTTAGCCCCACCCAAACTGCAGTTTGATTCACCTATGTTAGGTTCCTGAAAGTTATCTTGGTAGTCATTCAGAATTGTAGTCTAATGGGGCTTCTAAAATAACCGTGGATTTCTATCTTCCCTTTCGTGTGATCCTCTCTGCCAGTGGAAAGGATATTGGATTTTTTTTAGTAGTTTAGGATATTTATATTAAGCCTAAGAGAAATAAGAGCTTGAAGGGAATAGCCCTAATTTTTAGATCGTGTTTATGGTAAACCTATAGGCTGGGTCCTTATTATTGCCCAGATTTGCTAAAAAAAATGTGTGTGTGTGTGTGTGTGTGTGTATATATATATATATATATATATATATATATATATATATATATATATATAAATGAGCCCCAAAAATGAGACTGTGGATGAACTTTGATTTCAGGAACTTAGAAGGGCCGCCAGATCATCATCATCATTGAGGTAATAGATTGAGCTTTGGAGACAGACAAATTTGGGGTTGTATCCTTGCCCTGCCATTTACCATCTTGTGTGGCTTTAGGCACGTTCTTAATTTCTCAGCACCTAATGATCCTTAGCTGTAAAATGGTGATGATAGTGTAATTTCTTAGGGTTATTTGGAGAATTTCATACATGGGTTCATAGTAAAAGCTCAAAAAATGTTATTTCCTTTCCCTTTATAGTGATGCTATTATGACTAAAATTATCTTACCAAGTAAAATAAGGGCTTCATGACAAGTTATCTCTGTCTGCAAATTTCCGCAAAGAATTTTTTTAAGATACCAAAGATTTTGCAAGAAGTGACTTTCAATAACCTTCAATATATATGCTCTCTCTATAAGTATAGATCTGTATACAGATATAAGGGACGGAATGGATTGCCATGATCCTACCTTCTACATCTTAAATCTCCACCACTAGATTTGAATCAAACAAAAATACAAATGGTATTATCACCAGGAAGTCACATTTAAAATGTTTGAATTTCCATTAGCATGTTGAACATTAATTAAGCATTCAGGTTATTAAGTTTAGGTAATAGTATATTTCACCCTGAAAAGGCATTTTTATTAGTGTTTCCCCCAATGGCCATAGTTTTGAAAGATGTTTCTCTCTCTAGAAAACTGAATTTTTCAGTAATAGTTTAGTTTTCATTTTTATTCATTGAAATCATATATGCATATATAGTCAGGTTTTTTCTCAGCATAAACCCATAATGTTCCCACACTAAGTTGATATAACTCCAACAAGAAGCAAAGAAACTTGACGTATTTGTTCTTCTTTATAGTCTTCTTGAAGGTTAATTGTTGTACACTCTATTAATTTTTATCAATATTCAGTTTATATCCCTGATGAAAGATTATGTGTCCCAGTCCTGTTAAACTCGGGTGTGGCCATATGACTTGCTTTGGCCAAAAACATGAACAATTCCAGGTGTAAGGTTTAAGAGGAGAGCCTTGAGCTGAGACCTGAATTGTTAATAGATATTAGCCAAGCACAGAGTGAAGAGAACTTATTCTAAGCCGATGAAACACCATGTGATAAGCCTTTGGAAAGAGACGGTAAAATTCAAACCTTTATACCAGTGTAATTAGAGAGTTAGAAAGACAGTTGGAGAGTGAGATGGATAAGGCTACAGAGGTAGGAAAGGAGTCAGATCTCCCAAGCTGGTTGGTCATATCAATGATTTTATATTTTATACCAAGTGCCAATGTGAAGCTATATAAGGGTTATAAGCCTGGAAATAACATATGACTTAGATTTGTAAAGAGCTCTCAGGATTTTGTGTGCAGAGCAAATTGAGAGGGAGATAATGGAACCTTTTTTTTTTTTTTTAATGGAACCTTTTAAACTAGATGAAAAGTGAATGTGATAATCCAGGCTGGAATTGATAGTGGCTTGACCCAGAGCAGTAGCTGTGGAAATGCAAGAAGTGGATGTATTTTAAATATATATAAAAGGGCAGATTTAAAAGATGCTGAGTAGGTGTATGCATAGTAGACTGATGATAGAATGTACAGATGGAAGAAGAAGAAGTGAAGGGTGACTTTGGGGTTCCAGATTAAGCGACTGGGTGGAAGAGACTCCATATATGGCAAAGGGGATGACTTGCAGATGTGCCCAGTTGGAGAAGAAAGTCAAATATATTCAGACTGAGGACATAATGTGGAGAACCCACTGGGCAGTTGGTGCTTAGAGAAGCCATCTGGACAGGGGACAACCAATTTGGATTTATAACATGTAGATGGTACTTAACGCTGTGAGAATGAATGAGATGATTTAAAAAGAAAGGATAGAGGAAGAGAACAGAAAGGCACCTGGGACACAGGTCTGAGTAACTCTAATACTTGGTCAGAGAGAGAAGGAGAAATGTGACAGGAAGACTGAAAACAATAGAAAGTTTTAATAAAGATGGAGTAATTGCTTCCAACTGGAAAGCACTTAACATCTTTAGCTCTGAGGCTTTATGATGGGTTTCTTTTCCTAAAGGAGAACAGCCTTCGATAGGTTCTGAGCCAGTCAGTCAAGGAGCTGGTGACTGACCTCAGGGGATGGTGGAGGGGGGACAGTCACAGCCTTCTCAGTGGGGCTTGGAGAAACGTCAGCTACTTCACAGTTTTTATTTAAGACTAAGACATTTCTTTATTGCCCATGGAGCTTCCTCTATAAAAAAGACATTAACTGTCACTCTGTATGTTTCATTTAACACACTAGTATGCCTAGACTCGGTTTATCTCTTTCTAGACACTACACCAGCAATTTGGGTCACTTCACACAGTAGGTACAGTTTCTTCAACCATAGCCTCGTGGTTCATAAAGCGACCTCGGTATAGAAATCACCTTGGTTTTTGCCCCCTCATATAGAGTAGATCGTTTCACCTTCCTCAGACTGCAGGTTCCACTCTTCTTATAGTTGCAGATTGCCCTTCTCAACAGGCCTGTAAGAATTCCTAAAGGGGAAAAAAAGTGGAGATTATTCCATTTCTAAGGGGTAACAAATTAGACATGTTGTCTCCAGTCTGGTCACTTAACTCTCCTTGACTTGATATAGAGCACATACTTTGAAGGACTCCTAACTTGGAGGAAAAGTAGTCACTCTTCCCTAAAACAATGCCACTTCTCCCATCCTACCCAGCTAAGGGGCTGGCACCTACTAACAAACTTATTTCAGGAAATTCAACCCCTAGGAAACATGTTGGTGATCGCCTCCAACCTTGGCCTAGTTGACTCAGCATATGAGCACTTCTGATTTTCCCTTGGCTATACTGACTCATTCTCTACTGTAGTCTGCCCTGGCCTCCTTCCCCTAGCCAGGACCCTCAGAGAGTGGAACTCATAAAGCCTAATAAATACCAAGAGCTTAACAAATATTAGTTCCCTCCTCTTCTGCCCAGCTGCAAGCCTGGATCTCAACTTCTGCTTGACCTGATGACTGTCCTAATTCTGAACTGTTATAAATGCTGGTAATAAGGGCCATTCTCAGATTCACTATTATATTTAATACTCATCATAACTCTATAAAATTCACCTTCATGAAAATGTCATCCTACCTTCTCTGTTTAGGCAGAAACTTTGTTGAAGGGTAAGTTTTAAGTTACTCTCGATTGAAGCTTTATTGATTGAAATACTTCAGAGCTCAGGCAACAACCCCATTTCCCAATAAGCCAGGCAAAACCCTGGGGAGCTTTTGGGAACTGGCCTCTCCACTGTCCATGTTCTGGTTAGACTTAGTTCTCTAATCCACGTAGAACAGCTGTCTCCTTTGGCTACTTCTATTGTCCCAATCACTTTTCTTTCAGAAAAAGACTTTTAGAGATGGTATTCAGGGCCAGTCTGGCTATAGTCCTAGCCTCAGATCTTTTGAGACAAAGTATATACATATAAATGTTTATTATCTATGTTACTATCAGACAACTGGTTATCTCATTGGCTACCTCAAATTATGCCTGAATTTTCTTCTTAAAATCAGAAATCACATTTCCCACAGTGTTAGTATACATATATTTCTCATAGGATAGAACAATACTGTCATAATCCACTTGGCTATATAGTATAGTGGGAGGGAACAGGGGAAGAAGTTTCGATTCTAAGGACCTGAATTTCAGTCTTGGTTCTACCATATTTTTGTTTGAGTGAGCTTAAGTTTTCAGAGCGTCAGTTCATTTTTCTCTCTCTTCTACTTACCTGAAAGGACTGGTTATAAAGCTGAATTAATATATTTGAAAGCAATGAAAATATAAATTACTGGTAATTTAGTGATTGTATAATTTCAACCAACTACTTCTGTATGTTAAGGCTGATTTTAGTTCCTGTTTCAACCACACTTTGCCCAAAAGGAAAAGAATTATCTAGATCAGTGATTCTCACACCTGACTGATTTCTCCTGCAAAACTTTAAAATATATAAAGACTCTCAGGCTCTACTTACCGAGGTTTTGATTCAGTGGACATGGGTATAGGCCCATGTATATATTTTTTAAAGTTTCTCAAGTAAAATGCTGCAGCTTTTTTGGAAGAAGTTAACAATGGGTGTTAACATTTTACCCTGAGACCTGGTAATTTTACTTCTAGAAATTTATCCTAGCAATATACTTGAACACGTGTAGAAAGATATACATACAAGGATTTTTACTGCAGCTTTGTTTATACTTTAAAAAACCATTGGATGTCCTTCAATAGGAGACTGTTTAAATAAACCATGGCATGTCCGTACAGTTGAATGAAATGCTGACATTGACAGATGTGCAAGGCTACATTATTCTTAAATTTTAAAAAGCAAATCATACAACAGCTTTATAATACACTCTTCTTAGTGAAATATAAAAAGTGCTTGTAGCGTGTACATATTCATGTATGGGTTTATAAGAGACACACATTGAACTATTAATAGAGGTCAAAACTGAGAAATTGGTTTGTGAAAGAAAGCAAAGGAAATGTAGCACTTTTACTTTTTAATGTTTACGTTTCCTTTTATAGTTTTTTCCTTACAGCATAAAAGTATTCCATTAAAAAAAAAAAATCCCAGGTGACTCTGGTGAGCAGTCACATCCAAAAAACTACTGATGAAGAAGCATATTAATCTCCTCTATCTGTTCTCCTTTATTACTACTCATAATTTTTAAGCTATATTATTCATGATGTTCTACATTTTATCATTGTCAATTTCATCACTCAGCCCTTCCTGAATCTCCCTAGTATATATCCCAAGTACAAATTTGTTCATTCATCCAGTTTATGAATATATACCCAGTGCTTATGCCCAGGAAGTGCCAAGTGCTGTTCAAGGCACTAGCAACAGACAAGACTACAAGTCCTGCCCTCATGAACTGAGAATCCCAACTTCTCTGAGCCTCAGCCCCTTCACCTGTAAAATGGATACATAATATATTTTCATAGTATACATGTATACATAGTATACATACTATTTCATAGTATACATAGTATATTTTCTCATAGGGTTTTCTGGGGATGAAAGTAAATAACGTGTGTAAAGCAGAATAAAGTCTCGCATCATAGAAGTGCTGAGTAATTCTAAGCTGTAGTAATTTCCGTTGTTGTCATCATCATTCATTTTTCATGGCCAACTGTTGGATCCAGTGTACATTTTCTGGGGGAAAAAACCTACAAACACTAAATTTCATATTAAGAATGTTATTGTTGCTGTTGTAAACAATTTGAAGTACATCTGCCCCAGTAAATCACAGCAGATTTTAGAAGACTTAGAGAAAAACAGAGTAGAAGTCAATTCAATAAGAGGGAAAATGTTGCCTCTTAGTTATTTAACGCATTCCTCAGCCACAGAACTCTAATTTCCTTGTTTTAACAAAGTAGATTACACAGCAGAGCGCAATGTGCATTTATAACAATATGTGACGTTTTGTTCAGGTCAGTGAGGATGAGAATCTCTTTTGGGGTTAAAATTACCAAAGAGCAGTGAGTGACCCCTTAATCCTAATAGCAGATACTCCTGTGAGTAGAGACCACAGTTTGTGAAGCTTGGGAAATGAACTTCTCTTCACATTTGTACCTGATCTTAAAAAGTACAAAACATGGGCTAAGCCGGTTTGAGCTTCTCTTTTGGTACTGACTCAGAAGCTAAATATGGAGCCAAGTTCAACTATCCAATTAAATGTATTGTTTAAAAACGAAAACAATTAGGGGCTTCCCTGGAGGCTCAGTGGTTGAGAGTCCACCTGCCGGTGCAGGGGACACGGATTCGTGCCCCGGTCCGGGAAGATCCCACATGCCGTGGAGCGGCTGGGCCCGTGAGCCATGGCCGCTGAGCCTGCGCGTCCAGAGCCTGTGCTCCGCAACGGGAGAGGTCACAACAGTGAGAGGCCCGCGTACTGCAAAAAAAAAAGAAAACAATTATAGTGAAACTGAAAATTGCAATTGCTTTAGCTATATATGTTTGTTTTTCTTCTTTCCTTTTTCGTTTTCATTGTTGTTGACAGAGTTAACTCTTCTTTCAGCAAAGCAAGAAAAAAAATAGCATTAAACAACGATTATTAGTGGACTCTCTGGCACAGCCCCCGGTTAGGTTAGCTGACCCCCGCGCTTACTGCAGGGCCTTGATTGATTCTGTCCACTCTGAAAGGAAACCCCAATAGAACTACTGCGAGAATGTAACAGTGAGCAACAGGGGATTTTGTGCCAAAGCACCAGAAAATTCTCCATGGAAATATGTAGGTCTTTGGTATATTCTAAAAGCTAATATTTAAATTGAGAAAGAATAAAGGATAAGCAATATCCCCAAGTTCATAGCTCATAAAAATTATTTTGTGGGAGGATAAAATACATAACAATACATAAAAAATATGTATTGCGTAACAAAATGCCTAGTGCTTGCACTAGGAAATAGCTGCACAAGTGAATACAATGCAATGGCTGCTCTTAAAAACCAATGCTGTTGCAGTCACAGTCACATAAAGCTGCAGGGTAAGAGTGCTTTATTCCATGCCTTATGTATGGTATCCTAGCTGGGTTACTCTGGTGACTTGGTTGAATAGTAGCCACAAGGCAGGATAGCCAACTGCAACATGTACAGACCAACATACATTTTATTTTCCACAGATTCTTGAACTTCAGGTTTTACATTTGGGTTGCAATCTTCTCAGGGACAGTTGTTTCAAGGCATGTTTTCACTGCTGGACTTAGTCTCAGCAGGACTACCAAGGTGTAAAGAAATATAAAAAATTGAATGAAAACGACTCAAAGCATTTTGGTAGTGTCAGGGAGAAAGACATTTTCCTCATCTCTTCCAGGTTCTTCTGGCTGGTCTAAGAGTTAAATTGACACGAGTCAGATTAACAGAAGAAAATCACACAAAAGCTTAATAACATGTATGTATGGGAGAAACCCAGGAAAACTGAGTAAATAGCCAAAATGGCTGAAACCTTCACCTTTAATACCAAAAGAGGATATTAGGATAGTGGTTTGGGACTTCAAAGGGGAGGAAGGCAATTCATATGAAAATGGAAAAGCAAATGTTTGGTAAACAAGTGTTTGCTGAGCCTTGCAGACACAATGGGATGCAGAGCAGACTCTGATCTCAGGGCCCATCTAGCCCGTATTCTTTGCAGATGTCTCTGGTAATAAGTATATCCCAGGAACAGGCCCTCGATCTAAATTTTTTTAGGCAGTTAGAGGAAAGCTCAAAGTTTCTTCCTGAGTCTTTTGGTCCTTGATTGTTTTCACCTCGAAATAATCTGCACACTAAAGAGACATTTTGAAGTAGCAAAGTTTGCTTCCTGTAGTAGTCATGACAATTGTGTTTTATGTTTGGTGTGAATGTTATTTAAACCAATCAATGCAGTATATTGCAACAGATCATTTTCAACTAAGATATTCTTTTCAGACCTTTTCTGTTACACAGTGAGGCTGTTTCATTTGCTTAGTCTAGTGATTAAAATGGACTTTTGGTCTAATGGTTATATCCATTGTTATTATTCTATTTGGTCAACTCTGTTTCTCACTTGAAAATTCCCTATGAAAGTAATGCTCTTTGATAGATGCAAGTGTTGGCAAACAGTCCCAGGTTTTTTACAAGGGGATGGAAGAGAATATTTTTTTACTCTTACCTTGTTTGTGTATATGTGTGTGTTGTTATGTAAGACAAGAGTCTATCCTTCTCAAGCTACATCGAGCAAAAGGTACATAATCCTTAAAAAAAAAAAAAAGCAACTGTGACATGACATCTATTAGATCTGATCATAAACACTTCTTGAAAGATTTATCCAACGTCCTCTGATTCCACTGAAGTAAAGTTGGAAGCAATTGTTTTAAAGCATATGTAATTTAATAGGAGGTCAAAACAATGCCTGTCTATAAATAATTTTCTTCTTCCATTCTGCTCAGTTTAGTTTAACTGTGAAAGCAGTTAATTTTTTTAAAGATTTGGAAGACTGTTCTAAATTATATATCTCCTTCTGACCCATGGAATTTTCTAAGCAAGTTATTATAGACTCCACAAATGACTCCCATGTGTAGCTCTTCTCTCAGCTGTAATATTACACTGGTGTGATTATTTGATTAATGCCAATTCCCGCCCCTCTCCACCAGGGCTGTATGCTTGGTGAGAGCAGGGGCCATGTCTTGTTCCCTGTCATTGTTCCCGGCACCAGCTTAGTGCCTAGCATGTAGTAGCTGCTCAGTGATTACTTGTTAAGTTAACTTTATGCCATATAAGGCACTTTGGAAAAAGTGGATAATCACCTTTTGACTTAGTTTTTCTCTTTTTATAAATCTAATCACCTTATATACACAAAACTGCTGTACATATCTGTTTTTCAAGTAGAATGCTATATGTAAAATGTCTTAAGTCATTCAGAGAAATCACATACTGAAAACCAAAGTTAATTTCTTATATTATCAAGTGTAAAATTGATTAAGGACTATCTGATATTTAAAATCATTTATTCTAAAGACATGCAAAAAAATTAAGACACTTTATTAATTTTCACAGTGTCACCATGAGGAAGGTACTGTCTTTTAAGTTGCATAGGAAATGTTTTCTACTGTAAAGAAAAGACTATTTGGTTATATTGGGTGTTGGATTAGCAGGTTTTCTTGGGTATATGATGTCTGAGAACTTAAAAACTGTTTCATAAATGTTTAGAAAAATTTAGAAGTACAAAAAGTATTATAACCAAAAACATTTATTTGCCATCAAGAAAAGATGATCTGTAAAGTTAATCACAATTTCACCAAAAAAGTGATTGAGTTTATTCTGAAGTCTGAGTTGAGACATTGTATAGAGATGCTGTGAGGGTCTGTATCTATAGTCACCTAAGAACTTGGTAACTGATGTACGTATAGAGTATCATGGGCATCAATCCTGAAAACTCCATAAATTATAAGTGTGGTCAACAGTTAATTTGTTTGTGGGATTTTTTTAAGCGTAAATTACTCCTGTGAAAAGCAACATCAATAGAATGTTTTTTTACCCAGAAGTAGTCCGTAAGACTCCACAAACTGAAAGGCAAAATAGAATTTTGGAACAGGAATTTCTCTGCATCCTTCAGATGACTCCTTGGGGAGTATTGAGGAGGCCAGTTGTAATTAGTTGGAACTTGCCTCTGAACAGGATTCCAGAGCCACTTCTGCCAGGGAGAAAAATGCCCAAAGGCATTAAATGATTATAAGAATCTAAACCAAGATTTTGTTTAAAGGCATGTACCTAAGCTAGCAAGCATACTTCCCTCAAAATGCCCTATGGTTTTTTCATTTCTATTATTCTTAACCCCCCAAAGTAACTTCAATGTATGCCAAATGACCTGTTCTACTTCTTGCAAGGTCTGACATGACGTGGAACCTGACAGAAATGAGCGCATAAGGCAAGGAGGAGTCCTGAATTACTTTTTTTGGTTTTTTGTTGTGTTTTCTGTCACGTTAAAGAAAAGGCACAAAGGAAATCATAAATCACTGTGATAAATGCATTGTATCTTCATATTTCATTGTAGTTGTCAAGAATTCCTGCCAAGTAATAAATGTTAAGTAAACGAGGGCAACCATTGGATAGGTACAGGTATACTTCAGCTCCAGTCACATTTGGCCCCAACTCAAAGTACTGCCTTTGTCCTGGTGGCTTTCTTCACTCTGTTAGGTGGGTTAGATAAAGTGGATGGGGGCAGGGATGCCAACCTTTTATTTTTCCTTAATTGTATGTGTGTGTATGTGTGTGTGTGTGTGTGTGTGTTTGTATCAGAGACAGAGACAGAGATTGGTGAGGTTTTTAAAGCCATTTCAGCTTCATTTGGATAGTTTTAAATTTGCTCTTTGGTGTCGTTCAAAGTGTACTAGTCCCTGGTGGCGCAGTGGTTGAGAGTCTGCCTGCCGATGCAGGGGACACGGGTTCGTGCCCCGGTCCGGGAAGATCCCACATGCCGCGGAGCGGGTGAGCCCGTGAGCCATGGCCTCTGAGCCTGCGCGTCCGGAGGCTGTGCTCCACAATGGGAGAGGCCACAACAGTGAGAGGCCCACGTACCGAAAAAAATAAAAAAGAATGTACTAGTCTCCTCTATGATGCACAGCTTTTAGATGTTTGACCAAATTAGAAGACAGCTCATCAAAGTTGCGAGACATAAAGGAAAAAATCATTTACAAAATAAGATGGATTAGGAAGGAGGGAGAGGTGTGGTTGGGATGATTTTCAAGGGGGAAGATGAAAGTTCAGTGACTGATGGGAAAATAATCACAGTTAGTTCCCAGGCTTCATGGAGCCGGCCTGTCAATCACGTCTCTCTGCTTCTTCTCGCTCTTAGAATCAAGTACATGAGGAGGTGGGAGAGGCAGTGGCACTGAGCCTCCTGCAGCTGATGAAGGGACCAGAGAGGCAAACTGAAGCTGCTGTCCTAACACCACCATGCTTCCTGGGTGCCTCTCCTTCTCCTGAAATGTTGTGCGCCCTTTCTCTGTGTCTCAAGCTTGGAGCCTCAGTTCAAATAGCCACCTCCTTTATAACACTCTGTTTGATCACTTTTGCCAAAGTGACCACACCTCCTTCTACAGAACTAAATCATGGTTTGCTTTTGTTGTTGTTGTTTTAGGCTGCACCGTGTGGCTTGCCATGTCTCGGTTCCCCGACCAGGGATTGAACCCGGGCCATGGCAGTGAAAGCACTGAGTCCTAACCACTGGACCGCCAGGGAACTCCCTTGGTTCTTTAATGAACCTCTACAAGGCTCTCTCTGTGTAGGCTTTATGTTCTCCTTCCCCTGCCAAAAATAAAACAAACCCCAAAACAACAGTCTTTAAGCTGTATGACCTCACACAAATTACTCCACTTCCGGGCTTCCCTGGTAGCGCAGTGGTTGAGAGTCCGCCTGCCGATGCAGGGGACACGGGTTCCTGCCCTGGTCCGGGAAGATCCCACATGCCGCGGAGCGGCTGGGCCCATGAGCCATGGCAGCTGAGCCTGCGCGTCCGGAGCCTGTGATCCGCAGCGGGAGAGGCCACAACAGTGAGAAGCCCGCATACCGCAAAAAAAAAAAAAAAAAAAAAAAAATTACTCCACTTCCCTGTTCCTGGGTTTCTAAATATACAAAATGTATAAAATCAGTAACAACCTCAGAGGATGGTTTTGAGATTTAACATAAGCGAATCACTGTAAAGTGAACAATGCAAGTGAAGAAATAGGTGCTCAACAAATGTGGAAACTATTAGTTATTATTACTGCCTACAGCCAGCTGGTGAGCACATATTCTATAGTTTCCCTTCCTAAATTTTACCTTTCCTTCAGCATAATGATGGATGCATCCTATATGCAAACTACTGTGATAAGTACTGCCAAGTACATAAAGATCCTTAACACACCGCCACCTGACCTGAGGATCTTGCAATCCTTTGGAAGAAGTAAAGCAAGTCACTTGAACAAAAGTCATTAGAAAATTGTAAGCAAACTTCTAGAGAGAGTTCAGGCGATAGATAAATCAGTGATTTCCCCACACCAGCATGATTATCAGAATCTCCTGGGGAAAGTGCTGTTTAAAAACATAGATTCCCAGATCCCAACCCAGAACGAGTAAGTCAGAATCTCTGGTTTGTAGCCAAGGAAATGCAAGTGATTTTGATGATCATCCAAGTGGGGAATCCCTAGAATAGTCACATATATTAATAGCTGGAGATAAAGCCTTTTGGTTAAAAGTAACCTTGACCAAGAGTAAGGACACTTTTTCTAAGAATCAGGGTGAAGGAGGAGTGATGTCATTTAAAAGACATAAGGGCATTTCTACCCAGTGGCTTAATCTTCCCGATAAAGTAGGAAATAAGGTCCTCTGCTGGGAATGAGACAGGTATAAGTGTGGTTCAGGGTTTGGGAATTGTGGAGAAGGTTGGAAGAGTTACCACAGGGGTGTGTTACAGGGATAACTAGAGGTGAATAGACGGAGGGTCCATTATGCTGCAATATTTCTTACTGAATTCCCAAGTCCAGTTTATACCTGGGCTAAGGTCACTCTTCTCAAGTCCCCAAAAGTTTATATAAATGAAAATGCACTGGTATTGCCAATAAAGGTACATCTTTAATATTACAACAAGATTCAAGTATTGTGAATTCTGAGTATCAATTGACAACCTTGTTTCTTCTGGCCAGTATAAAATTTAAAATTGATCTCACGAAATATCTAGGAATCAGATTCTCATAAATAACAACAAATCTACCCATTGTGCTCTCTGTCGCTCTGTGGCTGGCATCTGAATATATGAACTCCCCAAGGGTGAAAATAAGACTTCATAATTAAACTTAGGTTAGTGTCGCTTTTCATGTATTTTTCTTTTTCGTGAGTGAACTATTTTAGTTCTCTCATTTTTCCACATCAAATTCTCAGTGCTGTAATGGGTCTCCCACGGTTCCAGGCAGTTATTGGTTCTTGGGGGAAAATGCTCCTGTGGTATTACTGATGGCAGCCTTCATGGGAAGGACAGTGATTTACTACGTTGCTCCCTGTGCAGTTGTGAATTTGCTGTATGGTGACGGCCTTCGGTGGCCTCCTTGGTCTCAACTTGACAAAAGACCTAGAGAGTGAGCTAGTTCTATTGAAATGAAAGTGTCCTCACCCCAAAGCACGTTCTGTCCCTCAAACTAAACCCAGGCTGGCAGGAGGTTGGTGGAAACATGGTTAAGAACATAGTGAAAGATGACACTGAAATTGAGGCTGTCCCTGCTCTCTCCACAAGGCCCCTGACCCCTGGCTTGGCCTCCTAAAAGCTTCACGCTGGCACCCTCACTACCTCCCTATTTTCCTAGGCTTTTCACAGCTGCCTGCTTCCTCACCCACAGTCTCAATACTTCACACTCTAACATTCTATGTATTTTCTTGACTAAACTATCAGAATGAACATTGGACTCTAGGCAGCCCTGTGGGTTTGGACTTAGCCCTTGTCTACGTCAGCGCTCAGTTCTGAAAAAAGAAGGTGGAAACCTAGAGCACATGGACTCTACAACGTCCTCATGGATGCGCCACATGAGTCTTTATAATAATTACGATGATAGCTACCTGGTATCGAGAACTTAATACATGTCAGATATCATGCTGAGCACTTTGCATAGACAATACAATTTACGATTGGAATTATTTCATTAGAAAAACTGAAGCTCAGAGAGGTCATATCACTCTGCTGGTACCTACACAGGAGGTAATGGAACGAGGATTCCACCCAAGTTTGTCTAACTCTAATTACTCATACTCTTAACTACTACACTCTCCTCTTGCAAAAAAATCTCAGTCCTTGAATTGTTTTCCTTCCTTCATGTTTCCTAAACCCTTATCTGTACCTCACTGTCATTCTTTCACTTCTCTTTGATCACCAACCATTTACTATGTCTATGACTTTCACCCACCCATATTTGCAAACGGTTTTGTAGGTAGAATTCATATCATCCACTTCTTTTGAAACACCTAGAGTATTGGTATCCTCAGTTTTTTTATACAGATCACATCCTTACATGAAAGTAATAAGACTGGCACGGGGTAGGAGCAGATGATGGGAGAGACTGAATAGTTACCATTGATCTCAGAGGGTTGCTGGAACTCAGTCGCCCCTGCCATTAATTATTAGATATGATCTCCTTGGACATTTTTTGCTCCACTTCCCATCTGCATGTTTAGAGGCAGCCTTTGCCCAGAGCTGAAAGAAAATGGAATCCAAATGTTAAAAAGAAAATTCAGAAACCTAGGAACTCTGCCCAGTGGTCTTAGGTAATGATCAGTGACATTAAGTAGTAACATCCTCGCTTATCTCTCTAACATACTCTACCTATGTTGGCCCCAATACCAGCTTATCTTGTTCATGCATCTTAGACAAATTCTTATACTTGAAAGATCCTAGAGGATCTCTAGAGCTCTGTGGACCATCATTGAGACTCACTGAGAGATAACTTGGCGTCTAATGAAACAAGGACTCCTTGTAGTGTAACAAGGACTGTAACAGAAGCAATCCTTATGTTTTAATTTCCTCTGATTTGTGTTGCAGGTCATGCTTACTGTGAGAACTGGTTACGTGCACAAATGCTCTGTTTCTATTACAACTCCAGAAAAATCACTTCAAAGCACGTTCACTATAGTCTCGTACAGTGTAGCCTCTCCTAGAAAGTAAGCCAACAAGGGTATCAATAACTACAGAGTGGATCTGTTCCTCACATAACCCTTGTTGCTATGGTAGTGTACCCATTTATTGTGTGTGGAATGCCATTCCTTGCAGTGATCTGTATAGCTTGAGTTTTACCTCAGTGATCCCTCTGTCAGAGGGTTTTATCCTTTTTACTCAGCTAGAAACAAATAGACACAGCATAGCGTCTTGTATTGGTAAAGATTCTTCACAATTTGCCAACATTCTGATGAATTTAGTTGCTGAAAAATATAACTGGCTATCCAGAAATGGGTAAATTGCACTCCACAATCATTCATCAAGGATCTTAGAAATATTTCAGATCCCCACTTAGCTAGGTTGTTTCCTTTCTAATTGGATTTGGAACAGATATAAAAGGTTGGTTATGTCAGGTTTGGGGTAAAGTGAAGAAATAGCAGGCTTTGCAAATGCCTCCATTTCATCCGTACACACATATGGTGTTACAAAGCCTATTTCTGCATGAAGAGACAGCCACACAGCCCCTCTGACAATTGTTATCGAGACTGAATGACACTCACTTTTTATCAAGCCTCTTCCCTGAGTTATTGAAGCCTCCCATAATATCATTAAGTAAGTAAACATTGCCGCACATAAAGCTCTTGCTATTATTGTGGAAAATAACAAGCAGCTCTCATGAGCTTGCACAGAAACTGTGGGTGTCAACATCCCTTTCACAAAAGCAGCATATCCACGCTATTTCATTTTATCTCGACACCTAGACTCATGGAGAGATAGACTATTTCCTTTACATCTATTGGCAAATTTTCTTTCTAATAACTGCTGAAAACTTCACTCCAGTAAGCAGTTAGTCCTGCTGGTTGAAGAAAATAGATACATTATCTGAGGTAATAGATAAGTCTCATTAAGAAGATGGAATAGACTAATTCCCAGCATATCTCCCAGGCATGGGAAAGCTAAATTGTGAAATAGAGCAATAACACATCAATTATCCTTCCTGCACGGAATTACATGAGTCTCACTGCTACATAGCATATTATGTAATTTTTTATAAATAACCATTTATATCAGAGTATCTCTGTTTGCTGCCTCATAAAAAAAGACAGCTGTCCTTCTATTCAGATAAGACTTATTCCTCAGACTACCTAAGGAATCCAAGTATTCTATTTAAAATATATGTTCCTACTTATTAACATATGCCCAAAGAGTGAGTATTTAGTATCAGCCTAAAAACAAGTGCTACACATCTGATGATATTACACTTTGAAAGAAAATTGGCTCCTACCAACTAAAGTAAAGCTAGCTATTGGCATTCAGAATAAAGGTTTTAGAGATCTTGTGTTGAATAATGATTTGTAATCAGTTTCAGTAGTTTCTCAGTTTTGTCATATCAGATTATCATATGTGAATTACTTGAAAACAATTTCATTTCTTGAGCAATTCAAATATCGTCCTCACGCTTGTTTACACAATTAATGTTTATTTGCAAAGGTTTTTTAATATGATTATAACATCCCCAACACAGAAATTTCACATCATAGGAGTTAATGGAAGTTTATAAATGAAAACTTTGTTTAATAAAGTAAATGATAAAGCAGAGGGCTTACTTGTTTTCATTTGTGGACTATGTAATGAAAACAAGATAATGACAAAAGAAATGCTTTGCAAATTAGAAAGTGATATTTTAAAGAAGAAAGATATTTGTATGTATCCAAGTTTTTAAAAACACCTTAAATATTGATAGGGAGAAGAAGAAGCATAAATTCTGCAGGTTCTGAGTCTGAGACCAGTTCTATCCCAAACATCATTCAGAGAGAAAAAGGAGAGAAATTCCAGAATTGGAAAGGCAACTGAATAGGAAAGTTGTTCCTAAGTGACAGCCATACTCTGAAATCAGGACACTTGCTACTGTGCTTTGTTTCACAATCCATGCGTATTAGTCAGCCGGGGCTGCTGTAACAAAATACCACAGACTGGGTTGCTTAATCAACAGAAGCTTATTTCTCGTGGTTCTGAAAGCTGGAAGTCCCAGATCAAGGTGCCTACAAGGTAGGTTGCATTATGAGGCTTCCTAGACAACATTTACTCCAAAGGCTGTCACTATACTGCACATCGTTCCAAAACCAAAGTTTGGTGACCGTTTTTCACAGTGCCTTTCACTGCCCTTTGGGAATACATAATCACACTGCGGTGGAATCACACAGTAGTGTAATTGCAAATAATCATCCAAGAAAAAGTTCAGGGTTCTTTTTTCCCATTTATAGAAATATAGCATATTCAGGTTCATGATGGAAAGAAGTTAGAAAGTAGAACTCACTGTCTAAAATGTCTTAAATGAAGAGCCTCATCGTTTTTCTGTGGTTCTAGTCACTTTGAGAAAACTTTATGTTACATGACCATCTTAATGCTCTCTACTAAAAAAATTAAAACACTTTTTCAGCAGAGCTGGAATAATGTTAAATATAACAAAATACACCTAAATAGTCTGAATATTTTTTAATCCTTTAGACTTTCCATCTAAATATAGGTAAAACATAGTAAAATTATTTTTTTAAGTTGTTTCCATCTAAATATGGGTAAAACATAGTAAAACTATTTTTTTAAGTTGTACTATTATCAATGATCTAACTCATTTCTGAGAATTTTAATTAACTACACGGAATTTACCCACCAACTTTAATACAAATATACCTTGAGGTTTTTAAAAATATATATCAATGTACAACCTCTAAGTTAGAAGATGTTATTTGCATCATAAAAGAATTCACCAGCTATTAAAGTACCTACTACTAAAACAGGTCTTAGAATAATGAATTCCTTTCATATATTTAAGTTGTTATTCAAACGATCAAAAGTTCAGTGTTTATGAACATATTCATGAGAATGTGTGTTCATTCAAAAGTTTTCTTTTCGGGCTTCCCTGGTGGCACAGTGGTTGGGAGTGCGCCTGCCGATGCAGGGGACACGGGTTCGTGCCCCGGTCCGGAAAGATCCCACATGCCGCGGAGCAGCTGGGCCCGTGAGCCATGGCCGCTGAGCCTGCGCGTCCGGAGCCTGTGCTCCGCAACGGGAGAGGCCACAGCAGTGAGAGGTCCGTGTACCGCAAAAAAAAAAAAAAAAAAAGAAAAGTTTTCTTTTCCATAATCTTCTCTGCACTAGGCTGTACCAATCACAATCCTTATCCACTTACACACAGCACACACATCAAGACCCCACTTATTTTAAGGTTTAGTTGTCAGGCTCAAAGATATGAAAATATTCATAAAAAGTGTACAATATACTAAGCAAAATAAGTTTGACTTTATGACCCTTTTTCATAAACAGGCATTTGAAAGGTCTGCATAAGAAGATTTTTTTATTGCCTGAAGAATGACTGTAAGCAGAGATGATCACTGCCAGTTTCTCACTGCAGAATGAAAGAATTTTTCCCCTTTACTCTATAACCTAAATATCACACTGAGCTTAAGGATGATGCTGACATTTTCAAAGATCACCGAAAGTGTTCTCTTTCCAGTTGCAATTATGCCCTCTATCTCAGTGGGGGCCATTGTCGGGTCTTTTCAGCTCTCTAGCATCTTTCTGGCTTGCCTTCATTATCCTGATTATCTATTCATTTGCTGCCCCAGCACTCATTTTATGAAAGATCATGTCTGCCATTTCTATAATGAGTGCTTGACTTTTACTGCCAGCATAAACACATAAAATATACAATAATTAAAGTTTACTAGTCACCAAAGTCTTGAGATCCGTCACGTTGCTAATTTGATTTTTCAAGCAATTGCTTCTCTGTGAACAAGGCTGATTTTGCCCCCTTCGGCAGTGCGAGACTTGGGATGGAAGGAGATGACTCTAACCTAGAGAGAACGATTTGAATGGGTACCATACATGTCAACTTTAAGGTTCGTCTTCAACCAAGTAACTTATCTATAAAGTATGATGACTCTTAGCACCAACAAAAATCTCATCAATATTTGAACGTAAAACTTCTTTTGTGTTAAAGTTTAAATAATGCACAGTTTTCAAAATAGCTACATGTTGTTCAATAAGTATCGTACCCTTTACGGGCTATCATTTAAGGAAAATTTTCATCGGGCTAATGACTATGGAAGTCTGCATAACATAAGTTGAAACTTCACACCATGTTGACTTACACTGAGTAAGGACTGACTTATTTTGAACACACTGCCTCGTTCTGATAACATTGGCAAAGTCCCCAAAGCGCCTCAGGATAATGAATTCATCTGACGTTTACTGTAATCGCAGACAGATTAATGAGCTCATGTGATATTCATGTGGCTCTCTAGGGACATCAGGATGTGTTCTACGAAGTGTAATGTTTGTAAATGGATACAATGGAATACATGTTATCCAAGGAACTTGAGTAGTCAATTCCTCAGCGAATAAAGTACCAGGAAATAAAGAGGCTGCTTCCAATTATACTGGTTTTCTTTAGGGATGCCAGACATCTTGATGGCATATTCAAAAAAAGTACAGGAGCCAGAAGACCTGGGTTTGAGAGCTGGCTGGATCTCTTACCAGCCTTGCAACCTTGGGAAATTTTCTTCACCTCTCCGGCTCAATCTCCTCAGTTTTAAAATGAGAACTTAATAACATCAGTCTTCTTAAAGTCTCAGACAAACATATAAGGAGTAGGGTGGGGGGAGTGATCAATCAATCATCCAATCAATCACTATAATTCCTTCCTCACAAGGTTATTTTAAGAAGTAAATCAAATGATATGCAGTGTTTTTGATAAATGCTTTATAAACTTTGCAACATTATGCATGCATTTATTATTGTTATTCCTTTGGAAAATAGGTCTTCTGGATAAAGTTTACACTTGATTTCCCATACACAGAAAAACGAATGCCTTAGTTACTGCATAAGGCCATGGATCACTGTTTTCTTAATAAGAAAACCAGATCTGACCAATTGAAGATTTTATCAAATTATATTCTTCAAATTAGAAAGTGAGATATCGGGTTTGAAGCAAGACAGGAAGCTTCTTTTTTATGCAAGTCCCTGTATGTGGCAGTCTTCAACAGTAACTGAGCTTGTAATTAAATCAAGCCCTGTTGATTTGGCCCTGTAGTGGGGAGGTGGGCAGGTCATTTCACCTCACCAGGCAGGAGTTAAATATGAACTCACCGCCCAGACCCCTTCCAGTCATGCTGTGATTCTCATTAATCATCTATAGTAACTCTTTACCAACCCTGAAAAACTTCTTATTAGTGTACAATACTTCTAGACATGTATAATTAAAAACCACTTTTATATCTTTTGACTAAAAGAGATAACACCTTTCCTGCCTCATTCAATTGTCTTACCCATTCTTAGTGAATCATAGTCACTTCCCTGGTATTTCTTTTAGTGGTATAGTATCTGTTCGTATCCTTTTGATGTCAAAATACAGCTTCCATTCCTGGAAAATGACCCAGCAAATACAGACCTCAGAAAACAAATACTACCTGATCTTGAATAATTAAGGCAGTTACTCTTGGAACATGGGTGGTCCCAATTTCAGAATAAATGTCCAGATGCATGTTTTAGGATAATCAGAAAACCAAGGATATCCAAAATTCACTTGAATTATTATACTCTCATTGTTGATATACAGTGTGTATGTCCAGTTCTTCCTCAAAATGGCCAAATACAAAATCAACATGATAACTCTGTACTCATTTAAAGGCACACATAGGCATTACTCTAGTTTTAAAACAGACTCTGATGCTTTTTTTTTTTTTTTTGCGGTACGCGGGCTTCTCACTGTTGTGGTCTCTCCCGTTGCGGAGCAGACGCGCAGACTCAGCGGCCATGGTTCATAGGACCAGCCGCTCCGCGGCATGTGGGATCTTCGCAGACCGAGGCACGAACCCGTGTCCCCTGCATCGGCAGGCGGACTCTCAACCACTGAGCCACCAGGGAAGCCCGACTCTGATGCTTTCTAATGATGTGACTTTGGCCAAGTCACTTAAGCCCCTCTGATCGTCTTTGTCATCAGTGAAGTGGAAGCTTGTTGACCTCATGGAGTTATTTGCTATGGGATTTCTAATGTAGTCAGCAACTAGAGCCATCAGACCAAACTTGGCTTGGGCCTGTTTCTGTAACTACAAAGGCAGGGTTGAGTAACTGCAACAGAGACAATGTGGCCCTCAAAGTCTAAAGCATTGACTGTCTGGCCCCTAACAGAAAAGGTTTTCTGACCCCTGCTCTAAAAGGGGATACTTGTGAACTGATATGAAATGCCATATTCACCTATATGATTTTAAGCAATCTCAGTGGATTGGATTTAAGTAAATGGCATTTGGCTCAAGTAACTGGAAGAACTAGTTAAAAGTTCAAATTAAACAAAAGAAATAGCTTCTAATAGCCTCCTTTGGGCTATTTGGTATTACGGAGGTATTAGATGTCATCAATGAATAGTTGTTGTGTCTAATACTCCTAACTGATCATTTAGAGATTTTACTCAAGGAAACAAAAAACAACTGATGCCTGGTTCACAAGAAGTTGATAGAATTTTTTTTTACAACTCTGATGTTGAAGTAGTGGTAACAGGCATGCCAATCAGAGGGCCAGCACTTAATCAAACGCTAAATCTGAATCTTTGAGAAGTGTTTTTGCTTCAGTCTAAGTTTACCTAAATTTTCCAAGACCAAAATGAAAGCAGTGATGAGTGAATGAAAAACCTTTTAAGCTGACATTTTTCTGAAAATCCTCTGCGTGCTATTATTAATTCTTCCTCAGTAACCATGGAGAGGAAAATCTTGTGAGCACCCAGCAAATGAATTTAATAATGTGGGTATTCCAGGTCAAAATAGATCCACTCGCTGTGTCAAAAAATACTTTTTTTTCAGTTATTCCCAAATTTCTTTCTGGGTGACAAGCAACATTAACATTACTAAGAGACTCCTAAATATCTGTTTAATTTGGTTACATAAAACTCATAAGTATGTAACACATACATGTTTCTGAGATGTTAAAATAATGTATTTTCATCCTCACCAATCCCTACCTCTGAGTTGCCTCAGTGCTTCCAAACTGAAGAAATGCCTGGAGGTCTCAGATCATAGAGTTTTTATCATTTTGTAGCTAAAATTCCCTTTTACTCTGACAGGCCAAGAAGTTTGAAGACCTGGTGGGTAAGAAGGATATCCAGGAAAGAAAAGGAAAGCTACCCCTCTTCTGGCCAGAGGTTTCCAGTGGAGGGCAAGGGATGGGAGATGGGCAAGAGAAGAGACAGACGTTAGGGAGATTAAAAGCCACAAGGGTAGAAGGCCTGATGTTTCTCTTCCCATTAGCTTTTCTGAAGGGAGCTCCCTGGGCCCACCAGCATTTGCACCAACAAAGAAGGCCTCAGATAGTTGAGAAGCTAGGGCCGCACATCGGGAAAAAGCAAAGAAAGGTTCAATCTTCATTCCCAGGCCTCCCTTTCTCCCAAGTGGTAGGAATCCTGAGGTAGACCACATGGACCACCCTTGGGACCCTCAGTGAGTGACAAGGTGACACTGTAGTAGTGTCTAAAGGGCTACAGAATAGTCAGGGGCTGGATGAAGAAAATGCTAGAAGCTGAGAAAGGTGTACAACACCTCAGAGGTCAGGTTAGCCGGGAGGAGGCCACAGGCCCTATAGAAGCTGAGAAAGACACTAGCCGAGTTTAGCAGACTTAATGCCTCTGCCAACTTTAGTAGCAGATAGTGTCTAAGGGCTGGGCCCAGGCCCAAGCAACCTCAAAGGAGACCTGCCAGAGCAGATCCAAGGACCAGCAAGAGGCCAGAGCTCCCCGCACCAAACACCCACGTAGGAGACATAATGTCGTCCTCCGTAAATCCTGATGCCATCATGGAAAAGAGCAAGGGAAACAGGGAGGAATCAAAAAGGTGGAGTAACTGGTTCAAGTAAATTGAGCTAAAGCTAGAGACATGTTAAATTATTAGAGCAGATTAAATTTTAAATTGTAGAGCTAATTTTAGTTTGGTTCCCACTGCTCAGCAGGCCCATTCCTCCTGAGGAGAATCAATTACGTTCTAGAGAAAAGCTACATTTTCTTTGTACACCCAAATTGTAGTAGGAATAAATTTGCAATCACACTACAATTATATCATGTGGTTGGGGGAAAAGATATTGATGACAATTTTACTCGGAGTCTAACAGATCTCTGAAACGAAAAGAGATAGGTCTTCTCCAAAGAGTTACATATTAGAGGCTGTGTAGAGTAACAGAGGGAAAAGTATCGGGGGACAGACCTGAGTTCCAGCCCCAACTCAACTATTTACTCTGTATCAGTCACTAAGAGAGTCATTTAATCTCTACAGCAGTGCTTCCCAACAGTTGTGTCCTAGATGATGTACTAGAATATTGCTAAAATATTGATCCCTTCAGCCCTCAGAACAGCCAAGGCAGGGCCTGCGGTGGCTGGAGCCCTGGCATTTCACCTCTGGCTGCAGAGAGCCTCTGATTACCCTAGCGTGGTGCATAAATTATTTTTTGTGTCGAATGTGATGATTTGGAGGAATTATTGTTCTCTCTGATTCAGTTTCCTCATCCGTAGATTGAGTGGAGGGAAGTAGAGAGAATAAATGATGTCTTCAGTCTTTTTATTCTAGTAGTTTGTGCTTCTGTGAACATGAGGGGGAATTCCAATTGCAAAAGAATCACAGGAATCCCTACATACATGGTCTAAAATAAGGAATCCCTGCCCTTATTATTTTTTTTAATTTCTGATTACCCCTAAATTCTTTCTCAGCAGAAGCAACTAAAAAGTCAGCTGGCCTCTAACCAGTATCTTTTTCTAAAGCTCAGCAGGAATTTAAGTGTAAGAAAATTAACAAAATTAAAAAGGACCCTATAGACTGCTAATTCAAAGCCAAAATCAAAGTTACCTATGTGGGATTAGAAATTTGCATCCATCTTTCAGCAACCTGCTTTTTCATAAATAAATTAATTTGAAAATCAGATTCTAGAGTAGTGATTAAGGATGGTAGGTGATCAATAATTAATGTAATTCTAACACATAAATGAGGCTTTATCTTCAAAGTAAGTAAAAAGCTTTTCAAGATAAACGCCTCAAACCTGTTGAATATTTTTATTTGAATATGAAGGAAGGATCCTTTGCCTCCATGCTCCTTTCCCCTGAAAGTTGCTCATTTCTATCAATAAAGAATTTAATGCAGGCAGGATTGATCTATTAGCCATTTTCAACTTGAAGCTAGGTTTTTATGGACTTCTAAGATTTTGCTGTTCAGTGAGATTACAAATGTTTTAATACTTCTGGACAAAAGAAGGAAATGCAGTGTTTTGTCAGTGAATCATGAATCATTCACTGACTCATCTGGGAATAGAATTCTCCATTAAGAAGTGTGTACCAGAGGATTCCCTGGTGGCGCAGTGGTTGAGAGTCCGCCTGCCAATGCAGGGGATGCATGTTCGTGTCCAGGTCCGGGAAGATCCCCCATGCCGCGGAGCGGCTGGGCCCGTGAACCATGGTCGCTGAGCCTGCGCGTCTCCGCGATGGGAGAGGCCACAACAGTGAGAGGCCCGCGTACCGCAAAAAAAATGTACCAGAACAGGTGCAGAGACAGAATGGTTGTCACACATGCTGACAATAATAATTCTAGCTTTTGAGTTTTGGTAGCCTACTAAGTGCTAAGCAATGAACAAGATGCTTTTGTTTATGGCCTCATTAATTCTCGCCATAACTCTCCACAGTAAGGGTATAATCACTCTGGGGTAAAATGGTAGGAATTTTTCTGACTACACTCCAAAAAGAGGTTTTACACTTCCAGTTGTGCATCACAGTCTAACATCCAACTTTGTTTCTAATAGTTAAAGTGTTTACAGCACCAAGAAGTTTATACTTTAACGTTTCAAACCCACAGGTTAACCGTAACACGTTGCTCTCTATGAGCAAAGACTGCCATCTTGTGGACGTTTCACATATAACAAAAACAATCATTCCATGGGACTAGAATTTTTCTTTGTACACGTTAAGAATTTTGCAGCTAGCTTTTTGCATTGTTACACACACACACACACCAGTGCTGCTTATAATTAAAAGGCAAATCTTTCCTTTAAGTGCAATTAAGTCTCATTTAAACATGCCAGAGCTTTTGAACCTTTGAAAAAAGAATCTCATTAATTATAAGGATTCATCCCATTATTCTTTAAGGCAGTGAATTAGATTTTGCTAAACTTTCTCTATCTGAACCTTAAATAGCTTTTTTATATAATAAAAAGGAGGGTGTAGTAAGACCTTTCTGATGGAATTTCCAGGGAGCATTCGATTGTGTGGCGAAAGTTTATAGCAGAACTCTGGGCTTAGAGAACACTTTCATTTCCTTCCAACCCTTGTATTCCATGCCAGCCTGTGTTCCCGGAATTTTTTGTGGGCTAGTCAGAGTTTGACTGAGGAATCCTATGGCCCAATTTCTTTGTACTGATATATCCCCAAAGATGAGGTCTCCTGCAGTGCCTCAATCACCTGTGCTTCATGAGATCGACCATATAAAGACATCTTTGTGACGTGATGATACTTGAAAGCACATAGAGAAATCTCTTTTCTTTTTCCCTTCAAAAACTCCTACCACCAACTTGCTGAACCTAAAAATTTACAATTAAACACACTCTTTGGCCCTTTACCATTTACGGCCTTTGGCCATTTAAGGCCCTTTACTCCTATGAGAATCAAAATGGGTGACACAGAGTATGTGTACTTCAATGACTATTTTTAAAACCAAATTATTTTCCAGGTGTAGAAATAATAAGGACACATCGTAAGTGGTACCAGATACGACCGAGAAGAGAGAGTAAGCAATAATCATTTCCTGAATGAACATGTGAACTAATGAAAGAATAAATTAGCATGAACTGAGGGTATTGAAATGATTTCAGTGTTGCCCAGGCCATTCTGGCTGAACGTACAGTTGTGGTTTAACATAAATTTTGTACCCAAGGAAATGCCTTACATGAAATCACTCTTTAGATGTTTATTGAATGAATAGATGAATAGGAGGGAATGCAACAAATAAGAAAATAGCATAATAATAAGAAAAAAGTAGAATCTGAGGATAGAGTTCATTTACCAAAAACTGTATTGAGCGTATTCAATCAATAAATATGTGGCTGCTCTGTGTTAGGAAGCATGGAAGATAATGAGTACATATTCTAGAAAGAGAAACAGACATTAATCAAGTAACCACAGATAGTAATAAGTGATGAGTGCAATGAAGAAAAACTCTTCCACTTCCACAGACAGTGACCAATACAGTGTGGCAAGAATAGGAGGACAGGGAAATCTGGGAGCTCATTTTGTGCCCAGATATATTCTCATTTAGAAGATGCTGCGTAGTCTCCTTTTATTTTTACATGTACCTATAAATTCAAATTTAAGAAGAATTCTTTCTTTTAGGGTTGACTATATTTTTTGTTTCTAGATATTCAGTGGTGCCCTGACTAGCTAGATCTTTAGGTAGGCAAATACCTACAGGGTTGGTTTCCTAATGTTATCTGAATGGTATTCATGGATAAGCCAAGCAAGCGACTTTGATGCTGTGATTATGTATGCGTGTGATGGTGCCACACATGCCCACGAGGAGTTGCTCCTTTTGGCTCAAGGCACTATTTCTCAAGTGTATTCCTCAAAATTTTAGTTCCACGTGTTATTAATATATGTTATTTGGGGAGAAAAACAAGGAAAGGGGAATGAAAGACTAATTTGGGAAATGCTGAATCAAACAGTCATACAAATTTTCTTTTCCACAGGTCTTCTCAAAGCCTTTAATAGGCTGCCTTTTTTGGGTAAATTTCCAAGAGGGTGTTTCTCAAAGTTGATGCCCACAGGACCCTTTTTTTGCAGAAGGCCTCTGTACTAGTGTCCCTTGGAACACACTTCTGGAAATGCAAATGACTTTATCTGGATAGGGCTGGGATAAGGGTGAAATGTAATCTGTTAATATTCATAATCATTTTAGTAAAGTCAGTTAATCAAATTTACTGCCCTTTTTGAACAACACACTGAAGGAACAGAACTTTAGACCAATCAATTTCATGGGAAAGACGTCCAAGTTGTGATGGAGGCTCCAGTGCACTGCTGGTCCTGGAATGTCAGCAGGGGGCGCTAGGGGAGAGGCTGCGGGAATACCCAAAGGTAGATGACAGGGACGTGTCAGAAAGAGAAAGACAAATATCATGATCTGTCTCATATGCGGAATCTAAAAAAAAAAAAAAAAAAAAAAATACAAAGGAACTTATTTACAAAACAGAAACAACTCACAGACTTTTAGAACGAACTTATGGTTACCAGGGGAAAGGGGCAGGGGGGATAGATTGGGAGTTTGGGGTTGACCTGTACACACTGCTATATTTAAAACAGTTAACAAACAAGGACCTACTGTATAGCACAGGGAACTCTGCTCAATACTCCGTAATAACCTAAATAGGAAAAATATTTGAAAAAGAATAGATCCATGCATACGTATAACTGAATCACTTTGCTGTGCACCTGAAACTAACACAACATTGTAAATCAACTATGCTCCAATATCAAATAAAAGTTAAAAAAATAAAGACTAACTCCCCATCATAGCCCCGAGGGCTAGTATTACTATTGTTTAACTCTGGTTAAATGTTGATTATCATTGAACTCATAGACACGTGGATGACATGAAACAGGTAAAAAAAGGTAAATACATCACTGAAAGTGAGTTATTTACTCCTTCCAGATAGGCTTAGTTCTCCTCTGTAAAGTTTTAAGCAGTCTCTCCCTAAATAATCCAAGAGCTGGGGCAAGAGTGCAAATATGGGTCTACATATGCTAAGTGTAACTGTGTAAAACTTATAAATCAAGCTAAACATTGTTAAGTAAAATATGTTTTATCCTCTTATCTTGACAAGTATACCTTCATGACCCCAAGGGAGCCAGGTTTGAGTCTCTAACTGGTGACCAGCTAGGAGGTCTGCACTGACCCAGTGGCACTGGGGGTCAGCCTTCCACCTCCGGCTCTGTCCACACAGCGAGGGTCTCGCACACAGAGGTGTGTGCGCCTGAGCTTGCATGTCGAATTGTCCACACCCCCCAAACCCCACCCTAGAGACCTGTGTGCACCCATGGCTGTGAGATCTGCTCTCAGAAATCATACACAGGAATAGGCTTTTATGAGTCCTGGACGGGCAGGCACTCTGAGCTGTCTGGCCAGGAAATCCTAGGGAACCGTGGGGATGGTGTGCACTCTGGACAGGCTCATGACCTTGGCCCTGACCATTCTCGCTCTGTGAGAAGGGGCACAGCTGGAGGAGGGCCAGAAGCAGGCAGGTCTTAGGTAGAGCCCAAAGAGTGTTTGGAACTGAGAATAAAGCCTCTCTGAAAATCCTACGTTGTAAAAGCTGCAGTCTTTGCAGTTATCCCCAGGCTCTGGGAGTGAATAAAAGAAGGTATTTCTTATTTGAATGTGACCACTTCTGAAAGCCTCTGGTCAACTTTTCTTCTTGTTCTCCAAGGTAAGATTATTTCCCCTTTGGCATTAAAAGGAAACTAGATCAGTTGTGTGAAAAACCCAAAATGATGTATTTTATCAACTTCAAACTTGTCCCAAGGCTTTCTTCCACACTGTGTTAAATAATAGAAGTCTTTTTAATTGAATTTCTTTGTGTGTAGCATATGCTGGGCGACATTATGCCAGCATCTCGCTCTAAGCAGCAAAACGTTCTTCATAAAAGCATTAAGATCCAGAGAGTCATTCTGCATGTAGGGAAGGAACACAGAACTGCAGCAGCTTGAAACCACATAAAAACAGTGCCTCTGAAATGTAATTGTAAAAACACGTTGCAAGAAACCGGCTTTGAGGGTAATATTTAGGATTATAGAATGAAAAAAAAATAGAAGAGGTGGGGGAAGACAAAAGGGAAGCAGGGAGGGAGGGATGTAAGAAAGGAGGCAGGACGGCATCGTGGCACAAGTCTGTCTAAAGAATCACTGCAATAATGTTTTGTGTGTCCTCGCATTCCACCTGCAGGCTAATCTATATATTCATTTCCCCTTGACATCCACCATCCTTTAGAGACAGGGTTATTAATGGATATGTTGTGGACTGAGGCAATAACTATGTCTGTAATAACACATGATTGTGTGCTTTACCCCAAGGATCCTGGAGCTTCAGCAGAATGGTGACATGGACATCCTGAAGCACAAATGGTGGCCCAAGAATGGCCAGTGTGACCTGTACTCCTCAGTGGACACAAAGCAGAAAGGAGGTGCCCTGGACATAAAGAGCTTTGCAGGGGTTTTTTGTATCCTGGCTGCGGGGATCGTCCTCTCCTGCTTTATAGCCATGCTGGAGACGTGGTGGAACAAGAGGAAAGGCTCCAGGGTCCCATCAAAAGAGGTACTTGAATGAAAGCTTCAGCGCCATGTTGAGCCCTCAAGTAGGCTGTGCTTCCAGGGAGGATAATCACAGGGAAGGGGATAATGGGTTGGGGGTGGTCTTTGTTTCTTCTTTCCTTGAAGAGTGAAAATACACTTGTGAAATGTAAAAATTGGTAAGACCAATACCAATTTTCATTTTAAGACATCCCAGATCCATGAAGAGGAGACGATCATGTTTGAAAGACTGACAATTTCATGAGCCATAATGGGCCTTGAAATTCTCCCAAATCTCAGGATAGACCTTAAGTCCATGATTTTTTTAAGGGCTGTGATTCCCTTGACCAGTTCACAAGGATGCTTATCATGTTAGTTCAAATAGTTGTTTAACTTATAGGTAGATTACTTGTGTCTCTGAGATTCGGCCTAAGAAATGCAGTGTTACAGTAAAATAATCAGAGTTTTCTCTTCATCCCCAGGGACTGCTTCCCTCTGTCTGTATGTAGACCTATAGAAGTGATCATGTTTTTATAGCTCTTTAATGACTCTAGGCTTAACAAATCCACACGGTGGAATCATCTAGAATTCCATAGTCCTCCTTTTCTCATGAGTCAGCTTAACTCCAGGGCCATATTAAAATTTTTCCAGAGCTTTGAAAGAATAATTTCAGAGTTATATATATCTTTTAAAGTGCCCTGTGCCTTATTTTCATCCAGAAAAAAAAAATGTGTGTTTATCAGAGACTATCTGAAGTTAAAAATAAACTACTTGATTTATTTATCTTATTTCCAGTGGACCAAAAAGGTGAAAAAAATTTTATATAATGAAATCATATTCACTAAAGCTTCACAGATTGAAACGAAAACGACCTGAATTTGCTGAATGATTTGACTTTCTAGATAGTTTCAAAGAACAGTTTTGAACTTTCTATAACTAGACCTTGGCCAACTGACGCCTAAGCAGATCCTGAGAGGATCTGCTTTACAGCACAAATAAAAATGACTTCTCATTTGCATATGAATTATTGCATGCTAATGTATTCTTTCAAACAAAATGTTTTCTAAAGTTGTCTGAGGATTCTTTCCTACCACCTTATATGCAAAATTGATCAGCACCATTTATAAGGAAAAGCTTGGCTTAGCGAAGATAAATCTTAGCTTCCTACCTGTCTGAGTGATCATACAGTCTAAATTAGTGGAGTATAAACTAAAAATTAATCAGGTTTTATTGTAGTGTTTTTTTTATGGAATAAACTTCTGGTATCTCTACTGACATTGATTCAATGCAAAAGACCACATTAATGCAACATTATAGCCAAGGCTTCATATTCTCAAAAATCTGGAAATTAAGGACTCCCCAAGCTCCTTACATTTTGAATTACTATATATGATATTACATTTTTGCATTATTATATCTGTTGATGGATGACTATATTATAGTTGCTGTGGGAACCGTAAAATTTTATCTTTCAACCCTTTAATATCTCAGTGATAATATTGCATTAATGGATATTTTTATTGGATTTTGAAATGAGAAAGGAGAAGGAAAAAAAGTGATGCACATCAAAATATTTTTCACTGAGGTGCACTATAATTGCACAATGAAAAAAATACATCCTCCATTCTAATTCATAGCAGCTAATCCAGATCGTATGAACAAATATTTCCTCCTCTTATGATTAAGATATTTTTAAATCCTCATAAATTTAATTTATTGAACTTGATGATAAATAAGGCTGATGCAAAGGACAATTTTCTTTCCTGCCACTTTTATTTTTCAAATAGTGGGCTTTAATGCTCACTTCTAGTGAAAATCCTAAGGGATTTACGAATTAGTTTCAACTCCAGAAATGTAAGGTTTTACACTCTTTTTCTTCATTAAGCACCTTCTTACTAAGACTCTATTAGTGTAGCTCAAAGCGTCTTTGATCTAGAGGCCATTTAGCATTAACGTGGCCCTAAACTGAAGCTGTCACTCACACATCATGGCTTGAAGGGGTCTCTAAAGGCTCCCGTGCTGACCTCACAATATTGCCTCATTCAGGTACTAGATAGCTTGAGTGTATGAAGTCCCTCAATCAGAAACTGATTCTCTTGTGTTGAATGTTGCTTTCTGTAAACAATCTCACATATTTCTAGCCTAAAGAGAAATAACACTTTAACAGTCACTAACACTTTAGTGTGAACTAGCATATCAACATATTGTATCACTTAATCTCCAAGAATGGAAAGTTAAGTTTAGGAGCAAGTAGTGAAAGGAACAAAAACACAACTTGGAATGAGACACCCTGAAAAACGAGGAAGCATGCCTAAAGAAGAGGTGGGGAGGGGATGCGTGGCCAAAACCATACTTACTATGTGTATAATTTTGCCTGGGTCTGTCTCTGCTCTTGTATAAGGCAATCTCCCATCTACTGCTCCCATATTTTGTAGTTGCATGTGGCATATGCTCCTTTTAGAACTTTTATTGCAAGAAAAGTATAGATAACCTTATCTCAGAATCCTATCGGTACCCCCAGAACCTAGCACAGTGCTTGGCTCATATTAGGTGCTCAATAAATATTTGTTAAATGAATAAACCCCAAAGTTCAGTTCATTACCTATCATGTTTGCTGAACTACTTTTTTTTTTTTTTAACCATGAAGCTAGTACTGATGAGAACCTTATCTTCTTTTTCTTCATCTCCAGGATGACAAGGAAATTGACCTGGAGCACCTCCATAGACGTGTAAATAGCTTGTGCACAGATGACGACAGCCCCCATAAACAGTTTTCCACCTCGTCAATTGACTTGACCCCTCTGGACATTGACACTTTGCCAACACGACAAGCACTGGAGCAAATCAGTGATTTCAGGAACACTCATATTACCACAACAACCTTTATCCCAGAGCAGATCCAGACTCTTAGCCGTACACTGTCAGCTAAAGCTGCCTCTGGTTTCGCTTTTGGCAACGTGCCTGAGCACCGAACTGGCCCTTTTAGGCACAGGGCACCTAATGGGGGCTTTTTCAGGAGTCCTATAAAAACAATGTCATCTATTCCTTATCAACCAACTCCTACCCTGGGGCTCAATCTGGGTAATGATCCAGACCGAGGCACCTCCATATGAGTACCCAACAAAATCTCTTCACTGTTTCTTTTGTAGGACTCCCTTTGCAAGGAGCGACTGTAATATTGTGGGACTAACATGGATGTAACATTTTTTTTTTAATCAGGAGTATTAGTAACAGTTCTAGTTCTTTCTCTCTACCTTCTCCCTCCTCTCTCTCTTGATCCTCTGTTTCTTTCTCTTTTTCTTCCCTCTCTTCCTGGACATTTCTCTCCACTTTTTTTCATTACTCAATTTATTCCCCCAGAAGGTAGTATACTAGGATCCTATTAGTCTGCTTTTCATATACTGTACTTCAAGTATAGGAAACGTGCACTGAGTATACTAACAGTATATGCAGGATTAATTTTACATAAAGGCCTCTTCTGTAACATTTCTCTATTTTTAAAAATATAATTGCAATAACTTCAGTCTTTTTACATTCTTCTGCTGCATCCATACAATGCTCCACTGCTGTTGAGTGTCTTTTAACTGTGGGCCAAAGGCAACCCCTGCAGTGTTTATAGAATAATTTAAAGACCATTCAGGCCACATAATATGAGAATGCAATTTTGTAGGATTACAAAAAAGCCATTAATATGCCAGTCAAGACTACAGTTAAAACTACTCTTGCACTGCAACAGTGCATATGACCTTTATGTGATTGTACAGTATGAAAAGTTTTTTCTTATGTACAGTAAACTTTATCATATGGCAGCAGCCTCTACTGTGTTAAATAAATTAGTATCTCATATATACATATATATGCACCTATATAATGTGTATATATATTCAAAGGAGGCCATTGCTATTGCAATTCATTTAATAAAGCTTTAGTTTAAAACGAAAGTGTTGTATACAGGAACTATGTATAGTGCAGGGGGTCTTTTCAGTTAGAAAAGGCAGGTTGCTTTAATGTTATTCTGACTCGCATTGTTTGCCAACAGAGAATATTTTATACTTTTGTTATTAAAACATCCAGGGCGATTTAATATTTGTTCCTAGATGTAACTCATTTGAAGAGATTTTTGCATTTGTTATTCAGCAGTGTATAAAGCTAACCTTGATCATTTTACTTTTAATTAATTATCTAAATGGAAAATGCTATTAGCTGAACCACGTCCACCACAGCACGGGGAGCTCTATACGAGTTTAAATGTAGATCACTGAAGGTTAATAAATTCTCTTCCAAAGCAGTAAGCCAATCAATACAGCTGTAGTTGGGGAGAGATGGGAGCCCTTAAGAAATATTGATGTGGCCTTAATTACTGTCATACATTATCCTAAAGAAGAAAATACAGCAACCATACTGGGCTCTCAACTTCAGCCCCTTTTTTTATTCAGTTCTATTTGGAGGAGTTATGTGTTTTTTACATTAGTGCCAAGTGTATAGAAGGATAACAACAAAAACAGTGCCTCTTTGCGCACAACCCTTTTTAAGGTAGCTTTCTTACCTGTTGGAAATGTAGAATGAACTTTGTTTGTAATCCTTAAATTAAAATGCAGTTAAGTAGGAAGCAAGAACTTATCCTGTGTTTTCACACAGCCATTCACTTATTTTAATCTAATTCATTCCGTGGCTAGGATTGGTATAGGAATCAACCTATGTGATTTGCTTTAGGAGAAATTAAAAAGTATATTCTTAAGGTCTATTATACTTTGATGCTAATTCTGTTCTGGGGAGCATCTTGTCCTGTCACTGTTTTTGTACTAAATCTTCAAATATTGTCTACTGTGTAAGGCAGAAAAATTTCTTATCATGCAAAAACCATTTCGTTTCCAGGGTAACAAGTATCTAAGTGCATGCACAACTTGTTCTCCCTTGTAACATTCATGATCTCATCCACGACTCTGATTTTAAGACAAAAAGTCTTTTCGACAAGCTATATAGGGACATACCAGATGTTGCAGTGATTTTAGCTATCAACAAACTGTTAACCATGTACAATATTTAAAATAGGCCTATTTTGATGTATTGCCTATTATACAAATACACAAACCACTTTTTGGAGGCCTCAGTTATGAGTGGCAGAGCTTTCTGTGTATAATTTGTCTAAAGAATTTGTCTAATAAAAATGTTTTCTAAACTTGCTCTCATACCATTGAAGTCTTAACTATACAATTTGAAAATGCTTACTCTCTCACAGATAGAACTGACTTTTTCTAAAAATTTACCTTGAATTAATTTAAGCATAAAACACATTAAGTTTTACTAGCAGAACGATGCCATGATGAGCGGCTCTCTAAAAACAGTAGCAAGTGATGTTTTAAACCAATGAAAGACTGCCTTTCTGCTGTTTGAGACAATTTGAACCAACGATACGTTTGTTTTCCTTTGTGGATGTCTCTGTGAGCACTTTTTTGGGAAAGATTTATCCTGTTTCATGTAAACAATGCAGCCATTATAATAATAGCAGGATGAGTGTTTGTTACATTTTAAAAAAAGAAAATTAAGGGTAATTATTAAACTTAGAATTGTGTATTAATCATTGCTTTGCTGTTAGCGAAATATTCATCATGCTGAATCTATTAATTTGGAAATTAACTGACTCCAAGATTATTTCTAATAGAGTGTTCTTTTCTGCATTTGAACAATATTTAATTCTTCTTGCATTTAACTCACTCAGTGAATATATATCTGAAAATATATTCAATTTAGATGAAAATCTCTGCTTTTCTATAATTCCATTAAAATGATTTTTAAATGTTGGATAGGAGGAAGTGTAGAGATCTAGACCCTCATCTCCTTCATTTTACAAATAAGAGAACATAAGATGCTAAGAAGCTGTGACTTGCCCAAATGTTTGACAATCTGAGACTTAACACTGAGTCTTTTTTTTTTTTTAAACTCTACCATGCTTCAGTCACATCCCCGCAGGTCCTAATGGGTTGTGAATTCACTGTAGGGATGGCTCAAGTACAATGCCTCCACCCACTCCTCTCTCGCCAAGTTTAGCCTGCAAATCTCTAGAACTCTCCTTCCTCATGGGGGACCAGTTAGAGCATCTGATTCAACTGCTCCTTTTACAGATGGGAAAGTGAATACTTCAGGCTACATCAGGTCACAGCTAGTGGCAGAATTCAGGCCGTCATGCTTCTGCCTGGCGCTACTTCCTTTAGCCCATTGTTTGCCCTGGTTCTCACCACTTACACCAACCTTGCTATTTCAGAACAAGACAAACCCCTTATGTCCACGAACGTTTATTCCAGTCAGAGGTCGAATTTATTCCACTGGTGAATCGTTAAGAGAACTGGTTTTCACTTTCAACCACATCAGAACTTATGCACAGCTTTGGTTTCATCATACATTAGAAAATTGTAAGAGCGTCTTTCTTCCTCATACACATCAAACTACAGGCAATTTGTTGTTTTCTCAGTTATGTTATTTTTCATCTCTTTCAGTTTGGGATTGGTTGTCAACTGAATAAATACTTTAAAAAATAGACTTTGCTGAATGGTACTTTGCTTCATCAATTAGAAAGAAAAAAAAGATGAGACAATCCATTTATCCTACATAATACCTTCTAAGCCACACCACTGGATAACAAATTATAAATATTCTATAATCAGGATTTTGGAGTGGTGGAACACATTCTGGATTATGAATATAATAAAGCAGAGTTAATAACTTTTGTGCTGGTAAACATAGGTTTTTAACCTTAAATACACATCTCATGATAATTGATAAAACACAGTGGGCTCACTAGAAATGGGCTTCCTTCTAGAGTGTTTTCATTTCTAAAAACAAATCCTTTATCCAGTCCTTGTGGTCAGGTATTAATAAATGGCTAGCAATTATAACATTTTATAAAATCATTTTAACAAATTTTAGTAAACACCCTCTCATGAGGTAGCATATATGAGCTCCCGTGGGTGGAAATGACTTACCTGACATTGAAAAATTAGGAGATAAAGCTTTTTAGATTTGATAGATTTAATTCAGTTCTATTAGTGTTTACTGAAAACCTATTATGTAAAGCCACGGTGCTAAGCAATTACACATCACATAAATGAAGACATGTATTTGGGAATGGGTCTGGATGTGTTCTACTGCCCAGGCCTTTCCTTGTCCCTCATCAACATGCAGGATACAGAGACCACCTTACAGACTTTCTGAGGTGGCAGAATTAGTCACCCCAAAACAGTGCCATCCTCTTTGGGCCTGGGCCATCCAACTGGACCAATCCATCCTGGTAGTTATCATGAGCTGACTGAGTCTACTTTCTTAGATTCAGATTTCTTCCACAAACAAGACCTGAAAATTTCCCAAAATGCCAGACCATGAGGCCAAATTTTCAAAAATGTGAAAATTACCCTAAGCCACAAGCAAATTGCTACCTAACCCCTTCTCATCCACACCTGCATACATCCACATCAGAGTGACTCCTACCCTCAGGTGTCCACATCAGAATGATACACACCACGTTCCCTCATTTTCTATCCCTGCAGGTCTCAGTCTTTGTGACGGTTAGAGCTACAGGGTTTCAAAAAACTTACTTCCAAGGGACCAAACACAGTAAGTCTTATTCAGGCTACTCTTCAACTTTCATAAACTCTTATTTGTATTGCAAATAAGGCCCGAGTTACCATTCCTATCGTCTTAAGACGGAGGATACAATGTGACCTATGATCCCCATGAAAGTAAAGTGTTTACAGGCTGCCCACCATGAGGACAGCTTCCAACCCACACACACTTTCAGAAGAACAGAAATGACGTGGTTGTGCTCTATTTTATGGAGCTGCCCAGAGGCATGGAGCAGCTACCCCACCTAATGATTCAGCCTACCATGGGGATAGAAACGGACTGAATGAACTGCCTCTCATTTTCTCAACTGGCTTTTCCTAGTTTCTATTTTTTCAGTAGTGTTCATTTGTTTCCATGTAATATTAGTAACAAGGCAAAAATTGTTCAAATTTGAGAAAATTTTTCATATCTAGGACAAGTGTCATCTTTTGACTGATTTTACCCATTTGTGGAGTTTCTTCTAGTGGAGACGAGAAACTGGCTGTTTCTTCTGCACATGTTACCTATGTTGTGCTATAGACGTAGCAGTCTAGCCTTTGTGAGGGATGAGGGCCTTTTTTCCTTTCGGAGAAACTCTATCCAGTCCAACCTCAGAATCGGCAGCATGTTCTCAGTCTCAAACTATCTGTGATATGATAGAAAATTCACAAACTTTTTAAGGCAACATGAATTTTCCTTAATTAAAAGCTAATTAAGCTTTAATCACAGCTGCTTTAGAAGGAGAAGCAGATGTCAAAAAATCAAAGTACAGTAAAATGTCAGAACCAGAGAATGGGCAGAAAACATTGCTTTCGATAAATATTTTGCCTGCCACAAGATTTGAAATATAAGTAGGAGGCAAACTTTAATCTTTAAAGTTGTTATATTTTATTTTTAAATTGGTGCTACTGAAAAATTTTAGGAATCAAACAGCTTATATCTCTGGCAATTTTTAATTTTTAAAAAATTAAACATCAGTATTGGACATCAATAAACAAATTACAGTTCGCTTATTCACTGCACAAAAGGTTCATAATGGGGGGGGCTTTGAGAATTATCCTAATGTGTATTAAAAAAAAGGTTCAATTTGCAAAAATTTAAGTTATATAAAATGTTTCAGAATCACACCCTCTTCATGAGGCAAGGGGTACCTATAGCTATTTCATATTAGGTAAATAAGGAGCTGATAGGTGATATTTAATTCCTCTTCAGAATTATATTATAGTTGACTTTCAAGTTAATGCTAGCCCTCTATTAATATCCATTTATATAAGTTGGCTATAAAACTTATTTTTAGAAATCAAAGCACTGTAAAATTAAGTTGAAAATAAAGGTGTCACGCACCCAGCTGTCTAGCTTGAACTTTCCATTCTAAAAATAGTTATTAATACTTAATATGCTCAAATACTTCCATAGGTGATGTTAAAAAACCTTTTGAACATTAGTTGTTAGATGAAGTAGAGCTGCGTCATATATCTAATTGACGTAATTGACATTAGATATCAAATGCAGAACTTTCATTCACACTTAATGGTTTGTAATGAATATAATACTTCTTTCTAAGTGAACATATTAAGAATAAAAATTAAAAAGAAGCAGTGCAGCAAGATAGACATGTAATTGGGCCTTCCAGATTCAATTCTGCATAACTAAGCATTTTAAAACTTATTGCTCACTCTGATTTCTCCATGGAAATGTCATGGTAAAAATAATTGCTCATCATCTGAGCAACTCTCACACGTGTAGTCTCCAAAGCTTTTGGTGTGTCCAGTTAACATGGTAAGTCCTATAATACTGCTCAATCACCAACAAATAATATATTTTAATTCTTTCCTGTTCATCGTTGCTAAATGAAGTTTTTAATTCTTACTCCATAATAACGATTTTGTGTCTCTTTTTAAAAAACGAGTGTTAGTACATAGGTATAAACTTTAGTAAGGCTGCAGAGAGAATATTAGGAACAAAACAATCACACAAGATCAATCAGTCCATTGACTAGCACTACCTGAGCACCTACTATGAGCAAGGCACCTAAGACAGAGCTTTCCTAAATAGCATGCCAAGGCACACTCCTGGGCCAGCAAGGGTTCCAGGGTGCTGAGTTACTGGTGCCCTCGTCAATCAAGGTGGTGGGGTGGGCCCCTGGGCTGGAGCTCTGCCCATGTTCTCTTCACTTACAGCCGGACTTTGCTAAGACAGCTTCCAAAGCTGGAGAGACAAAATATACACATTTGAAAAGCTGAGTAAAGACTCATGGTTTAAGTAACATCAGAAGACAAGAATATGAAATATTATGATACACAGTACATTTAATTGTCAAATGAGTGCTATCGAGAAAATATTCTATGAGAAGAGAAGAAGAAGAATGAGGCTGCATGGCTTGACATGGTTTCATGAAGTAAGTAGAAATTTAGCCTAATCATAGAGGAAAGGTCAGAAGAATGCACAAGGCCCTCCAAGTGGAGGGTACGATGCAATCAAAGCACAAGAACGGGAGAGAATATTCAGAGGAGCAGTAGCACACGATGTCTGGAATGTGGGTTTCATGTCAGGAAGTATCAGGAACTAAAGCTCGGGTGAGGCTGTGGGAAGCCTGTAGGCTGGCCTCAAGAGATTACACTATATCCAGTTCATTCATTCATTCATGTATTCGACATATATTCACTGAGGTTCTGCTGTGTGCAAGACACTATTCTAGGTGCTGGGGATACAATAGTAGACAAGACAGAAATCTCTGCCCTCATGGCATTTACAATCAACTGGAGGAGATAGACAATAAGCAGGATAAATAAGTAAAGTACGTCGTCTATTAGATGATAAGTGCTGCAGAGGAAAACAAAGAGGAGGACTAGGAAGGCCAGAGTGAAAGTGGGGATTTGCTATTTGAAATAAGGTAGGTAGGGGAGGCCTCACTGATAAGTTGACATTTGACTGAAGCTTTAAAGGGAGTGGAGGAGTTTGCCACATTGCTCTCTGGGGAAAGAACATTCCAGACTTTGGGAACAGCTAGTACAAAGGCTCTCAGGTGGGAGTGTGCTGGGCATGTTTGAAGAATGGCAGGAAAATCAGTGTAGCTGAACCAGAATGAGTGATGGGAGAGAGGGTAGGACGAGAGCTCAGAAGGTAGCACAGAGCCCACTTATAAGGCTTTACAGGAGGCCATGGGGATTTGGGCTTTTATTCTGCAAGAGATGGGAAACCATTGGAATGTTTTGAACAAAGTAGAATGCTTGTTACTAATCTAAGAGGTTAATTACAAAGCTAGATGTAAATCAATCTTGGGATCAAAGTGCTGCCACCTTCCCACCCTCCCATGGGCCTAAATATTTGCCCCCATTTTGAGGGTTATGGGAAAGCGGCATGTGGTGCCGGTTTCCGGCCACACCTCCATTGGAATTTCAGCGCCTGAGCCGTCAGCTTGTGGTCACAGGCTCACGACCTTGGCATGTTGGAGATTTCCATCATGGGCATTGGGGAGCCACTGAAGCTTTCCACTGAAGGAAAAACAGGCTCTTAAAGAGGTGGTTTAAAAAGATTAAGCTGGTAGTAATTCATGGAGTGGAACGGAAAAGAGACCAATTAAAACACGTGAGCAATAGTTCAGGTATGACCTGAACTCTGTGGTAGCCCAAAATAAAAGGAAGGACGGTGCAGATGGTAGATACATTCTGAAGGAAGAATCAAGAGAACGTAATGATTAACTGAAGATAGAGTATAAAAGAGAAAAATAAATCAAATATGACTGATTTTTCAAATTTAGATGCGAGAAAAGTGGAATAAAATTTACCAAAAAGCTCTGAAGTCAGAAGAATATTTTTTTTCTTTTGTTAATCTTCAATTTTTCTTAAGCTGGGAGGTTGAAGTAGAAGACATCATAGAATTGAGAACTGTTTGTTCTCCTTCACGTGAAGCTTGAATGCTGGGTTCTTCACAGGTGGAGGGCACCTGAGGCATCATGTAGAGCCCATGGCTTTTTACCTGTGCTCCCCAGGTTCCTCAGGGTTTTCCTCAGGATTTCTGGGGATGCGGCCCTCTGGGCTTCAGTCAGAGCGCTCTGCTTTGATCTCTTCACATATTCAACTTCCGATGACTGTTTCCCTCACCTTCTGAATGACGCATTACTGACAGATGACCGAGACCTCAACTCAGATGTCTTCTGAGGCAACCCACTGTAGCATTCAACAATTTTAATTGCTTAATTGTTAGATTATTCTTCTTACAGTTGATCTTTGGATAGTGTCAAAAGTTGCCCCCTATCGGTTCTTTGAAACGCTACAGAACAAGCTTCATCCCTTTTTCTCACATGACATTTATCATGTTGCCCACACAGTGAATACCCAAAATTGACCAAACTATGATACAGTGACAGGGACTCAAATACCATAATGGTGGCTTGACATAGACCCGATATCTCCAAAGTCCTAAAGAGAGAAAGACCTGGAGCAAAGTTCCCTTGTATTAGGCTGGCTAGAACAACCATGGGGCAGACATACCTGAACAGAAATCCAAACATAATGTTCTAAATACAGGCTTGTCTTATAAAAATAACAAACTAAAATTAGCCCAAACATTACAAACACCTGCTCTGTGAAACACCTGCCAGTGTGCTTGGCACCATAAGTCAAATCAAATACTTGTGGAACCAACTGTGCTTGGTTCCCATGATTGCTGTGTGCTTTTAGTTCTATTTCAAGAGAGTTCAGAAAGCATCACTAACACAGTTAAGTGAACTATAAGAGAATAAAAATTTAGATATGAAATACTCATCACCAATCCTATCCTTTTTGGGTGTTTAAAAGAAAAAAAAAAAAGGCGAGCTTTCACCAAGCAGGTGCCATCAAAAAGACTAATTTTGTTCAAGATGTTGTCTGCCAGCTTTAACTATCTCTCAACACTGAGGTTATGATAATGGTTCACTTTTAAGAGGTCAAAGGTGATTTCCCAAGTCTAAGGAAAAAAATGCCTTTTATCAAATACAAAACCAGAAATCGGTAGTATGTGCCTTTATAAATTTAGAATAACTCTGGTAAAACCTGTTGTTCAAATTGTTTGAGAATATAATTCTTTGCAATTTACTCTTGCTCCAGTCTCATTTTTAAAATATAAGCCATAAATCACAGTCACACATGTATACAATAATCTTTCTTTCCTCGAAAAGGAAATAGTACACATATTGCGTACACAGGTTGTATTAAACATCTACACAGTGTAAGGATTTCAAGGTAGTTTGCAGAGGCACATGTTCCGAATCACTCTAAATAAAATACATAGGATATATCTTCAGCTAGAATTATTTAAAATGTGGGGAAATTCAATCCATGCTCATCTCAAAATTAATTTGCCAATTTCTGCCACAATTCCTATCCTTTGCGGGCCAATATTTATGTTCTTCTAAGCATAGCACCCATGGGGAGGGAGGGCATGCCGACCACGTGCCAGGCACAGGGCTGAGCTCCATACACGTGTTTCACTCGATTCTCATAATATCTCTGCAAATTTGCTATTGCAGATGCTAATTGAACAGTTCACAAACAAAACAAATGAAACAAAATCTAAAACTCTGAAAAGTTAAGTAATTTGGCCAAGAACATACAATTAGTAAGTGACCCAACCAGAATTCAAACCTACATCTCTCTGACTCGGAAACTCATGCCCTTCCACCACAACGGACTGCTCCTTGGATCAAAGAGAGATGGGAGGGAGGGGGCCATTTTCTGGTCCCTCTGGGCTGCAAGAGGCTTTGTACCCTATGGGGCTCCAGAAAAATCAACTGGTCCTCACTAGCTGATATACTTTTGATACAGAAATTTCAAGCAGTAAATAAAATATTCATAAAAGATGAATATAAATAATGCATGCAGCATAGTTGCCTAGAAAACGTAAACAGATTCCAAGAAAAACCCTGCAAAATTAGCATCTCCACCAGAGTCTGTGCAAAAACCAGCAAACCTGTCCAACCCTCTGCTTGCCCTCTTTATCTCTGCTAATGGTGTCAGCGAACTTTCTGGTCTCCTTCCCCTCTTTCTTAGAATTCCTTAAGTGGAAACATTAGAAAAACAAACCCTATGGAGTCAGCTTATATAATGTTCCACTGCCTGACCCCCTTTTTCCAAGCCCTACAGCTACCAGCTACTAGACAAGTTTAAGTACATGTTAGCCTCTGTCTGGAAACACTACACTAGGTCTCCCAAGTGTTGCTCTTTTCCAGCTCACCTCCCTCCTACCCACCCTACTAGGTAATCCTACTAAGTGATTTTTCAAGTCAGGTAGCTCCATGATTTAATATTTTCATGGTATTTCTATGGCCCACTAACCCAAGGCCAAGCACCTTAGCCAAGAATCTCTTCAGGCAGGAAGCACTAAGGCAGCCTTCACAAAGAAGCAATATTTGAGCCAAAGAGGTAGGATTTTGACAATTAGAGATATGCATGTAGGCTGTAAAAGCAATGTGCAAAGATGAAATGGGAAAATACACTTGACAAGTATTGGACCGGGAATAAGGCTATTTGGCTTGAAAGAGGGGGGTTTATGGAGACAAACAGAAGATAAGGTGGTTGGTTGATACATTCAACAATTATATTCTGAGAGTTCATTATAAACATGACAAGACGCTATGTACTGCAGTACGTATAAACAGGCAAGACTCCCAAAGCTGTTATGAAGAGATGTCATGTGTATGCGTAACTGCCACATAAGGCAGCGTATAATGTGTTCCATCACTATGATGCAACTTATTATAGGAATTCAGAGAAGGGAGAGAAGATTCTCCCCTAGAAAGCTTTTTATTGAAATACAGTGATTTTAAATTATATACTATAAGTACTATAAGTATAAGGACTTAAAAATAGTCCAGAATGTTTTGTGAATTCAGAAAAAGGCAAGATCTTTTCTCAACAGGGTGATAAAATGTCTTGGTGGAGAAGACAGTTTTGGAACTGGGCTTCAAAAAGAGTATAATTTCTACAAATATAAAGTAGAGAAAGACATTCTTAGGTAAAGGGAAAGATATAATCCAGCTCACAGAGGAGGAAAGCACAAGGTGCATTTGAGAAATCCAACACATGGCCCATGAAGAGCAGTAAGGACTTAAGACCACAAAGCTATAAACATCAAACCCAACTATCGACCTAATGTTTGAGTCTCATCCTGTTTACAATCTATTCCATTTTGAACATCTGGGAATATTAGAAATATGACGGTGTTTACAGTCTACTGGGGAAAACAGACAATTTAACAGGCAGTGACAATAAATTGCAGTAAGTGCTGTTGTAATGGAAATGCAAAGTGATTTGCAAACCCCGGAGCTGGGATGGGAAAGCTCCCCTGCTGGGATTCCGAGCTAGACGTACAGGAAAACTGAGAGTCAACCAGGCAGAGGAGACCAGGGTCGTTTACACAAGGTGACAGCATAGACGCAGACCTGAAGCCAGAGGGCAAGATTAGTTCCAGGGACTGAAAGAAGTAGCCTGAGCTGGAACTTAGAGGGAAAGGAGAATATGGAGAGAATAAAATGAAGAGGTAGGAAATGGGCCTTGAAATGCTTCATAAGCCACTTTAAAGAATTTGTATTTTTAAGGAATAAAATTCTGGGCAACACGAGGGAGCCATTAAAGTGTTTAGAGTGGAGTAGTGACCTGATCATATTCTTCTTATTATTATTATTATTGCGGTACACGGGCCTCTCACTGTTGTGGCCTCTCCCGTTGCGGAGCTCAGGCTCTGGACGCGCAGGCCCAGCGGCCATGGCTCACGGGCCCAGCCGCTCCGCGGCATGTGGGATCTTCCCGGATTGGGGAACGAACCCGTGTCCCCTGCATCGGCAGGCGGACTCTCAACCACTGCGCCACCAGGGTAACCCCATATTCTTATTTTAAAAATCACTTGAGCTGCCCTAGGAGAAAGTTTTGGAGTAGGACAAGATCTGAGAAAGGTGGACCAGTTAGGAACTTCAAGTTGCAATCAAAGTAGAGTCCTAGTGTCTGGTAGTAGCAGCAGGGAAAGATGGAGGTGGAAAGATTCTAGAGAGAGTTGTGGCAGAAATGGGCCGGGGTCTGGGCTTAAGGTATTTTTTGAAGTATTTAGTATAAGTGAAATCGTGAGACGTAACAAAATCATCCAAGGAGTAAGAGGGTCTAGTTAGCAGAAGATAAGATCTGGGCATAGAACCCTGAGGAAGACGAACATTTGATCAAAAGACGGAAGAGTGTACTAGCTAAACGATCAAGGCAGAACACTATAAGAGCGAGTAGCCTCAAAAGTCATGGGAAGACAGTGTTTCGTAGAGAGTGGCCAATATTGTCACATGTCACTCAGAGAAGGAAAAGCACCCAATAGAATTAGTAACATGAGGGGCCTCCCAATCTTGGCAAGAAAAGTGCTCAGGAGAATGGAGAGGCTGAAACCAGACTGCAGTCGGAGGAAGAGTAAGTGGAAGGGCATATACATTGTTCTTCCAAGGAATATGGTAATGAAAGAGAGGAGAAAAATGGAGCTGTACCCGGGGGAGAGAATAGGATCCAAGGAAGGTGTCTGTTTCCAGGACAGGAGAGACACATTTTTTTTGTTTTGTTTTGTTTTGTTACGCGGGCCTCTCACTGTTGTGGCCTCTCCCCTTGCGGAGCACAGGCTCCGGACGCACAGGCTCAGAGGCCATGGCTCACGGGCCCAGCCGCTCCGCGGCATGTGGGATCTTCCCAGACCGGGGCACGAACTCGTGTCCCCTGCATCGGCAGGCGGACTCTCAACCACTGCGCCACCAGGGAAGCCCCAGGAGAGACACATTTAAATGCAAGAGGAAGGAACCAGGAGTGAGGTCAATGTTGAGAGTACAGTAGCAAGTGGGGTATTCAAAAGGCAAAAAGGAACGAGATCCAGGACATGATTAGTTTTCAATAGGAGAAGGGATACATATTTTACTGTAACTGCATGACAGGGTGAAAGGATGAATGTGAATGCAAGTAAATGTCTTTGCTCGATAGCAGGATGAGAACCCTGTTGGAGTCTAGTTTTCATAAGATAGAGAAAGCAAATCACTGTGAGGGTCATGTGTCAGAGATTTTAGAAGAATAAGGAATGGAGAGGTCGCTAGAGCAACACAGTTGGACTGGTGTACAGCTTTGAGGGCTCAGCTGAGGTTGGAGGCCACGATAAGTTCTGTTCAGTTGTAAGGGTTTTTTTTGATCATTCTCAGCAGCTTCTGTTTAGCCATAGGAAGACAGAGTTGGATTTAACCACAGCTGCAGATTTCACCTAATTATGAATAAACAGCAGAGAAATGACTCAATGTTACTAAAAAAAACATTCATCTTAATGGGGTGTCCCAGTGGTCTAAGAAGTATAGAAGGAGGCCATATTAATTAGGGTAAATCATGCTACTTGCTATAAAAAATACCTCCCCCCAATCTCAGGGGCTTAATGTCATAGATTATTTTTCACTCATATAAAGACCAGGAGAGGATTGTCTTCCATCTGGTGCTTTAGGACCGGGTTTGCGTGTATCCAGTGGCCCTCATGCCCCAGGACTTTGGAGCCTCCTATGGACCTTCTGCATCCAGCTTGCAGAACAAGTAGGGAGAGAACACAGAGGATTGTGGGAGTTTTAATGCACCGGCTCTAGAAGTAGCACTCATCACATCCACTCACAACCCACTGGCTTATCACAGGGCCACATGCAAACAGTTTTGCTTAGCTTCTGCTCTCACAGCCACAGAGGCACAGAGTCAAGTTAGGAGGCTTTGTAGTCTTGAGGCTAAACAAGACAAAAAGCAGTCCAAGTGAAAATGAAAGCACATTGATTTTTCTGAGAAAATCAATAGAATTTGGTGATGGCTTAGATCAAGGACGATAAACAAGGTTCTGTCTAAAGCACAACATTAAAAAGAATTATGAGGTTAAAATCTAGGGTCAGTGAGACCTACCCAAACCATCCTACTTAAAGTTATGACCCCAGGCTTCCCTGGTGGCGCAGTGGTTGAGAGTCCGCCTACCGATGCAGGGGACACGGGTTCGTGCCCCGGTCCAGGAGGATCCCACATGCCGCGGACCGGCTAGGACCGTGAGCCATGGCCACTGAGCCTGCACGTCCGGAGCCTGTGCTCCGCAAGGGGAGAGGCCACAACAGTGAGAGGCCCGCGTACTGCAAAAAAAGAGAGAAAAGTTATGACCCCTTCTTCCAACACTTCCCATCTCCTCTTACATGGCTCAGTTCATTTTCATAGAACGTATGGTGTATGGTTTACTATGTACCGTATACTAACACACTAAGTAATTTACTGACCTGGTATTGTCTTTCTCCTTCTGCTTGAATGTAAGCAAATTGAGGGCAGGCTCTTTCCTCAGTGCCTGAAACAGTGTCTAGCATAAGGAGAGTAATTGTTGAATGACTGAATGTCAGGAGATTAACAAGGCCTTTCATGGTGAGATTTAAGCTGAAGTGAGAAATACACACACATATTTACCAATGCTGACTTAGCTGCAGAAAGGGAAGAAAGACTCAAACATCATGACAGATTCAGAGATGGCTATTTGGAAGAACAGTAGACTGAGGGAGAATAGTTTATACATGGAGTGAAAGGAGATATTTGGTTTTTAAAATATCGTATTTGAAATGAAGGTAAAATATCCAGGTGGATATATTCAGCAAAACACTGAAAATGTAGAACCTGGGTTTAGCCAAAACATTCATAATTGAAGTCTCAGGATAGAAAGATAAGAGCATCAGGATAAGAAGATGGAAAGTCATTCAATGGGCAATGAAATTTTTGTGTAGCCAAATTATATGATCTAAGGGACATTTGAGGATAATTAATCTAGTGGCTTCCTGTTGGATAGAGTAACAATACCGCAACTTAATTCTGTCAAAAAAAATTATGCCCAAAAGGAAAATCTTTAGTGCATTACTTAAATCAGTATCAGTGTGCTAATATAAGGTGTACCATATACACAAAAGAAATCCAAAACCTGTTTTCTCACAGTTCTGCTGAAAGACAATCAGCATCTCCGCCCTCTTGTGGTGGTTCTGGAGAGAAACAGGCTGAGCCTTCAAGGTGCCCTGAATTGAACTGTTCCTTGACCACACAGTGGAAGAACAAATCGTCTTTGTATTATTCTGTATCTGTGTCCTTGGCGAACAGAGAAATCACCTTTTCTCCCTTCACAATCTTTCTCCTCCTCCTATCCGTCCTACCTTCCAAGTAATAGCTAAAACACATGGATAATAATAATACTGGGCAAAAATCTGAGTCAACAAAGTGCAAATGCTAGATGACTTAAAATGTCTATAATTCTAATTTTCAGTAAATAACCATTACATGATTTTTAATTGCTAGCCTAAATGTTTGTTTTTGAATTTCATCTAAATCAGCTATTATTAAACAATAGGAAATTAGTAAAAATAGTAATGCCATATTTACATGTAAAAATACTTAGAAATACTGAAGATAATATCCAAGCTCCACACCAACTAACAATTAGGGGCTTTTAATAAAGAAATTGCTAAAGGTTCCAGTGATGACTTCACTTCATAAAATTGTTAGGTTGATGTTGAGCTAATGCTTCCTCCTATCTCATATACTAAAAGGGAACATACCCAGTGACCCCAACATGATCGTGGTAAAAATCAATTCTCCAATCCACATACAGCACAAAAAAGTACATTCTTACGATATTTTTGATGTCACATTTTTCCAATTTTCTTCATAAAACATTGACTGGAATTACAGTAAAACATTCTATATAGCCCCATATTTTTCTATCCCCATTAGAATAATATGGGACATACTGTACTATATTTTTTAAAAATTCAAATAAGACCAGTTTAAGAGCAGTTTTGGAGGCTAATTATTATATAAAACTTAAATATGCACAGACTTTCCAAAATTGGTAAAATATGAGAATTTGAACCTCTAGAGAATTTTAGAAAATTCCAAACATTTTAACAAATATTAAAAAACTGAACAGTTTCCTTATAAATAATCAAAATATAAACAGCGATTTCCCTTGATTACTTTTTAGAATACACTACAATAAAATGAGCATGGATAATTCAGTATAAGTATCTAAAGTGACTATTTAGAATCTAAGAAAATTAGGTAAAATAAAAACAGTCTTCAGTTTACAAAATGTTCATTTTCTGAAGTTCATTTACAAGTCACTTATTTTGAACACATGGTATATGATTCCATGGGGGAAAAAAGATATACATAATTGTTGTTTTTTAGGTTAGCCTTCAAAAAATGTTGTTTAACCATTAACATTATTGAAATATTTTAATAAAATGTTTTAAAGCATTATTTGTACATTAAATAGGTTCTTGTACAAAGAGAAAATACAATAATACAAAAGAGTATACAATTTTAAATATTTTGAGAATACTGGTATCCTGAGAAAACAGGTTAGTGGCATCATCAAAGACATTGAGTCTAAAGGCTAGGGTTCAAATCCATCATTTGTCAGCTGTGTTACCCAAGGCAAGTTACTCAGTGTCTCTGTGTTTCATTTTTTCATCTATAAAATGAAGATAGTAATAGGACATTCTTCATAGTATCCTGAAAGAATTTAATGTCTGATATTAAATGGAAAGCACTTGAAACCCTTTCCTCATTCACAGTAGGCTCAAAATAGTCTTACAATGTTATTATTCTGTACATATTTCTGTTTAATATAATAATATCTTTTAATTAATAAAAGCACCTGCCAATAGAGTGAAAAATATGGTGAAAGCTAAGACAATTCTTAGCTAAGACAATCTTTCAAGACAATTCTATGGAAGCCAAGAGATGTCAAAATGAAAATACATACACCACTCTGCTGCTTAGAAATTGTGTACAGTGTTGTGAAACTGCAACAGAAAGTTTAAAAAATGCATATATTTCTTAAAACATTCAAATTTTAGAAGTAAAAATTTTATTCCAAAGAAAGCAAGCTTTTAAATATGCATTAAATTATCTCACCATGCCTTCAAGGTCAAATTGGTCTTCTGATTATATATTAAAATATGTTTTATCTTAAACATCTCTGAGCTTTAAGAGCTCAAAGAAGCTTCAGCAACATTATAAAAAACCATATCCAAAGACAAGTTGAAAATCAGGGAGGTAAGCCTGTTTATAGAAGCTCTACTAAACTAACATTGAATTACAGGCTTTTAATGCTTTTAAAAAAGGGGGCGGGGTCTTTCTATTTTCTGTCAATAAAGGAAAAGAAAAGAAAGACTGCTAACATTAGGGAGATTTTCATTTTTTATGGTTTGAGCCATTAAAAATATGTTCATTCTTCAAATTAAAATAGAAACATAAAAAGAGATGGAGGCAGTTTCTGACACCACAGACATTTGATGTTAGCTGAAGTAGTGACAAACGCAGGGCTACACTGAGAGAGTTCCTTCTTTTTCTTTCTCCAGTCGCTCTTTAGGGAAGAGAAAACACTAACTTGCGCTCCTCTATCATATTGCGACTCCCTGCTGTCTTCTACAAGGCCAGATGGTGGCGCTGTGGCACCATTTGTCGAGATTTTAACATTGACTCGTTCTTCCATAAGTAACAGCGTTTTGTGAAAAGACTCAAGCCTTCTTTTGAAAAAGAAATTATTTTAAACGTACTTTATTCTTCTCTTTAGCGGTAGGTAAGCCCGACATTTAAGTCCTTTGGTTATTTTATTTTTTACTCTCTTTACGAGGATGTTTCTAAAACGTATAAATATAGCGACTTAGAGTGTACTTTCTAAAAAAATTGACTAGGTGGTCATAGGGTATGTGGTTTTTCTCTTAGTGCATGAAAATAAAGATAAAAAGAAACGAGTATATTTTGTCCACATTATTTTCAGATACCAATAATTTGGTACAACACCTCCTAACCCCAATCTACTGCCCAAATCTTCAGAAAAAGAAAGACTTTTCTCTTAAAAAATAAAAATTAAAAAATATATTAAAAAATAAACAATTTTAATTCAATCCTCTTTCTAACCTCTCAGTGCTTGGTGGGAATGTTTGTTCCTCCTGACAGTGATGTTATGTGATGTAACCTACATCCCAAAGATGAAAAGTGAAAACTAAGTTGGTTGATGCAGAATTGTGAACTGGGCCGTTTTCTTCCCCATTTACGCTACTGTCCATATTCTTCTCCTTTTACTTTTGGCCTGCCCAGGACAAAAATCATGCTGGGCAACCCTCCACTACTCCTTTCACCCCACCTTTAATGCCAAATGAAGTGCTGAATAAACAGCAGAAATCAATGCAACTCCTGGTACCAGGTCCAAGTAGACATATATATTGCAGGTGAAAACTGAAGCCCTAGAAGGAAAACACATTAGAAAAAGGCAATATGCAATTTTAGAGTCTATACAACAAGGCCGTCTGTGACCCATGTTATCTTGGTGAATGAACGAGGGGAGGGGAGGATTCACAAGAACTCCCTATGAGTGCCCAGCTGGACGGGCCATCCTCCATCCACTACCGCATCTACTGCTCCAGGGAGGCATTTCAAAGCACTGGGCTTCGGGTTTCACAGATTTTCCCACCTCTTCTAGATAAATTGTGAAGCAAGCTATATGTCATTTAGCTATAGTCTACTACAACTACTGTTTTAACCTATTTTTTCCTATGGAAATTATATTATTTTCCAAATAAAACCTTATGCTGATTCCCAATATGCCAAACAAAATCAAAGCAGTATTTTCAACATACTTTGTACCTTAAAATTTATGAAATTTACTTATTAAAAGGCAATAAATGAGGAAAACGGTTGACTGTTCTAGACCAAAGTCTAAACATTCAACTTATTTTGGTGTTTTGATGGATCCACAAACAAAAGTAGTATAAGAAAGCGTCTACACCATAAAATTTGAGGGAAGCCATTTCTAACCTGCTTTGACGAAACTCTATTTCCCTATGGGACCAAAAAAAAAAAAAATTACAGTTGGAGTAATTGTATTCTAATAATAAAAATAAAGACATTCATCTATAACACACTTTAAAAGCCACTGTTCTAGAACAATGCCCTGACTTTTTTTTTTTTTTTTTTTGCCTTAATTCCATTTTGTTAGGCAACTTCCGATTTCTCCTGTGTTCGGAGTTGGTCATAAAAGAGAGAATATTTTCCAACTTTGTTCTACGGGAGTTTCAACCACTATTGATGGTTATCTATAATTTAACATGCCTTTTGAATTTCTATTATCTTAGTTCTACATGTCTTATGAAATTGTAATACTTATGAATTGTAATTTAAAAAAATGATTTGAGAGACCATCTTTCCAAATTCCACAATGCTACTGAGTACTTTTGTGAACAGGACACATAATTCAAAAAGAATTTTCTGGTAAACAATGAGGTGGGGCTGAGCCTCAAAGCTTCAGAAGCTCCAAGGATGCAGGAAAAAGGAAAGGAAATATGATGAACGCTCAGTCTCCTCAGCATGCTTTCCTCACACAGTTTTCTCATCTTGGCACTCTCCTCCAGAGCCTCTAAAATCAAAAGGGGAAAAATGAGGTGAGAAGAGGGGAAATGTCAACAATCCTGCCTTTTGTCAGGGACCAGTTCTGGTTTCTCATCCTACACTAATGTGGAATTCACTTTAAAAGATAGAGGCTTAAAAAAATTTTTTTAATAAATAAAATTTAAAAAAGATAGAGGCTTTCTGATCTTTCCCATCTGCAGAAAAATAAATAATAATATGATTTACCTGGTTGCAGATTTTCTTAGGGAAGCTGTGAAGAAGATGACAGAATACAATTTGTTTCCCTCATAAATGCTTCTCCAAACTATACAATCAAACTAGCAGAAATTCTATCAGGTTGTCCCTAACCCCGAGCATAAACGATAGGTTCCTTTTTACATGGCAGCGATAACGTCTGCAGAGTTTTATTTCCAGGGAGACAGGGCAGGATTTGCTGCTATGCAGACTGAATAATGTTGGAAGCCAACATCATGTCACATTTTGTGTGCACTTTCCAAAGATTAATCCAAGCGTTACAAATGGGACACAGACCGCCATTGTCCCAGGGACACTTTAATAACCCACACCTACAATATTCAACCTGTTGTTTGCATAGGGACAACTTTGGGATGCAGAAACCCACCAGACTGACTTGAGGGAAGGAGCCCTGGAGAGGCAGAGGCCCCGGCGCCACAGCACCTCCACATTTCATCCTTCGTGGCAAATGAGTCTGTTTGGAGTTTATTTATGCTTGAGGATGGGGGTCACGCAGCTCGCTTTCTCCAAAGCACCTCAACAGGCATGTCTTAAATCTGCTGCCTGCTAACTCTGTTTCTGCCTCGCGTTGTACTTTCGGCAGGCTTTGCCAACTTGCGGATAATTTTTGATTTGTTTTGCATCATGCAGCTCAAATTAAGTAACATGGCACATGCCCTCAGGATTTAAATTGTGCCTGGCCAGTTTCTGCTTTTATTTTTTCCTCCCCATTCCTCTCCTTTCCTTACAATTCCTGGCATCTGTTGTTCTCCAAGAATATTCTTTGAGAATGGAAGACTCGTGAGAAAGCCTCAGTAGGAAAAGAGTGTGAAAGGTGGATGAGAAGAACTCATGATTTCCACTTTCCCCGATTCATGATCTTTAAGTACTCCCATAAAATACTTCATTACTGTTAGAATCTTATTTACTTTAGAAGAAAATTCTAATGACTCAGTAGATCAGAATTCATAACTAAGCTCTACATGAAGTTTAAAATGGCAGTAACATATTTTTCACATAAGGTGGTTTTGGTACAGAGAGAAATAGTTAAGATTATAATGAGCAGAATCATAAATAGTTATGATACCTTTAATCCTAGACATTTTGAACAGTATCAAGAAAATAATTTTTTTCTTTTCATAACACATTAGTATCTCGGTATATGGTAGCATGTCTGTAACAGAGGAAAAAATTCAAAACCGAGGGGACTTTGTTAAGAAAAATGCCTTAGGGAAACCATATGAAGGCTAAAAGATTTACAGCAGCGTCATGAAGATTATGTGCATGTATGATACATATAATACGTATCAAAAAGAAACTATATACAATTAACTTAATTTCCACTTTAATAACAGGTTTCCATTATGTGAAAAATGACAAGAGAGAGAAGAGAGAAACTGAAATCTAGCTGTACGCATTTTGCTCAAGGATTTGCTCCTGCAATTTAAACTTAAACTTGGTCCTTATTTAAATAAGTATCAATACGTCTGTAATAATACACCATTCCAAATTTACCTTTAGTGCTTGATATAATTTTTTTAATTAAAAGTACTGTATTTCTTTAGTATAATATTTTTATTTTATTATCTTTCTTGTAACCAGGTGGTAAGTATAGGCTTCTTCTCGACTCTGTAAATATTATTAACCTTGAGATATGATAATAATGTGATGTACAAAGGAAAGCGTGTATGATGCCATCGGTTGAGAGCCTTAAAAGCAAACATAGTAATAGCAAGAGTTCGTGTGAAAACACTGTGTCGATTGTTTCGCTTTTATAAGCTTAGTTTGAGGCGATAAGCATACCCGCTGATGGGGAAAGCGACGTAGGAGCGTGTTGGGGTTTGCTCCGTGTCTCCCAAGGCTGCAATAAAGCTGCTGACTAAGCTGCACTCCTTTTGGGAGTCAGGGGTTCTCTCCCAAGTTCACTTGTTGGAAGAACTCGGTCCCTTGCAGCTGTGGGACTGAGGCTCCTGTTTTCTTGCTACCACGGCTCCTTTGCACTTGGCCATTCCCATAGGGCCTCTCGGGCTTCAGGTCCCTCTGACTTCTGGAGGGGCCCAGTCCCTTGTACAGGCTCCGCTGGTTAGGTCAGGCCTAACCAGGTCATCTGACTTCTGAATGACTCTGAGTTAACTGACCAGCAATCACAGCAGCGATAGTCCATCATAGTCAAAGGTCTCACCTACACTCAAAGAGAGAGGATTGCACAGAACTCACACCCCAGCGTGTGGGAATTTTGAGGGTCATCTTAGAATTCTGCCTGCCACGCAGCTAATTCCGATTGCAAAACTGTTGTGAAGGACATAAAGTAAAGGGTAGACAAGGGAGGAACTTATTTAGAGAGAGTGGTCAGAAAAGCCCTCCCTGGGGCAGTAATATTTGATCTGAGACTTGTAGGACAACGAGCGAACCTTCATGGGAATGCATTTCAAAAGGGTATTGTGTTGCTATTCAAATTCAATGAATGGTTATTACATCGTTATAATTCCACTTATATGTCGAAGTCCATACTAGTTTTTTGGAGATATTTGTAACAAAGAAATTCCCACTCCTAATGCGTAGTTTTAAATAAAACTTATTTTTCTAGGAGCATTCATGTAGTTCCTGCAGGACAGAGAACCTGTGATGTAGTTGAGCTATGAGCTGCCCCTCCTAGAAGCCCTGCAGAGAAATGTCTCAATAGCTATTCGTGGGCAGATGCCATGGGGATTTGCCCTTGGAAAGATGCATAGAAATCCCCCTACAAACTAACAATTATAATTGACCATGGTGGTGATATGTCAAAACCACGTATGCGTTATTTCAAAAAGCATTGCGGTAGGATATTTTTGAAATATGAATTTACGTTCTACTTTCTGCAGTTTTCCCTTCTTCCCGACTCCAAGCTCAAAACCAGGCCCTTCGTATTTCTTTTCAAAGTGGAAAGCAGGTGCTTTTTCTGCCTTTGGTACAAACTTAAGGTTATCAGAAAGATAATGTTAGGAGATCTGGAGAGACAGAGATGCCAGGGAGTTAGTCTGAAATAAGAAGGAAAGGGGACAAAATTTTCCCCAGAAAACAAAAAAAAAGGGGGAGAATGGGATGGGCTGGGGAGAGGGAGACGTCAGTGAAAGAGGCTCTGAGAGGAGATTCTGCAGTGCAGGACCCCAGTCTTTCCAAATAATCCTGCTTCTAAGGCAAGAACAGAAACAGCAAAGCCTCTGGACGTGACAGGGCCCCTGACCTCAGCCTGGGATGTGGACCTCTTGTTAGAAAACCAGTGTGGACCCAGGACTAGTGGCTGTGCCTACGGACCCAGGACCATGGTGCAAACTCAGTTGGAAGGCAGGTGGAGGAGAGCCTCAGTACTGACTGATTGGGCTCCCTGGGTCAAGTTTAAATCATGCGTGAGTCTATAGACCATGCGCTGTGCACAGGACACTGAGTACTTGCTTAGGCATCAGGTGCATAGGAAACCACCAGCAAATTCTGTCTTCATTAAGCCACATTCAAGAAGCAAAATTGCTCTTACATACGTTACTGACAACGTAGAATAAGTTTCGTTAGTTTAAATGGTTTGAAGCATTGCTGTACCTTAGAGATTTCAGTCTTCCTCTACCTTCTTAAATGCCACCTCCTGCGCTCTGAATGGACCGTGGTGTAAGAAAAAGAGAGCTGGACCCATTAGCCGGAGTCCTGGGTTTATTCCTGCGGCAATCATTTATTGAGCGCTCTTTATTATCCAAGCATCCTGGGCTTCCAAAGATTAATAACACCAGCTCCTGCCTTTTATCCGAGAGTGGAGAAAAGTGAGAGAGACAGAGAAAAACAGGTTATGGGCAGTATGCACAGTGGTTACTCACCGAGGCTCAGAAATCAGAAAATAGGGGTTCAAATAGCTCTTCCACCGCTTAGCTGTCGGATCTTGGGCAAACCGTTTGATATCCTTAAACTCAGTTATCTCACCCACTAAATAGTTTCTACAATCAATAGAATCTACTAAGATTCCTGTCTCATGGTAGCTACGAGATGGCGTTTATGAAAGTTTAGTATTCTAAATGAGTCATTGCAGTGCAATGTCTTAAATGTTATGGTATTGTGTTTATGTGACTCTACATGGATTCCTTCAGTCAACACACCTTCACTGAGCACCTACTATGGTGCTAGATCTGAGTGATAAAAGTCATGTAAACTCCCCAAGACTGCCGCCTTTGTAAAATGAGAGGTTTGGAATAGATGATCATTAAAGTCCCTAAAAAATTGGTCATGAACAAGGGGAAACTGAGCAGAACATCAGCCCATTGTTCTTTTGTATATTTTTTTAGCCCATTGGTCTTTTAGAAAAATATTTAGATTACATCCACATAGACATATTGGGGGAGGGGGAAGACATAGAAACAAAAGAGCAGAAAACCTTCAATTGAGCCAAATAACTATTTTTAAAATAAATAATTTTTTGGAAGCTACCTAATAACTAAAATTTTTTAAAATGGAATCATTTCACAATTCTAGTAGTAAAATAGAGATTATACGGTTATCTGGTAAATTTAATCAATAAAGTAACCAATCAGTATGATTTGGGTAGGTATGATGTCTCCAGCATATCCTTTAACTCTTTATGTAATCAAAAGTTTAATTTAAAGCTGATTCACTTTGTTATAAAGCAGAAACTAAAACACCATTGTAAAGCAATTATACTCCAATAAAGATGTTAAAAAAATTTTTACGGGCTACCCTGATGGTGCAGTGGTTGAGCGTCCGCCTACCGATGCAGGGGACACGGGTTCGTGCCCCAGTCTGGAAGGATCCCACATGCCGCGGAGCTGCTGGGCCCGTGAGCCATGGCCGCTGAGCCTGTGCGTCCGGAGCCTGTGCTCCGCAACGGGAGAGGCCACAACAGTGAGAGGCCTGCATACCGCAAAAAAAAAAAAAAAAAAAAAAAAAGATGTTAAAAAAATTTTTGGATTACATTATAGCTGAAAAAATAAAATAAAATCTGATTGAATTCAGTCAACTAATTTCTAATCAGTTGCTATGTTTTGCTTTTGTTTAAAAAGAAAAATATTTGAGAAATTCATAGGTGTATGTTTTCCCAAGTGGTTTCTACAAACATGGCTGGAAAAATTTTCAGTGAGACACAAAGGAAAACTTATTTTAGGCATCAGTCAAATAAATGGAAACATTGCTAAGTCTAGAACTCGTCAGTCCATCTGAAAAGGCTAAATTTCTCTTAAATTTTGCATATTTTTAAAAATAAAAGCACTTGATTTCCTGGTTTGGGCTTAATATAAAGGATACACGTTAGTCAGATACCTGGTACGCCAGACTTCAATGCCATTTTAGAGGTCAAAGGTAGCACTTCTGAAGAAAAGAAGGAGAGGCAGAAAACAACTGTAACTATGGCAAAACAAGATTTCTAGCACCATTAAAATATATGATATGACAATCGGTGTGATGTGTCACAGCAGTAATCCTGTGTCAACAGGGAAGCCCTGTGTGCTGCTCCTTCAAAACCTGGGACTTTCCCTGACCTTTATAAACAGGTTGAGAACTTTATATGCCCCTTTGCATGCAGCCACTGCCATAAAGCTGGAAAGTGTTGCAATGTCCAATATGCATCTGTGTATCTTATCAAATTTAGGATAAAATAATTTGGAAGCATCCAGTTTCTAGAAATGCTATGTAGCATTAAGGAAAGAAGCAGGATTAGTATATGCTGCATCAGAAAGATAAAAATCTTGTTTTGTACTCTTCTATGTGTATTTGTATTGTATTAAAGATTTGGTTTTGGTTTAAATAAAAGTCCCGTTAAACTTTCCTGGTAGCATTTAAATGAGTATCGTGAATCCCCAGTCTTTCCCATTGTCAAAATTTTTTATCTTCCATTATTCATAGATATTTGTACAAATATTCATAAGTAGTAACCTGGATACATGTAGAAAAATTCAAGAGACATTGTAGTTATAAAAGTTATTTTATAACATTACCAATTTGTTAAAATTATCGTCCCATATTATTGTTAAAATTTTGTATTTTACTAATATTTGAATAACTGAATCATTTTAGAAATCATTTTCTCTCTTTCTTTTAAGCTGTGGATATAGAGACCAAAGTTAAAAGAAATTGTGACAATTAGCTGATTGATTTTTCTAAGCATTAAGTATGTTGGAAAATGCTGGATGAATTCAGTGATACCACTATTTTCCCAGGAGTCAATAGGTAATGTCATTAGCACAAACACATAAATAGTGCTCAATACATTTACTAAACCAAATCTAATTTAATTGAAAATGATCAACTGTTTGCTGGTCAGATTTTTCCTAGATCTATTATTCAGTTAGTAGCATTCTATTTTTCAGTAGGCCTAGAATGAATTCATTTATACAGAAGTAAACAATATACCTAATTAATATAGATTGGTTTTCTAAATCAATAAAGCAATAAATTACCAAGTTTATAGTTAAGTTTGCTTTTCCAACTGTTTTGGTTTTAAAAATAAAAGGCTTCTTTTAGAGACTTCGGTAAAAATTGAATTTATTATTTGAACATCTTAAAGTGATAAGTTTGTGTATGGGTAAACTTAAACTGCACTGTTTTTCCTTATTTTCTGTTTTTTTTTTTTGTTTGTTTAATTTTCAGTTCCAAGTTCTAATTCAGTGACATAGTCCTGAAAGATTTGCCACATAAAGTATAATATGTGAGTAAACAGAGCTATTTTAAATAAAACATAACACTATTTTATTAAATATTTTTAATTTATGAAAATAGAAATACTGATATGGGACATAAAATAATTAACCCCTTCTATCTAGACTTTCTATTTCTAATATAGATAGTGCTTTCTAACACTAATATAGATGGTGCTTTCTAACAGCGATTTTACAATACTTATAACAGCATTTCTTTCAACTTCATAAACAAATAAATAGAGAGTTAAAGCACTGCACTTTCTCACATCATTTTTAATAGGACCATGTGCCATGGAGAATCTCAGATACATAGATGCTATAACAGCAGTGAAACAAAATAAACTAATTTATAATTATAAGGGGAATTTGGTTAAACTAGCAAATATGCAGATGCTTATAGACATATCTCAGGTTAAATTACTCTCATGGGCTCAATCCAGGTTAAAAAATCTCAACAAACGCCTACTTAGCGATTAAATTTTCTTGTATGTGTCCCTTTAAAATCATATCTGTAGGTTGTATTGCATTTTTGCCCTCCTCTTATGTGTTTTGATGCTTTTTGTTGGAGAGAGAAAACCCAGCTTCTGAGCCTGAATCTTTCTGGCTATTACACAGTGGCCGTTTCAGACCTGTGTGCTGATGTTTCCGATTCCTGGGAAGTTCTCTTTACCACAGGGCGTGCCCTGAAACACATCAAAAGAACCAAGTTCTACAAAAGAAAAAAGAAACTCAAGTAGGCTTGAACATACAAAGAGAGGGAGAAAGAGATGAGAAAGGGGCCAGGCAGAGTGTTGAATACAAAATGAGTTCAACCAACCCCAGGAGCTCTTCATCACTTACATTTATCTTATTCCGGGAGAGGGGCGTCAAAACCAGCCCTGACATAAACCACCCACTGCCATTGACTTTGACTCTGTGTGTGTGTGTGTGTGTGTGTGTGTGATGTGTATTGTACATAAAAAGGAACAGATTACATGAGGAATCACTGTTACCTCACACGAGTAAAAAAATTAAAAAAAGGAAAACCACTTAAAAACACAAATTACCAAATTCCCAAGGAAATAAATTTAGCATGGTTTTCACTTAACTAATCTACAATGTTTATATGGAAATCTTCTAATTGTGCACTGCTTTAACATCTTTGCTGCAGTATTTACACTGTACCTTGTCCTTTTATCACAAAGCGTGTGAGATTTTCCATTTCTACTTGGAATATTTTGCACATTTTAATATCTCAGGGTCAAAACTCTTGGTTAAATCTCTGCAACAAGATAGTTTCTGTATGATAAATTTAAAAAAACAATTAAAATGTAAATGGTCCAGAAAAGGGAAGGGATAAGAGAAATATTTTCTGAGTCTATACTACTTCCATCTTTGAAATTAATGCCCCTAAATTCTGACTCTTGGTGTTCTTTAAAAGTATTTCGTATTGCTAAATCTTTCCAGCAAATTTTACTGTCATGCTGGAATCATGATCTTGAATGTCTGCACAAATTTTCTATAGATAGAAAGTGTAATGTCAGATCTGACTGCCCTTAGTACTGCAATGGAATGGCCTTTAAATTTTGCTGGTTCAGAGGTAAGTAAATTAACATTGAATGGGAAGAGATAAACTTGAAAAAAAAGAGAAAGAGAGAGAGAGAGTGCTGTCAAAAAGACTTTTTTTTATTAGCAAGATTTAGAAACATTGCATAAGGGGCACCTTTAGGACTTCAGTTCAAGTTTTTGTTATCAAGAATGACTATTATAAATAGTAGGCTCAAGACTTTTGATACATAAGTAGTCATAATCTAATGTGCTGATATTGGTTTCCTAATATAAATCAATCGAATAGTAGTGTGTATCTACCAATATTATGATATTTACTTTATTTTGTGCTTACCTGAGACTTTCTAATTTCTTCCTTAGTGGGTTTGTATTACTTGAATGGCTCTAGATTACTTGTACACTGTCATTATAGTATAATAATTCTCATGTGTTGCTTTTGTTAATTGGTATTCAATAGAAAAACTAAACTTTTTAAAAAAACATATTTGCAAAGGTCGTAAGCACGTGTAGGTGAGTGTGTCAGGTTTTCTTAGTAGATGATGCCAAGCATGGCTCCAATGGCCTTGCTTGAACAAAGGGTTTCAGTCAGCCAGCAGTCTGGAATGCAAAGGTAGAATCCCTGCGGCTTGTGTACACTTGACGGAATATGCTCTCAGACCTACAGTTATCTTTTCAACTCATTCATAGACTCTTTCTCTGTTTCAGTTTTCTTCCATTTTCTTAAGCAATTAAAACCATTCAAACAATTCAGAGTTTGAGGCAATCGTGTACTACTCTAATTTACCAGTAATATCAAAATAAAACTACATGCTTCCTCTCTCATTTCTACAATGAATTATCCAGAAAGACTGTCTTGAGAGAGGGCTCACTCAAGAGAGAGAAACACAGAAGTGATTAAAAAAAAAATCAAACAGGAGTTACAATTCTGAATGTTAATAGTCCTGGTCCAAGTTTTTTGTGTTTAAAATCAGCCCCTTCTCAAAAATACCACCAAATTTACCGTTTGATTTTATGCGGTTAAAGTTTTTTTATGCATACCTTGTTTGTGATTAGCATTTAAACCACTGCAAAGTGTAAATACAACAATGGAACAAGAAGACAGAAGACTTTCCTAAAGATTAAAAACAAAAACAACATAGAACTCTACACCCACCACATCATATCCAGTCCCCAGGTGTTGTGTGTGATGTTTTCTAGGCGAACAGTTACTAGAGCTTCCGTGAGTTGGTCAAAGTGAAAAGGGAGAAAAGCACCTCACAGCCTCAGTGTGGCCCTCAGAATTCTGCAGGTCAAATAATTCACTCTGACTGCAGGCATTACAAGCCAGAAGCTCAGGCTTGTCCACCATGATGCCCCTGGATGTTACGGTGTTCTTAGGAGGCAGTGACTTGTCTTTGGGTCACAAGTCCTGGCCAGCATCTTAGGTGTGCCCTCACCAGGCATTTCCTGGCTTCCTAAGATGTCCTGTCTTCACAGGGGGAAGTCCTCCTCCACATGACTGACGGGGCTACAGTTCAAACAGTACATTCATAGGCTATTTGAAAAGCTGATTGTTTATTAAACCAAGGTCCAAGCTGTTGGAAATATAATGTTAGTCTTTTCCAATGATATATTTCATGATCCTCTCAAAATTCAGATATCTAAAACCCATCTCTTTCCTTCTAATGTTTCTACCTGTCAAAGGAACAAACATCTGTCATCTCCAGAGGAGACTAAGGTTAATGGACCTCATTCCAGTCCTGACTCTGCTACTTACTAACAGTGTAACTTTGAATGAATTTCTGAACCTGTCTAGTCTATTTTCTTATCAGTAAAATGGAGATGATTATAATTCTTATCTCATAGAACTGTTGTAGGGAACAAATGAGACTGAATTAGATACTAAACCCAAGTGTCTGGTATAACCTATAATAATCAATCAATAAATGTTAGCTATTTAAATACTTAAAGAATCGTCTTTCACTCATGCTTCTTGATCTTTCCAATCAGCCAGCTTCAGAGACCCACCCACTTGGCATTTGTGCCTCTTTCCCTTACATTCTTAGAGCCTTGGTTCTAAACCTTGTAACTAGATTGCTTTAACAATAATTTCAATTGATTCTCTGATCCATTTTTACTTCAGTCCACCCTGTATATCACTGACAGTTTGATTTCTCATAAATAATGCTTTCTGTCCACCACTGTTAAAAATCTTTATTGATTCCCCCTTCCTACTCCTCTGCCTGGTTTTCAAGAGTCCACGCATTCTAATTCTATTCATTATTCCCTGATGCAACATCTGGTTTTGTATAGACAATTTTCTGCCATATAATTTTTTAATTGATTCCCTCACATAGTCAAAAAACATTTATTGGGCTTCCCTAGTGGCGCAGTGGTTGGGAGTCCGCCTGCCGATGCAGGCGACACGGGTTCGTGCCCCGGTCCGGGAAGATCCCACATGCCGCGGAGCAGCTGGGCCCGTGAGCCATGGATGCTGAGCCTGCGCATCCGGAGCCTGTTGCTCCGCAACGGGAGAGGCCACAACAGTGAGAGGCCCGCGTACCGCAAAAACAAACAAACAAACAAACAAAACATTTATTGAAGGCCTACTATGGACAAGATGCTAGGGATACAAAGGTGTTGGTTTCCAAAGATATGCAAATAAATAAAATATTCACTCTGTCATCAGTTAGATTATCACAGAAAATAGACAGTTAAGCAACTCATAATAATATACCAGATAAGAACTCTAAAGAGGTATAGGAGAAATTTTTTTTAAATTATACTGCTATATAGCATTCTGTCCTTGAGTGGGAAGGCCTCAAGATATGTTAGAATTCAATGATTACAGTGTAACAAAGTATTGTTTGCCACACTGCTTCATGCTTCTAGGAGTCATAGGGCCCTCAAAGTTTGTGTATTTTTGTCCTTAAGTAAAATTGCCCTCAACGTGTCAAAATTCTAGCTCTCCCCACAAAACCAGTGGCATCTCCTCTAAGATTTCTTCCTTCATTATTCCAGTATCTGATGTGCCTCTCTAGAACTACTATATCTATTAGTCCACATTATTTAACTTATTGCTTGGTTATATGGATTTTTCTGGTGTTTGATATTGTTTTGTGTATGATAGACTCATCTCCCTAACCAGATTCTGAGCCTACTAAAGGCAGAATTCATGCTCTAAACAAGTGCATTTCCTATTTTCCAAAGAACCCAGCTTAATTCTAAGACAGTTATAGTAACAAATAATTAGTAATTGGCTAATTGATTTATTTTTGATGGGGAAAATGTATATTTTAAAAATAAGTATTTTTGTACATTACTTGCTAGTCCAGTATTCACTAAAATTTGTTCTATGTAGCACCAGTTCTACAAAATACTAATATTACTAAATTGCTAAATATTACTTAAAAACTTAACTCCACATAGAAATGTTGGGGACATGCTGAGTTAAACATAGTTGAATAAGATTATTTACTACAAGACTTCCTAGAGTCTTTAAAATTTGTATAATTTAAGTCTTCAAAAGAGGTAGATATCATGCGGTGTTCCCCAAATCTTCTTAATGACAAAACCCATTTCTTGGAATTAGTGTTCACAGAGCTCACTTTGGGAAATGTCTTCTAAAGTCTTTGGAACTGATTTCTATTTTTAGCTCAGTCAGACCATTTGCATTGCTGAAATAACTGGTTATTTAATTCCATTAACTGGTAAGTGCTAACAATCCACTAATAATTTTTAGAAACACTTACTTTTCTCTAAGTTCTAGAGCATTAGCAAAGATTTTGACAAAAAAAATCTGGGCTCAAATTCTAACAAGAACGTAGAGGAAGGATCAGGCTGATCCCTCTGAAGCTGGCCAAAGCTAAGCTTCCCAATTTGTGCCTAGGTTCAAGACTCTTGCTGTTGATCTAAAGTTTTATGATTCTGTTATTTAATGGCTAAATTATGAGGTCTACCCCTTGGGTTTCAAGAAAGAGGGACTTTCCTTGTTTAAGAGCATATATTTAAATGGGTGGGTTAAAAATGCATTTAACAACATCGAATTTGACTGGCAGTTACAACTTTACTAGGATTTATATATTTATTATTTATTATTAGTGTTTTAAAGCTTATGCATGGTATGAAACTATAATTAAAAGTCAAGATCAGAGATTCAAGATCTAAGGAGACAAGCTCCAGGGTATTGCACGTAAAAAGTATATCAAGACCACGTTTGGTAGAAAGCTCTACTGACTCTCCATCTGAGGAGGATGCTGACTTTATTTTCAGGTGAAGATATCCAAGGCCTTGTCTAGTGTAAGCTACCAGTGTATCCTACTCCAGATCTGGGTGAACTTCAAGGCCCTCCCTGAAACAGATTCTACTGAACGAGCAGCCAGTATGCTATGCTTTCTTTTGGCTGCCTGGGGTCCAGAAAACCTATGAAGTCCTATGAGGTTTGCAATGGCTCTCCTCATGCTCCACTTTGTTTACAATGGACCTTTAAAGTGGAGCCAATGCCTTATAAGTAGTAGTAGGACAATGGAAAGCCAGATCTTATCTGAAATCAACCTTGATGTGACCTTATGCCTTATTTTCCCGCAGGCTTCATCCTTGCAGAATGAAACTACAACATCTGAAAGAAGGAATGCTTGGCCATTAAGGCCATGTTTGAAACTTGCCACCAGTACCTGGAGAAGCCAGGCATCCAGTCATGGCCTGCACCAATCATCACAACTAGGAGGACCTCTGGGTGACCCATAATCTCTAGCAGCACCAGGGCTGCTGACCTCTTTCCCACCTATTGATTTCAGGACCCACTTGATCCTGAGTGCCCAAAACTGGTGAGTTGATGTATTATACCCTAAGTTAAAAATTCTTACTCAAGTAAGTTGAACTCACCAGGTTGTGACACCCGCAAATTTGTTCTGTAATCCACTCATAGAAGAGCAACAATGTGACTACTACTTTCAGCCACAGGTCGTGGGTCTTAGAGCAGCTGGCCCGTTCTTCTTGGAGGGATGCTTCTATGCAGTGGGCTTCTTGCCTATGTGTCATGGTCAGGAGCACTCACACTGAGGTCCAGGTCTGGACCACAGAAGCTTTGTCCTCCAGCTTCTACCTGTTCAAGGTTCAACACAACCTCAACTGTGGGTCTTGGGACTTCTGATGGCCAAGTGTCAAGAAGACAGACGTGGAGGACCAAGGAGAATGTGCCTTGGTAGAACTGAACCAGAAAAAGACTGAGCCCTCTCCCAACTTTTATTGAACCACTGGTGACTGTGATTAATCATCTTCGGAGAATTTTTATCACAAAGCTCTCTCCATATTACTAAAACAATGTTATTTTCATATTTGTCAAAATGAACCACATTTCTCCATGACAAGAGACATTGCCTTTACCCCCAGTGGCCATCAAAAACCTACATTCTGCATGGATCCCTGACTAATGTAGAGCTACCAGTTTGAATCCACATCTAGTAAATTTGTCATTGTAGATGAAGATCACTTGGATCATGAAATTACACCCTGGAATAGCAGTGCCTGTGTATACTACCCACCATCAAAATAACTGAGTTTTCTCTATTCCCAGTTCCACATTCATCTATTATACCTCTTCCAGGCAAATCAATCTCTTACAAGTAAAGTACAGAAGCATCCCATGAAACATCTCAATCCTTGGTGAATTCAAATAACTTTTATTGAGGATCTATTATGTGCCCAGAACTGTATTAAATTCTGATTATACACTGATGAATATGTTACAGTGCTTGCCCCTAAGAAGTTTACATTCTAATGGGGAAGTCAAACAATTAAACAGAATGATGAATGCTACAGCAGTGGGATGATGGCCACGAGAATCCCCTCATCTCTGATCTTTGACCACCCAGGAAGCTCCTAGCTGTCCAGGTTACTCAGATGATCTCCTAATACGCCAAAGCAACCCACAAGATTCAAGCCCATAAGTGGCAGTCCCCGGGGGAAGCCCTGCAAGTGGTGATTGTATGGATTCTGGTTACTAATGTATTCTTTCTAAACCACCTGACTTTTAAACAAGTTAGGTGCTCACTTACTAAGCGCCTTCCCCATTATGTCATCAAACTGGTAGCCCTCAGGTTGTAGCTGCTCGCAGATGGAATCAAGCTGTGGATTTGGAAGACGTGGCTTCGAGTTTGGGTCCTGGCACTTATCATGACTGTGGGCAAATCACTTAAGCTCTCTAGTCTTTGGTGTCTTTCTTTGCAAAATAAAATTGAAAGCGTTATACACTATACCTACCTCACAGGGTTGTTGTGAGACTCAAGTGAAAATGTATGTGAAAGCACTTTGTAACTTTGTTATTTCTAATCACCCCATTTTCCATGGGCTCTTCCTCCTCCCTTCCAAATACAGTATTATAATTTACCAGAAGGAGGTATTCTTGCCACCTTCACGCAAGTGAATGGTACAAAGAAGATGAAGTACGTGCCCTCCTAGATATCTGGCTTCAGTATAAGAATTCTGATGCCTCACAAGATGACAAGGACATAATCCAGAGGACCAAAGCCAGGACCCTATTGCCATATAGACATTCCACCATTAACACACCACTAGACCTGGACACCAGTCAGCCCTCTTGATGGAAGGCTTTCCCCAGGGTGATTGTAGAGAACCCCCTCTTGGCCCCAGAGAACTAGCCAGACAGCAGTGATTCAGGGAGTCACCTGGGCTTTGGCTACCAAAGGAATCACCAGCCACTCCAGGGAAGAGCATGCTTCCTAAGATAGAGTGAGAAGACTTTGTTATAAGGAGACACTGATCCAGATAAGCAAAACACAAGCCACCCCTGACTGCGTGATTTATTATAGTTGGGCTGGCAAGAAAAAATTCTAGACATTCATTTATAGCAAAGATTTGGTAACACATTCCTTCTTCAAGCACACTTTATCCCTCAGGCCAACCTGGCTCTTATTTCTCTGATTTTGACTTGTCTACTCTTTGTCTGTCTAACAGACCTGTGATAAGCTGTGTTCCTGGCTAACAAGTCTCATATCACACACACACACACACACACACACACACACAGAAGGAGGTATGTTTTCTATCCCACACACATGGCCAAGCCTTAGCCTAGCCTTCCAGTTCTGGTGACTCAAAATGGATTTTGGATTGGCTGATCTAATTTGAGTCCAGTCTCACTGGAACAGTCTATCCCAGGTTGAAACACTGCCTCTATTTTGGTCCTGAGTAGAAGTTTAAATGGAGTACCTATGGAGCCATTGATATTCAACAATCCTCTAAGGAAAAAAAATGATTTTGTCTTTCTACATCACTTCTATACCAGCTTCTCCAAAACTAAGAACATAATAGCATGTAACTCCAGGAATAGCATAAAATTTCTACAAAAGATCTCTTGAGTGAAGAGAATGATGATTATATACCAAAAGATCAGATAGGATTGGCATCCCAGAAGCTCTAAAGTAAGATCTTAAGCCTGAAAGAGAAAATTTCAACTATAACCCACTCCTCAGGCTCCCAGGGCAAGGAAAGAGGATTTTAGGAAAAATATTGATTGTGTCAGTTTCCAAAATATTTTTAAATGGGATGGAAAATAATTCACAGTGTCCTCCTAGCTATTTGTCAGAATAGCTGAATTTAATGTACCAAATAAGTGAACTGAGAAATTCACAAATCTTTTCTTAAGGCTATAACATTAAAATTTCATTTTAAGACTTTAAAAAAATTGAAAACAATTAAAACAGTGTTTTATAGTTTACAGTCCCCACTTGCCATGGGAAGGGAGCCAGGGAGACTCAGAGTACCAGCCACCCAAGGTCAGAGGCACTGAGCCAAAGGACCCTGCAAAGAGCAGGCCCATGCCAGGAAGAAAAGCTGTTGCTGAAATGACAGCCCAAGCTTATGAAATAAGATGAACTTCAGCTCGTGGTAACTGAGAAAGAAGAACAGACCGATCCAAATCGGGAAAGAGATTAAGATGTTGGAATAGGTATCAGGACAAATACGACTGGTCAAGAAATGGAGTCACCTACAGCCACATGACGTTTGTCTTACAGTAGCCTTTCTTATGAATCACAATATTACTTCCTAGTTTCCTTTTCAGAAGTAAAGTCCTCAGTATCTCTGACGTCACTTACATAGTCAGCCCCAAATAGAAAACCCTTCCTCACCCACAGACATACCTTTTACGATCTTGGTTGACATAACTTTCTTTTTCAGAGATTTTTAATTTTTTCATAAATCTTTGATGAATTATTTTATCAATAAAAGTTTGCCAATAAATAATTTCCCTGGTTGAATTCTAATTCCTTCTTTGGTGATTAAAATTGGTAATAAAAATGAATTACTTTAATAGTTTGCCTGCCCTTGCCTGTCCAAGGCTATGTGAGAAAGAAAAGATATTCCCTCACAGATTACATGTTAAGTGAGCTAGGAAGAGTTACAGCCAAACGCCAGGCAAGGGTAGCCAAGGGGATGTTTGATAGTGACACACAGTGAGCATTCCAGTTTAACTTTCATCTGCACATTGTACCTCTGTCAGAGGCAGTCAGTTCTCTCACTGACACATCAGGATGCGGATACTGCCTAGTGAGACACAGACACATAGGGTAGAAAAGAAAAAACGCAGGCAACGTTTTGCAGAAAGAGGTATCTGAATGCAGAGACTAGCCACTCCCCATCGCTGGCAGGAATGCCAGGCTTTTCAGAAACTCACATTAGAAGCTCCAGCAGCAGATGGAACCCGGCCAGTAGACACAATGGTGGGGCTCACGGGGAAGTTTCTGTAATTAAAGACTGAACTCTGAACACTTTCAAACAGACTAAGAACTCTCTCCTATAGGCAATGAAGACTGATTTTTAAAAAATTATTGCTCTTACTCTATTTGGTAAGGCATGAATAAGTTTGGGAAATAAAAGTAGTCAGTGGATTATGGCCCTGAGGTTAAGAATGAAGAAGGTAATCTGATGGTACTGAGAGAGATCACAAGCTCCCTAGCATGAGAGACTGGAAGTTACTACATAGGAGCATTGCTGTGTGTCCTTTCTAGCGTGGTGTATATACAGTTACGCTGAAATTGACTGCCTAGTAAATTTGCAATTGGTTCTTGTCTTTGTATGAGTTCAGTTCTTCTTTGTTGAATCTTTTCATGGTGTTTATAAAGTTCAAAATTTATAGAGAACTTTTCAAAGTTAACAGTGACCTGTTAGTATCTGAACCAGATACCGAGAGTTACTATCAGCGTTCTAGAATGACCAAGCCAAATAAGCAGCAGCTCTTTAATAAATAACATTTATTTCAAACAAAATATATACAAATCACACCAGGAAGATGTAACACCATCTCTGTCACAGCCGCCCCTGGTGGGAGTATAATCCCAAATTTCTCATCTTTCCCACAAAGCTAAATTTCAGTAAGCTGAAAATCTGCATAGAGAATACTATTATTTTACTAGATCAAAATTTGGCAGCAACTAAACCATTCTTTGTAGGAATTAGTAAAGTTAAACTCTTTGAGGGCATTCTTTCCTTCAATTTATGTAGATCGAGAGCCATCCATCTTCCAGACATTGTGTGAAGCGATGGACCTCACATAGCAAAATCATGGAGTTCACACCCCAGGATCAGAAGAAGACATTAAACCAATAATCATACCAAATGAATGTGTAATGACTAACTGAGATTAATTCCCTGAAGGAAAGGAACAAGATACAAGGAGAGGGTGTGACACAGAAATGTGACCTCGTTTAGAAGGTTTACAGGAAGAAGTAAAAAGCTTGTGCTGAAGTAAGAACAATGAGTAGAAATTTGGGGTGGAGAGGTGGGGAGGATAGACCATATCAGGCAGAGAGAGCAGCGAGCACTCTTCAGTGAGAGAAAGCAAAGCTCCCTAAGAACTAAAAGCCAATGTGGCTGAAAGAACTGAAAAGAAGTCTAAGGGACCAGAGCCCTGAAAGCAGAGGTAAGGAGGTTGGGAGGAGAATCATAGAGGTGGGTAGAAACCAGCCTATGGTTTTAGACCCCACACTAAGGAACTTGGTCTTCAGCCTAAGAGAATCCGGAAGCCCTTGCAGGTTTTAGCAAGAATCAAGGAATAAATGTGTTTGCCTTGTTGTGTTGTGTTGTACACATAGAGAGTGCTCAATAGATATGATTGGTTAAATTGGGGAAAGTTGTTTTCCTCACGAAGTATCCCAGAGAACTAGTATTATGTTTTCCTAGATCAAACTGATTATCAGAATTATAACTCAGAAACTTCCCCTTAAAGAGGCTTTCTGAGATTTATATTCAAGTGGTGGCAAGAGTGTCATTATTACAGCCTTACCATGTGCATAGTGCGTTCAGGGATACTGTCTCTAAAACAGATACAAAAATTATCCCAGGAACAGTCATATGGATGAAAATATTCTGGAAGCTTCCATGAGAGTAAAGGAAGGGGTCATTACTATTTATATACTACGCTATAAGGGGCGGGAGCTCAATTTAGAATGAAAAGAGGTGATAAAAGAGCCTTAGGAACATAGAGATGCCCCTATTTGCATGCACACCAATAGCACAGGAGGTTGCTGTCTCTCCTCCATCAGCCCTTCCTTCATCCCTGCCTTCAGAGCTGCCCGGTGCCTCCAGCAACTTCACTTCTGGGCACTAGGGCAGCATATGGTCTTCTCCTTGGCTTTCCCTGCAGACTAAGGTATAGGCTTTCTCAATTCTGTTAAATCAGTTATCACTTGTCCACCTGTTTCCATTTTGTAAAATTAATTGACCTCTTTCCTCTTTTATTGTCTCTTGAGCTATTCTCTTTGTCCTGTGTTACACGTTTTGTGTCCTTTTTCTGTCATACTAATGATGTTTGAGGAGGGTATCTGTATGTTCAATCTGACACAACTAACTAGAACTTTCTTATTGTTCTCATTTGCATTTCCTGGTTGAATATGTTTTTCATCTTTATAGACCATTTTTACTGCTCCTTCATGAATTACCTGCTCTTATCTTTTGGCTGTTTTTCTATCAGGAACTAGTCATTTTCTTATCAAGGTTAGTAATTCCTTTTTATAGTATGCCTATTAACTCACTGTGTGTAAAATTTGTTGCAAATATTTTTTCTAATTTATCATTTACTTTTAACTTTTATGATTTTTGTACGTGAAAAATGTTTCCAGTTTTTATGTATTATAGTTTGTGGAACTCTTTTATTATTAAAAATCATTGTTAATTTAACATTTTAAATTATTTCATTAATTATTCAATCTTCCAGTAATTTTATGCATAGAATGCTTACTTAGCCTGATATCAGTAAAACACTTACTTACATTACCTTCTAGATATGCTTAAAATTTCCCGTTTTTACACTTAACTTTTAATTCATCTGGAATTTATTCTGTCATGTAGGACAAGGAGAGATTTAAGAAATTAACTGAGAAATATAGTATGTACACCAGCAAATACATAAAATATAGACATAAATTATGAATAATTTAACAAGTAATTTAAAAGCAAATACCCATCCTACCACAATGTGAATTCTTGTCTAAGGATCTACTTTTGGGAGAATCCAAACTAAACTAATTCATCCTGGAAATGGTCTAGGAAGCATAACCTCAGATGGGTTTCTCTGGAATTGGATCACTCCCTGGCCAGATAGCAGCAAAGAGTGCATTGTTAGCGATAAGTGGATTGCGGTGACCCCCAGCATGCGGTAGGGTTACTATTGCTAAGAGTCTCATCTGAGATGAGTTGGGATGCAGGAGGAAGAGGAGACACTGAGCTTGTGCAATATCTCTACCATTTGAGAGATACGGTGACAATGGTTGCCATAAAGGGCTGTAGATATGGCAGGTGAAGTACCATGGATACATCACTGAAAGAAAATGGCAGGCTCAAGTCAGCCAACCACCAACTCAGGACACAAGGTAAAATCCGGAAAACCTCTATGACACCCACGTTTATTGCCAGTACAGGCTGAATATCAGGCCTGATTATAAGAGCAGCAGAATTGCAGAGAAGACTTACACAGCCCTGGCAAATTTCCCATGCTAAACTCGAGGTCCTGAGAGAGAAGAAGTGGGAAACTGAGGATGAAATGGGGACATATGGATCCCCATGTTCTTCTGAACTATCTAGGCCTCCTCAAGTGACCCACTTTCTTTTATTCAAGAATAGCCAACTCCCCTTGCCTGGAGACCATTCAGAGACCTCACAAGAGTAAGATGACTCACAAGATAATACTTGCCTTCATCAAGATTGGCCCCATTTTCTCATAGTTTGTAGGCATAAAACTAAGGTCAAGTCTCAGCATGGCCCACCTGGGGAAGTACTGTTCTTATTTTGGAAGCAAAGGAACTATACACCAAAAGTTCTACCATACCTAGGGGAACTCCCATAACTCAGGATTTCATGTCCTAGAAGTCCAAATATTATGCTGGGATGGATTTCTTAAACTTGGAAGAAGCATTGACTTACAGTAAATAAGGTGGAAATGCCAGAACAGCTTTATCACCGTTTTAAGAAAGGGGGAAAAAACTTGAAGAGAGAGAGGATACCCTTGAATGGATTTAATGCTTAAGACCAGAGAATTCGTTAATTGACTATGTTTCCCAGGAAAGCCAAGAAGAAACTCTCTTCACTAAATCAAAAAGGAAAGTGCTAGGGCTTCCCTGGTGGCGCAGTGGTTGAGAGTCTGCCTGCCGATGCAGGGGACACGGTTTCGGGCCCCGGTCCGGGAGGATCCCACATGCCGCAGAGCGGCTGGGCCCGTGAGCCATGGCCGCTGAGCCTGCGCGTCCGGAGCCTGTACTCCGCGGCGGGAGAGGCCACAACAGCGAGAGGCCCGCGTACCGGGGGAAAAAAAAAAAGGGGGAAATGCTAATGTGGGAAGAATGCATTGTTGAGAAAATGCTGTGAATCTGTCCTTTTCAAGCTGGGGTGTACCCTCAGGAATGTTGCCATAGAATGAGATCATCAGTGTCAACAAAATGAGAGGATTCTGGAATAGTAGAGGCCAGGTGTTGCCACTTAACTGTCAAAGTCAAGGTGGATGTAACTACTATACAGGGAAGCAAAGCCAGAATGGAAATCGGGGATCCTGACCCCCAGGGATCTGTGGCAATAGCTAATAGACCACAGCGTTTCCAGGGACACAATAGGTGGATAGTTCTGTAGATGAATAATGATCCTTCCAAAGAGGTCCACATCCTAATTTCCTGGAACCTGTGAATATATTACCTTACATGGCAAAAGGGACTTGCAATATGATTAAATTAAGAATCTTGGGATAGGGAGATTATGCTGGATTATCTGGGTGTGCCCAGAATAATAACAAGGTTCTTTGTAAGGTAAAGGAGGCAGGAGGCAGAATCAAATAAGGGGAAGTGACAACAGAAGCAGAGGTCAGAGAGAAAGAGATTTAAAGATGCTATGATGCTGGCTTTGAAGATGGCGAAAAAGGCCATGAGCTAAGATGGGCAGGCAGCTTCTAGAAACTGAAAAGGCAAGGAAATGGGTTCTCCCCGAGAGACTTGAGAAAGAGTATGGCTCTACTGACACCTTGACTTGGGCCCAGTAGAACTGATTTCAAACATTTAACTTCCAGAACTCTAAAGTAATACGTTTGTATGGTCTCAAACCACCATGTTTGTAGTAATTTGTTGTGAGGGTTAGTTGTATTTATTGATTTGGCTAGGCTATCATACCCAGTTATTCAATCAAACACTAATCTAGGTGCTGTTGTGAAGGTATTTTGTTAATATCTACAGTCAGTTTATAATTCTTTAAGTGAAGGATTTTGCCCTCAGTAGTGCAGGTGGGCTTCATCCAATTTGTTGGAGGCCTGAAGAACAAAAATGGAGGTTTTCCAGAGAAGAAGAAATTCTGCCTCAAGCCCACAGCATGAATTCCTGCCTGAGTTTCCAGCCTGCTGGCTTGCTCTACAGATTTCAGACTTGTCATCCTCCACAAATTCATAAGCCAAATTCCTTAAAATTCATAAATTTATATAGAATCTCCTATTGATTCTGTTTCCCTGGATAACTCTGACCACAACATTTGTTGTATTAACAATAGGAAATGAATGTAGGTAGCTAACAATGGTATTGCTTGATCTATATAACAGAAAAGACCAGAAGTAGGTAGGTCAAAGATTGATGCCAGACATGAAAATTAAAAAATCACTAATCTTTTCCTAGTTTCTACACTTGGGCAAGTTTGAGCCAATCAATAGAAAGGAATACCAGTTTTTCCCTGAAATACCAGTTTTTCAATTCTTTTGAAAATGGACCTAAACTAGGAAATAGGTCCTTTTGAAATGGACCTAAACCTGGGAAATACAATGTAATATACCGAAGAAAGAAAAATGCACAGAACATTAAAGGTTTTGTTGAATAAAACATGTGAGTTGACACTGATACCAGAAGAACCAAAATGCTATCACAGATATTCCTTACAGTGGGAACATTTCAAAGTCAGGTGGGTAAATAGAAACTGCCCAAGTTAACCCGAAAGGGGTCCAATGGGTACAAAGACTATGGTCATTTCTCCACTTCCTAAGTGCAGGTTAGACGGATATTTTTAGCAACTGTTGTAAACTGTTACATTTGCTCCCTAAACCTTGGATTAAAGCCCACAGTGGCAGAAGAGGCCAAGTGAAAGCTTCTGAAAGTACTTTCCCTCCAAGATAGTAAATCAGAAAAACGCCGCACACTGGGTGGAACTACGGAGATTTAGTATCACTCTCAAAAGTGTGCACCACCGGGCTTCCCTGGTGGCGCAGTGGTTGAGAGTCCGCCTGCAGATGCAGCGGACCCGGGTTCGTGCCCCAGTCCGGTAAGATCCCACATGCTGCGGAGCGGCTGGGCCCGTGAGCCATGGCCGCTGAGCCTGCGCGTCCGGAGCCTGTGCTCCACAGCGGGAGAGGCCACAACAGTGAGAGGCCCGCGTACCGCAAAAAAAAAAAAAAAAGTGTGCACCACCAGATGGTAGAGGAGTGGTCTCCATCATGTCCCTATTTAATTTGCCACTCCAACACCTGCAAAAATCAGATGGATCACAGCGGACGACAGTAGACTACTGTGAACCTAACCAAGTGGGAGCCCCAATCTCAGCTGCCAGGCAACTGTTGCACTTATTATGCAGCTATTGATCTGGAGGATTCACCAGGAAGGATGATAAGAAGCGATTCACATTCACTTGGCATGAATCACACTACATTCATAATCTTGACCCAGTGTCATGTTAACATTCTTGTGATAAACGGACCTTGTTTACCTGGAACTTCTGTGGAACCTCACAGTGGTCCATTCTACTGATGACATCACGTTAATTGGAGCTGGGAAGCAGAAGGTAGCTTTGTAAGAAATGCCCTTGTGAGGCATATTATAAAGATGCAGGATCCTGCCAAACTGATGATGTTTTTAGAATTTCAGAAGTTTGTGACATGCTAAGACATGCCCAGAGAAACCAGCAAGTTATTACTCCTCATACCCTTTATCACTAAGAAAAGCATAATGCCTTGTAGTCCTTTTTGGATTTCGGAGAAAGAACATGCCACATTTAGAAATACAGCTCTGACTTATTTAACAGTTGGCAGTTGACTCAGAAGCATGTCGTTTTTTTGTTTTTTTTGTTTTTTACATCTTTATTGGAGTATAACTGCTTTACAACGGTGTGTTAGTTTCTGCTTTATAACAAAGTGAATCAGCTATACTTATACATATATCCCCATATCTCTTTCCTCTTGCATCTCCCTCCCACCCTCCCTATCCCACCCCTCTAGGCGGTCACAAAGCACTAAGCTGATCTCCCTGTGCTATGCGGCTGCTTCCCACTAGCTATCTATTTTATGTTTGGTAGTGTATATATGTCCATGCCACTCTCTCACTTCGTCCCAGCTTACCCTTCCCCCTCCCCGTATCCTCAAGTCCATTCTCAAGTAGGTCTGTGTCTTTATTCCCATCTTACCCCTAGGTTCTTGATGACATTTTTTTTCTTATATTCCATATATATGTGTTAGCATACGGTATTTATCTTTCTCTTTCTGACTTACTTTACTCTGCATGACAGACTCTAGGTCCATCCACCTCACTACAAATAACTCAATTTCGTTTCTTTTTATGGCTGAGTAATATTCCATTGTATATATGTGCCACATCTTCTTTATCCATTCATCCGATGATGGACACTTAGGTTGTTTCCATCTCCTGGCTATTGTAAATAAAGCTGCAATGAACATTTTGGTACATGACTCTTTTTGAATTATGGTTTTCTCAGGGTAGAAGCATGTAGTTTTGAGTGGGGCTTTGCAACAGAGTTAAGCTGTGGAACAAGCATCCTTGTCCCTAAGATCACGTGATTCAGCAGATCCCTTGGTGCTAGAGGTATTTGTGGAATATAAGGTTGCCATTTAGAGTCTTTTGCAAACCCCAATAGAAAAGTCACAGCACAGACCTCTAAGGGCTTGGAACAAGGCTATGCCATCTGAAGCAGAGAACTAGTCACCATTCCAAACAGATCCTGGATGCTACTGGACTGAACTCCTAACCAAGGGGTATTAAGTGACTGTGCAGCTGGGGCTGCTCACCTTGATCTGGATATTACATTAATCACAAGTTTGGTAGGGGAAGGGGAATGGAGAGGGCATAGTAGCCATCCATCATATTGTGGAAATAGTACATTCTGGATCAGACCCAAGTAAGTTCAGGAGAGCATAAGTAAGTTATATGAACAGGTGTCCCAGACCCTTACATTACTCAGTTACATCAATGTCTCATCTTTACTGAGCTAACAGAAAAGGAACAGGTAACAAAGAAGGAAGAACTGAAGCCTGGTTCATGGATAGGGTGACTTGATATTTCTGCAAGCTGAAAATAGGCTGCGGTTGCACTACAGCTCGTCTCAGAGAATCCCTGAAAGTCAGTGTTGAGGGGAAGTCCTGCATGGCTCACTTTACCATCAGGTGTCAGTGAAGAAAGGAATGGCCTAAGGTAAGCATACACCCAGATTCCCGGGCAGTGGCTTGTGAATCAGGGACTTGTAGCGACTAAGACTGGAAGAGTGGAAACAAGGAGATAGGAGGAGGAATCCTGTAGATGGACCTTCGGGGGTGAACACAAAATGTGCAGATCTTTATGCCCTGTACCAGTGCCACCAGAGTCCAACTACCACAGGGGAAGCATGGGACAACCAGGTGATATAAATGACTCATCCACTGGAAGTCATCCAGCTTCCTTTTTCAACTGCCCCGATGCTGAACAGAATAGCCTCACTGGCAGGGACAGGGGGTGACAGAGGGAAGATCAACATTAAATAAATAGTTACACAAAGTGTTGCTTGATAAGGATTTTCAATACTAAAGGAAACAAATATAAGGTACCATGAAAGTGTAAAAGAGGGAACCAACCTTAATCTCGGGGATCAGAAAATGTTTCCCTAGAAAGTAAGATCTAAAAGTCGAACAGAAGGTAGCTAGACAAAGAGGAGCCAGGCAAGAAAGGAAGAGTATAATAGACAGCTGTGTGAAGGCCCTGAGATGGGAAGATGTTGGATACATATGAGCAAAGAAAAGAAGACCGATTGGCTAAAACACCATAGGAGAGTAGAAGAGGAGGAGAGGTGAGGCAGAAGAGATATTGAGGGCCCAGTAAAGCAGGGCTCTTCAGTCCATGGTCAAAGATCCTTTGTTGCTATTGCCGTTCTTGATATTGTTGTTATAATAGCTCTTCGTCCTTTTCTCTTTCTTTAGCTGCCCCCTGTTCGACTTTCAGGTCTTACTTCTTTAGGAAACATTCCCTGATCCCCCAGATTAGTGCTGGTTGTTAAAGTTTGTGTTTATTTTAAGAGCAATGGAAACCATGAAAAAGGACCTGGCGATAGACAAGAATTTGGTAACGACTGGCATATAGATGATATATGTAGAGTAAGAAAATGAAAGCATGACCCCAAACCAACTAGAGGGAAAAATTTCCTTAAGAGAAATTAAGAAGGAACAACCTGAGAAGTAGGGAGAAGGATATAATGTCCTCAACTCAAGGGAAAAGAAAATTTTGCAAAGAATATTTTAACTATGTTAAAATTCGAAAAGGAGATCAATTAAGATATGGTCAATGGACAAATATATCCATTTGGTTCAGCAACAGGAGAATCTACACCAAGAGAAATTGGCAAATGCCAAAATTAAGGCTTAATTTATTGTTTTCTTGATTGTCTAGACTTAAAGTGATAGAGAAAATGTTAATAATGCAGCTTAAACTTAAAACTTTGTCAATGTCTGTAGCCATTGCACTGTGAATAACAAATACTTAGGAATCAAAAAAATTGAGCACATATTCTTCCTGTATTTGAAAATCATTATCTTAGTCAGCAAAAATGTTGCTCACGTCATTAACTCTCAAGTGAATTCCAATACACATCCTCATTATCATTTCACTTTCATCTTATTCATTAACAGTAAATGAAAATATCAGTCAGCATCTATGTAGGAACTATATTTTTTCATCAGTGAAACCCTTAGTTAGTTATAGATACAAGAATGACAAGAATCAATGAAAGTATTCTGTGAGAATCAATGGCTATAGGGAATTTACAATAAAAGTATCAAATATTACTATTTATAAATCGTGTGTCACACATGCTTCATGTCAATAAAATTTTTAATAAACTTATATAAGTATACATGCATGTTCTTTTTTCAGAGAGCCAATTGTCATACATTTACCAGCATACCACTATCCCTAACCATCACCAATAAGCATTAGAGAAATGCTCAGAACATAGTTATATAAATTAAAACAAATTCACAAACGTGACTTTGAAATAAAGAGATATCACAAAAATGAGAAGAAAGGAAAGTCAATGCAAATTAGCTGCCATAATGTGGTTTCTGTGGAGAGTCTAGATAGTTGACTTACAAATTTTGGAACAAATACCATTAGAAATAGTTTCAGAAACAGAAAGTCTGACTTTTCACTCATGATTTGCTAAATTGGTTCAGCTACTTTAATCTTCACATACAACTTTTAGAGCCTCTGCTATATTTATCTCATATTACTGAAAATGCCTCTTCCCTTCTTAGTTAAATAAAGAGGAATTAAAGTTTGCAAAGGAAACAGGGAAATTAACATGAAACAAAGGAATATGGCGGTAGTTTTAACGTACTGTCCACAATTCATACTTCCAGGCCTAATTGCGCTGTCATTAGGTGTGGTCTTGACTTAGTAACTCACCTCTAATAACTAGAATACGGTAGAAATGACAGAATGTGTCTTCTGAATATAGGTCTAAAAGATAGTACAGCTTTCGTCTTTCTCTCTTGAATCATTCCCTCTCGATAAGCAAGGTGCCCATATGCCATAGGATACATGAACAGCCGTATGGAAAGATCCACAGGGCAAAAAACTTAGGCCTCCTGCCAACAGCCAGCGCTAACTCTCCAGCCATGTGAATAAACCATCTGGGAAGTGGTTCCTCCAGCCCCAGTCAAGCTTTCAGATGCTAAAACCTGAGTTGACCTCTCAACTAAAACCTCTTGAGAAACCTTGAGCTAGAACCACCCAAGTAAGCAGCCCCAGAATCATCTACCCACAGAAATTGTGATGTAATAAATGTTTGTTGTTTAAACCACTAAGCTTGGGGGGGAGGGATTTATTATGCAGCAATAGATAACTGATATAGATACTATGGTCAATGAACCTTAGGCAAATTTAGGAACTATAACGAATGCAAATTTGAACTTTTCTAACAAGCCATTTCATTAGTGTAGTAGTAGACCCAAAGACACCCTGCTTTCACCTCCTTGCTGAAGGATAAATGGTGGTTCCAGAGGTGACAAGAGAAGAATTCTTAGAGAAAGAAGCATTTAGTCTAGACTTTGAAACGTAGGTTACAGTTTAGTAAGTAGGACTGGATAACAGGTGTCTGGATTAGCATATTTGTGGTGACAGAAGTTACAAGTTCTGAGAACTATAAAATAGCTGAATAAAGCACAGGAAAACTTCTAGAAAAATAGTTCTCAAAGTGAGGCATCTCTTGGGGTGCTTATTTGAAATACAAGTCCTGGGTCCCTTTCACAAAATTGATTTGGTAGATTTAGCAGGGGCCCAGGAATCTATCTATTTAATGAATGTCCCAAGTGATTAGTATGCACATAGATGATCCCTGATTGGATGGTAGCAATGCTACCATCCCTAGAATTAGCCCATTTTTTCAGGAACCCTGCATCTTTTTAGTGGTCAATTTTTTTGGAAACTAAAATCTGAGAGCTAGATATGCTTATTGCTGAGCCCAAGCCCCGAGAAGGAAAAGAGCTAGGGAATATATGTAGGAATGCACACCCACCCCACATTTATAATCTATGTTTATTCCTCTATCATCTATTTTACATATTGAAAACCATAAATTTATATCAAAATCTCCCATTCAAATTCAACACTACAGTTTTGTCCATTTCCATATTTGTAACTCCCTTCTTTGATAGTGAGAAACCTTACTCCTATTTTCCTCAAATGTTGTTTTTTTTTTTTTTTTTTTTTTTTCTGCGGTACGCGGGCCTCTCACTGTTGTGGCCTCTCGCGTTGCGGAGCACAGGCTCCGGACGCGCAGGCTCAGCGGCCATGGCTCACGGGCCCAACCGCTCCGCAGCATGTGGGATCTTCCCGGACCGGGGCACGAACCCGTGTCCCCTGCCTCGGCAGGCGGACTCTCAACCACTGCGCCACCAGGGAAGCCCCCTCAAATGCTTATTTTTTTCATTAGTCCTTCTGTACGTAAGGAATCCAGCTCTCCACACACAGAGAAGCCCTCCTCCTTCTGCTTAAACTGCCATACCCTATACTCAGGGGCTTCTGCCACCATCCAGCCCCTACAAACACATTACGTAGTGTTTGACATCCCGTGACAGGAGCCTCTGCAGAGACACCCTCTTCATGCTACCCAGGCTCCAATCCCATGCACTGGGCCGCGTGTTCCACCCCCAGCTCAGATGCCTAGCTTCCTCTGCCCACCTGATGGAAAAGAAGGAAAGAAAAGGGAGGGTGAAGAAAAAGAGCTTCCTGTTTATTCTCAGGCCGAAAGAAATGTATTTCACCATGAACAACACACACAGAGTCCATCTCCATAAAGCTATAGAAGATATATATACAGTCTATCTAAAACTAAATCCAGTCTAGTCCCAGAGATTCTTTTGCCCAAGGAGCTCTAAATGGCAGGTTAGATCAAGTCCCTGAGAATACTAGCAAGGACAACTTTCAGTCGTTTCTGGGCCCTGCAAAACCAGGTTCCACGGAGCTCTCTCTGCTGGCGTTTCTTTATCTTTTCCAGGGGACGAAACTCCTTTAGGGACGGCAGCCACCGCTAAAGCAGAAAGCAGCACTAGCACCAGCGGGTAGCGTCCCACTGCCGCGCCGCAGGTTAGGTGCAGGAGAGCGCCCCGAGGCGGAGCGGGGTTGGGAGCCAGCAGGTGCGTGCCCCGGGCCAGGGCGTTTCTGATTGGCTTTTTGCTGTGACTCCCCCAGCTAACCCCCGCCTCCCCTGCAGGCGCGGGAGGAGGGTGGTGCTCCCTCCGGAGACCGCGTCCCAGCTTCGCCCAGGACCTCCCGGGTTTCAGCGCTCCGGCCCGTGGCCATGGCGGGGGTGGGGGGTGACGGCGGGGAGAGCACACCCTAACTGAACAGATCTGGGGTGGAGGGAGTTAGGCTGTGGTTTCTCAGCGTTTTCCAGAGAAGCCTCGCGCCGTATTAAACCTGGGGCTCCTGAGTCAGAAGGGTAGGTAACTCCGGACTTCTGTACCTTGAGAGTGTTCAGTCAGAACTGCCCAGAACGCAGGTGCCTTTCGTTTTTCTTTGGGCACCCTCCCCTTGCTCCGCATTTGTTAAGGAGTCTTACCGTGGTTGCTGAAACTGTAAAATATCCCTGCCCTAACACTACTCAGCGGAGAGTTTTTGGCAGATTACCATCCTGAGGTGGCCGCAGGGTGCTGGGAAAAGGGGACGGAGGGGATTTGGTGGCGAGGGGGTCTGGAATTTGGTATATTCTATAACTGTTCCAGAGCTTTACTTTCCATCAAGAAACGGACTACATAAAGTCGATCTAGAGCGAGAGATGAAAAATGAGAAACGTATTCGGAGACAGCATTTTAAAAAAAAATGCTAACATTGATTTTAAATGGTGGACGTCATTTAGCAATTATATATCTATGAACACGTAGATTATGAAAGATTTTTATATACCTACATGTATTAGATGCATGCATATACAAGTATACGTAATGTCATATTATATGTGAGAGATTTTAAATGTGTGGGCACAAACGGTGGGAGCTGCGATCCCAGCGTGAAGACAGCAAAGGGCAGGCGCGCTTCAATCCTCTCCCCGAGGGCCCTCCTCGCGCCAGGGGCGTCCAGCCTCGCCTGGAGCCGCTCGCCCGCCCGCGGCCGCGCACTTGTGACCCGAATCGACTCGGCCTCCAGCCAGGAGTCCGCTCCGCATCCGCTCCCGCACTCCGGCCACTGGCGGGAGTGATAAAACACCGGAGTCAAATTACAACCCGCAATTAACATATGAATTTACGAAGGAAAAAGAAAGGAGCAGGGAAGGAAAAAAAAAAAAACCCTAGAGCGGGCGCCCGAGCGCTGTATTAGCAGGAACTTTTCGCAGGGTGTAAAAACTCTTTGATTGGCTGCTCGCACGCGCCTGCCCGCGCCCTCCATTGGCTGAGCAGACACGCGACCGGCGCGAGGAGGGGGCTGGGAGAGGAGCGGGGGGAGACACACTGGCGCGTGCCGCTTTTTAAAGGGGCGCAGCGCCTTCAGCAACCGGAGAAGCTTCGTTGCACGCGACCTGGTGTGTGATCTCCGAGTGGGTGGGGGAGGGTTGAGGAGGAAAAAAAAAAAAAATAAGACATTGCAGTAGAGACCCGGGAAGGGTTTTTTTTTTTGTTGAGCTTGTTTGCCAGCGGCTCCTCCGACCCTGCGCCTCCGAGCTTCTGCAGTGCGATGTCCCGCCTGCTGCATGCACAAGAGTGGGCTGAAGTGAAGGAGCTGGGGGACCACCACCGCCATCCCCAGCCGCACCACCTCCCGCAGCCGCCGCCATCACAGCCACCTGCGACCCTGCAGACGAGAGAGCATCCGGTCTATCCGGCCGAGCTGTCCCTCCTGGACAGCACCGACCCACGCGCCTGGCTGGCTCCCACTTTGCAGGGCATCTGCACGGCACGCGCCGCCCAGTACTTGCTCCATTCCCCAGAGCTGGGTGCCTCCGAGGCCGCGGCGCCCCGGGACGAGGCGGACGGCCGGGGAGAGCTGGTGAGAAGGAGCGGCGGCAGTGGCAGCAGCAAGAGCCCGGGGCCGGTGAAAGTGCGGGAACAGCTGTGCAAGCTGAAAGGCGGGGTGGTGGTAGACGAGCTGGGCTGCAGCCGCCAGCGCGCCCCTTCCAGCAAACAGGTGAACGGGGTGCAGAAGCAAAGGAGGCTGGCGGCCAACGCCAGGGAGCGACGCAGGATGCACGGGTTGAACCACGCCTTCGACCAGCTTCGCAACGTTATCCCGTCCTTCAACAACGACAAGAAGCTGTCCAAGTACGAGACCCTGCAGATGGCCCAGATCTACATTAACGCCTTGTCCGAGCTGCTTCAAACGCCCAGCGGCGGGGACCAGCCGCCGCCGCCGCCAGCATCATGCAAGAGCGGACACCACCAACTTCGCGCCGCCGTCCCCTACGAAGCAGGCGCGGGCACCGCGACCGCGGCGGGGACGCCGCCAGCCTCGGGAGTGGGGCAGCGGCCGACCCCGCCCGGAAGCTGCCGGACTCGCTTTTCGGCCCCGGCCTCCGCCGGAGGTTACTCGATGCAGCTGGAAGCTCTGCACTTCTCGACTTTCGAGGACAGCGCCCTGACGGCGATGATGGCGCAAAAGAACTTGTCGCCTTCGCTGCCTGGGGGCATCCTGCAGCCAGTGCAGGAAGAAAGTAGCAAAACTTCGCCGCGGTCCCACAGAAGCGACGGAGAGTTTTCCCCCCATTCCCATTACAGTGACTCGGATGAGGCAAGTTAGGAAGGTGACAGAAACCCGGAAAACTGAGACAGAAACAAAATCACCCTTTCCCAGGGCGCGGAAAGCCCCGCGGGTAAAGATCCCCGCACCCTTTTAAATTTCGCTAAGCGATGGTCGTTGTTTAGCAACGGCTTGGCTTCAGATGGCAGCTACATTTGATGGTTTGCAAAAGCCGCCGCTGTTCCAAACTCCCTATCGTCCATATTGTTCGGTGAAAGCTTGCTGTTAAAGTTGGGTTCTTTACTCCCACAGTCTGCTCCCCCTGTAGAGAGATAAGGTATAATTATATGTACTCATACATAGCATCATTATTCTAGTTCCCTGCTGCCAATACGCTGCTAAAACGTCGCATCTTCTTCTCTGTCGCTGGTTTGTGTTTGATTTATTTTATACCCTGGGCATCCATCCCTGTGTGTTGTGCGCACTCACGTGTGGAGAGTGAGTATTCCGAGGTTGTCTCCCACAATGCATTATGAAACGCAAAGTTAATGCTTCCAAAGTGGATAACTTTGGACTATGGAATTGTCAGAAAGCAAGGAACTTTGAGGTTTCTATATCGTATAAACATACCCAGTATGTATATCGGACCGCGAGAACCTCGGCGTCTTTTAGGAAGCTTGGTGCACGCACTTTATCAGTCGCTACTGCTGCGGCTCTGGGACAAACTCAACTGCCAATTGCAGACCAGTTTTGTTTCTGTTTTTTAAACACGGCCACTTATCCTTAAGCTCTTTGCAAATGTTTGTTTTTAAAAATTAAATTAAAAAACCACATCTGGTAGTGTCAAAAGCATTTGGTCAATTTTATTCTGCTTTGTCAATATTAGAAACCTTATTTATTATTGAGTGTTTGCTACCATTTCTACTTATCTTGATTCGTTTTTGTTTTTTACGTTTTCTACTCGAGATCATTTTATTTTAATTTAGCAAAGCCAACTGCCATTGTTTTATGTATTCCTTTTGCAAATGATAAAAATAAACGTGAAAATAACTTCTATTTGTCGCTTACTTATTTCATTCTAATATAAGCATTAAAAACAGTTTAAAATGACCTTGAAGATTTGGATTGTCTTCTATTAAATGCACATTTGTGTGACCCAGGAGTTTTGAAGAAAAATTCCGTTACAGACCTTGTGCCTTCACATAGTACCAGAAATCCTATATAGAAAAGTGTTTAAGTCAATAATTAAATTGTGAGGTAAAACCTTTCCCAAACTTGCAGTACAATTGTGCCTCTAGAATCTCTCCAGGATCTTTCCATGCTTCCTTATTCCATTCCCAACAATTTCTGCAAGAAATTGAGATCTCTTAGGATCTAGCCAGGGGTAGTGAACTTTACCAGGAGTAGCTATTTCACTTCATAAAAACTTTAGCCAGGCTGAAAGCTTTTCTTGTAGTTCAAATACACAACACAAGCTTTCTCTCCTTTCCTCCCTCAGTCTCTCACTTTCTCTCCTCTTTCTGGGGGGAGTGAGAGAGGCAGGGAGAGGAAAAGAGAACAATGCAAAAGAACTTGAGGGGAAAGGGGTATTGGGGCTCATTGATTCAATGAGCAATTGTCCTAGGAAATCAATTTCCTGCAGTTGTCCTAGGAAATCATTGAGCTACCCTCATTTTTTTTCTTTCCAAACAATTCTGCTTCTTCCAATGAAGATGATGTTCGCTTTAATTTTGTCCTTCTGACCTAATGCCTATGTAGAAAACATATAACTACATTTTTGAGTCGGTCACAGAAACTAACAGTGCGCTCACTCTCACCTCAGGGTCCTCAGGAAAAGTATATTCTGGTTCTCAGGATCATAGATTTCGAAAAAGCCAATACAGTGCATGTATGGGAGAGATCAGAAAGCAGACCTTTAAAAATGTTTCTGGCAAACGTGAGAGTAAAACTATTTGTTAAACTAAAGATTAGCCGAATTTCCACTGGCTAAACTTCGCTGGATTGGAGAGGTTGATTTTAAGCTAAATCCTTGGTATTTTGTGTCTACATTGAGATAACAAATTGCGAGAACAGGGAAGCGGGCTGGGGGGAGGGCGCAGCGAGAGAAGGTTAGTTCAATTGCTCCTGCTTCTTCTTCTCCGCGTCAGCACCTTGAAGAAAAGGAGAGCGCCACAAACTGGGTTTGCAGAAAAAGTAATGGGTGAGGGAGTACAGTTCTGGTCTTGAGCAGGGAACCGAGGAAGAAGCTCTTAGCTGACCATCTAGGGATCCATGGCTTTCACCTGAAGCCGAGGTCCAAGGGAAGCCAGAGCCTCCGCCAGCACTCTGCGAGAGGTGAGCGGCGGCTCGTGACGCTTTCCAGGGGCAGAAACAATGCACCTGTCCCTTAGATAACCTTTTGCACCCAATGAGTTTGCCGTGCCCCCGATAAACATCAGGAATCTTCGGGCTGCTGAATAAATCAAGCGATTGCTTCTAACACATTTCCATTTCGCTCTCAATAAGCAGACTCAACAGGCATGGACATACAGCAACCTTGCAGAATGTGCACACACATATTTTTTTTATAGTTATTTGGCTTGGTTTGTTTGCATGCATGTGTGGATAGGGAGAGAGAAGAGGACCTAGAATGCTTTTAACTGTTACGAATGAGTAGGGGAAGGACAGGACTCAGAAAAATAAAGCTGCGATATTTTTTTCTCAAGGAAAACAATCTATATTTCATTTCCCAAAACAGTTTATGCTCCTTTTGTGTTAACCAGAGTTAAAAGCCTCTTACAAGTTATTACTTTTCTTTTCATGGACTCGTAGACATTTCAAAACTCTTCCTTCCCATCTTTTATAAATGAAGAAACGACTCCCCCTGACTTGCCCCAAAATTACACAGCTAGAAAATGTCAATATCCAGAACTGGAGCTTACCACTCCCACCCACTAGATCAATGTGCCCACAAAATTTTCTCTAAGAAAATCGATAGTTAGGAGCTAGGGGATAGTTAGGACCCATCAAGATACGCAGAAAAAAGCCAAATTACTTTCTGATAAATTAAGTGCTCAAAGTTCAAATGAGGACTTTCACCTCTTTTCTTTTCTTTCCTTCATTCTATAACTTTCTTTCTTTCAATACTGGCATTTCTTTGAAAGAGATGTCCAATCACATTTCCATTTTAAGGTTGTGCTATGGAGTTTGCATAACAAACGTTTGGCAGCTCTGCTCTCTTACACTCCATTAACAAGCTGTAACATATAGCTGCAGGTTGCTATAATCTCATTAATATTTTGGAAACTAGAATATTGAGTATTTCTGAGCGCTCATTCCCCATATGCCAGACCACTCCTGCCATGCTGACTGGTTCCTTTCTCTCCATTATTAGCAATTAGCTTCTACCTTCCAAAGTCAGATCCAAGTATCCAAGATACTAGCAAAGGAATCAACTATGTGTGCAAGTTAAGCATGCTTAATATCACCCAAACAAACAAAGAGGCAGCATTTCTTAAAGTAATGAAGATAGATAAATCGGGTTAGTCTTTTGCCAGGCTGCTGGTGCTTTCTAGAGTTTTATATACGTTAAACAGCTTGCTTTATATTCTGTCTTCCACCCCACCACCACTTTCATTTGTGGAGGATTTTGGCTCACCACATTTTTGAAACGTATTTGATTTCACAGAAAACTGAAGGAAGTTTCTTTTTGGCAACTGTCAAGTTTAAACACTTCTCCGTGGTACCTTGTTCACTGGGGGTCTAGCTTGACCAGAAAAAAAAAAAAAAAAAAACGGGGGATGGTTAATTTCCTTAATCTTTACCAAGGCAGGACCAAGGCTTTCATTGGGCCTTTCTATTGATTTTAGAGACTTAAACCTGAGCCAAGTAAGCAGTCTTTCATTAAAAGGATATCTTGTAATTACTTCTCCCCTCTGCTCATTTGAAAGTTCAAGAAAGAGATGATCAAATTCCTCTTGGCAGTTCCAGAGGCCAGTTAAGGTTGGAAACGAAAAGTAGCAGACCCATTTGGCAACTGCAATCTAGACTTGTCAACTGCACTCTGGAAACCCCAGCAAGTCCTAGTGAGAGTTAAACGCGACCTCTCGTCGTTGGATCGCTTGCCGTCGGTGTTGCGAGATGGGGTAGGAGATGGGGGCTGGGAGGTAGTTGGAATCAAGGTGAAGTTTCCCTCGCTGCTTTTGACCCCTGCTCTCACCAGCCATCCTCCCCCCTAGGTCGGGCAGAGTCCTGGACGCGGCCCACGGAGGTCCCTCCCCTTCTGCTAGGCCACTAGCAAGAAGAGGCGAACGGAGCGCAGAACGGGTTAAATCCTGGGATGCAGGGGAGAGGCCGGGGAGGAGGGAAGTCGGGGGAAGATAAAGAAAAGGACAGGAACCGAGAAGCGTGGAGGTGCTTTGCCGTAATGGGAGCGTTTCTTAATTAGAGGACGGCTGACAATAGAGGGGCTGGCAGAGACTCCTGGCCGCGGTGCCGAGCGTCTGGAGCGGAGCACGCGCTGTCAGCTGGTGAGCGCACTCTCCTTTCAGGCAGCTCCCCGGGGAGCTGCGCGGCCACATTTAACACCATCATCACCCCTCCCCGGCCTCCTCAACCTCGGCCTCCTCCCTGTCCGCGGCCTTCCTGGGCCCCCCACCGGCACAACTCGCAGCAGCGAGCGTCTCTCGCCGCCTCCCGCGCCCAGCCCCGGCCCCTCTCCTCCCCCAGCTTCGCAGCGGGAGCCGCCACCGCCCACCGCCCCTCCCGGCAACCGGCCCGGCGAGGAGAGAAGGCGCGCAGAGCTAAAGCCAGGCGGTGCCACGGGGAGGGGAAGCTGGCGGCGGCGGCGGGCGAGCCGCGGGGTCGTCCGGGACGTGCGGAGGCACCTGAAGCCGTGGAGCGGGACCGGGGAGCCGGCGCACCCTCCCCGCGGCGCCAAGGGCCTCGCGGACGCGCTGCGCGACTCTCCGACCTGGGACTTGCCCTGGAAGATGCGATCGCCTCTTCTCGTCAAAGATTCAGTTCTTCAGTCCCCCGCTTATGCTAAAATATTCTATAGTCTCTCTGTGTGTGGAAGCTGAGAGTTTAATTGGAAAAGAGTGCACGGGCACTGCCTCTCACAGTCCAGGGCTCAGACACAAGTATACGACTTTCTTTCCTGCCGCTGCTTCAGAAAAGCAGAACTAAGCATTTTGGAGCAAAGATTTTGGGCCTCTCTCCATTCCAGAGTGCCTTTTGCTATCTCAGCCCTGCTTCCAAAAACAAGAGGCAAATAAAAGTGGGTCTTGCTGCCTAATCTTCAGGGAGCCTAGGCCCACGCTGCAAGTTCATACTTTTCTTCAGGGAAACGGGGAATTTCCCCCAAAGGCATGAAAAACTAGATCCTCTCCAATCTAAGTTTTCTGGTTTGGGTTTTAGTTTTAACAATTCTGATTAAAGAGTTAAGTGATCTCATAAAGGAAATGGTGTTTGGATGGCCAGCAGGTTCACCAGGCCCAGCTATTCTCAGGATGAGGAGGGAAGGTGTGAGCTAGGATCTCAGGTGGCTGTCTTGGGATTTCCCAATCCAAGGGAGGTTGTTGTTCTTTGAGGCCACGAGCCACTTATTTTTCTCTTCCAGAGACAGTTGCTCACAATCCTTGTTGCTTTCTGCCCCTACAAACTCTTGTCTCTGTGGTGCTGGTTGGGGAAGGACTAGGATTGGGGGGGGTCCTCAACCTGGGGGTGAGGTAGCATTTTTTTTTTTTTTTTTTTTTGCGGTACGTGGGCCTCTCACTGTTGTGGCCTCTCCCGTTGCGGAGCACAGGCTCCGGACGCGCAGGCTCAGCGGCCATGGCTCACGGGCCCAGCCGCTCTGCGGCACGTGGGATCCTGCCGGACCGGGGCACGAACCCGTGTCCCCTGCATCGGCAGGCGGACTCTCAACCACTGCGCCACCAGGGAAGCCGGAGGTAGCATTTGAAGGAGTAGGCATCATTTGTGGCCTTTCTATCTTAAAGGCCACAAAACTAAGGGACATCTGAAAACATAGGGCCACTAGTGGATCAGGAAGGTAGGTCAGTTCTTTTCATATTTAATAACATGTATCTGCTCCTGGAAACAACCCAGCAAAAATATACAGGATTTTTTTTCCCTAAAATTTCTTATAACCCAACAGATGTTGATTTGGTAGGTCAAAGAATCATGCCAGGAAGCTTTCTACAGCATTCCCAGCTGAATCTGATGCAAGTGGAGCCAAGGACATTATGAAAAACACTGACCTACAGGAGTCTCTGATAGACCGCTTTTTGAGATTGCCTATGGAAATTAACACTGGCTATAGTAATCCCCTTTTGCCTTCTTTTATGACACTCAGTCATTCTTCCAAGAAAAGAAGCAGGCAATTTAGCTTCTTGGAGCCCATGAACCTGACTTTGCTGCTTTCACCCTATGGGGCCTGGGACAATATGCTCCAGGCCTGAGGTATTTTAACTCTAAAGTGACACCAGCTGCCTTTGGAGGCATAAGGGCATCAGACCAGGAGGTACAAGACCTTTGCCTCCTGGCTCGTGAGAGAAGCCAAAATCATAACCAGTGAATGCTTGTGAAAAGCAGGGAGCACGAATTTTCTCAGGCTACACAAACTCTAAGAGAAATAGGGGGACAGAGTTGGGGTGTCATGAGGCCCTTAGTTTAAGTTTGGTAAACAAAGTCCATAATAACTCAGCATGAGTTTAGAGGGCCATTGACTTTGAGGAAGAGTCAGCCACCTGACTGAAAAAGTAATTGTTCCCTTGTGTTGATAATGGTAATCCGAGAATACAGAGAAAAATTTTATGATTTAGAAGGCAATGATCTCATGAAACATCAGGACTTCCTTTGGTGAATGATTCTTTTACTCCTTCCAAACTCTTTCTCCACTGTCTCTTATTCATGTTCCGCCATCTTCTCTTCTTCATCAATGAATGGGCACTTCCTGGGTGCTGATGGCAGAGTAGGACTGGGGTTAACCACCATGAGAGAAACACAAAAATAATATAGAGCCTCTGCCCTTATAGAACATAGAACTTGATGGAATCTCAGAGTGAAACATGGAAAAGAAGCTTTGTCCCCTAGGTGAGAGTGGCATTCTTGCTACAAATGGGCCAACCAGTTTTGTAGTCTTATGTTGGCCATCAAATTGTTTCATCCACAGTTCCAAGGGTACCCTGTTCATAGCCTTCATTGTTTCCTTCAAAAATAATAGAGATTCTGAGTGGTGTGAAACCCTCGGAGCTAATCTTCAAAACAACCACAATTCTAGTCCCTTCCTTTTGAACTCAGAGGATACCTTTATTTTGTTTTTTATAAAGTTGTTAGTGAGAGTGTAGTCATAAATTCATACCAGAAGAAACTGGGGCTCTGAGAGACATCAAATGGCCTGCTGAAGGTAACGTAGCCTCAGCACCACAGAGACCAGAGTCACAGGTCTCCCTGAGTCTAGGGTCAGAGTTCTTTCTGCCAAATTTCATCTGCCTCGGGTGCACATTTTCAGCCAGTCACCTTATACCTGCCCCTCCTATTCTTGGTCAGACTTGCCGGTAATGGTGTTAGAGATTCCTAAACTCTTCCATTTTACACTTGCTCCAGAGAGAGGGAATTCTCTGGAGATGGCCATGAATCAGGCTCCAATTCAAGGTGATAGTTTTAAGAGATAACTGGTTAGCATAATTTTCATTTAGAATGCCAGCTCTGTTCCTCTGATTCAACTGGTACTGGACCTGAGTGCTCTTATCCTGTATAGAAATTCATTTCTGCTCTCACCTGGACAAATTCATCCAAATACTAAACACACATGAAGGTTAGGGAATGAGACAAGAGAATGTTATATGAAGGTGTGTCCTGAAGAGTAATGGTCCTAAAGCACGTCATTTCCCCAAGCTGTCACTCTATCTATGCTTGTAAGGTTGGTAAGAAAATGGGGCTATAATTTTTATTGTTTCTCTTGGAGGGTGAAGTAAATTAACCTGCTACATTTGTAGCTGTGGATTCATTCAATGATAACATGCATTTTTTATTCCCCTGGTCATCTGAGCTATCGGCTTTTTTCCCTTAAACCTTCTTCCAAGAAACATTTACCACTCCCTGATGGGTTCAATATCTGAAAAAATATCTCTTTGTTTTGAAAAGTTGTGTTCTCTACCTATCACAAATCAGTACTCCATTTTCTAACACTTCCATTCATTGGTTTAAAGCAATCTCTTGTGTATTGCTTGTGACTTAGATTCTTTCACAACCTGCCCCCCACCACAAGGAGTGAAGTGAGGCCTAGGGGTGTTTGAGAAGCAGAAAATATTTCTAATCAAAAAGAGGAAAATTTGCAAGCGGTTACATAGGCCACATTTTAGGGCCAAGAAATAAACTTTGTACTTGCTGTCATGCCTAAATAGTTTCCCACAGGCTATGTATCCCTCAATGCTCCTTCCCACCTGCATCCCAGGACAGCTCCTAAGGACTTAGTTCAGAGCCTTTTTTGCCAAGTCCTAAACCCAGACTGCCTCCTAACCTGTCCTGCATTATGGTATCATGTGACCCACCTAGCCAAACTCCCCTCCGTGCACACACACTATTTTGGACTGTCTATATGACTCCTATTTCCAGAAAGGGAGTTCAAAGCTGTGACAAAGCATCTTTTCTACTTAGCCTTACTCTGAAAACGACCCCAAGGAGTTCACTATAGGCTAGGAGGCTACTTTCCCAATATTTTGTTGTATGTGTCTCTCTCCTCATCCCTCCGCTGTGTCCATTTTGCTATCAACAAAGAGAGGTGTGACCTACTCAAACCAAGGACATGGCTTTGTTTCAATGTTTTCTCATATGTCCAAGGACTGGAGGGTGGGGCAGGGAGGCATATTTGCTCAGCCAGAGACTATATTAATGAGGAAGCCCAGGGCTTCTCAGGGCTATAGAAGGGGGGTGGGAGTAATTTAGTCGGGTCCTTTTGGGAGAGTCTCTGGAGCGCTTTCCCAGGTGCCAGGCATTTTACATGTGGGTCCCTTTGGGTGTAGCCCCCTCTCCACCCTCATGCTCCTGGGAAATAAAGAAGAAAGTAATTCATCTTGTTAACCAGGGCTTGTCCTCAAAATCCTGCTTTCACCTCTGAGCTCACCTCTTCTGGGTGCCTCTCCAATCCTCCAAGATGTCATGAAGATTCATCCTTTTTCTTTTCTCCTGGAACCTCAAGCCAAGCTCTACATACTTCACTGAAGTTGCTAATTTATTTTTAAAGGGCCAGCCCCTTGAGGGTAGGAAGCCATATCTACTGGGAATTTGTCACTGTCCCGATGGTAGACAGATAGTACCCATGGAAGAGAGAAGTGAGAATCAAGGTCACCCAGGCCTCTGCGTGCTCTGCTGGGCCACAGAATCCCTTGCCTTACTTTCTTTATAAATTAGACTCGTTAACTTGATTGCAGCCAACACCAGAAAATCCCTCTGTCTTGAAAACTCCTACAAGGCCTTTCTAAGGGTTCTTCCCGCCCTTCTTTGACTTTATTCCTAACCCCTGAGCTCCCCCAGGCTGGGGTAAGTGCTCCCATCTCTGTGTTCCGATGGCCCTTTTAATACGTGCCGTTGTTAACTATTTGGGAAGCGCTTTTCCGTGAGCCCCTCGAATCAGGGCAAGGTCTTCGTCACCTTTGTATCCGAGCTCAGAGACCCCCCCCCCCAGTAGGCCTTCCGGGGATTTATCTGAAACGATCGATGCCCCGAGGCCGGTCTCGGAAAGCTGCTTCCCGCGCTGACCCCGTGCGCTGGGGACCTGAGGACGCGCGGCCGCCGCTCGGGCCACACCGCGCGATCCCCGGGAGGCCGACGCGCCCTGCCAGCCTCTTGTCTCCCTCACTTTCCCTCGCTACTTGCGTTTTCTAGAGCATTAGTCCCTTCCGCGGACCGTCTTCCCTTCCTTCTTAGGAGCTCTCAAGGGCTTCTCATTCGTTCTCTGCTTTCAGGGGTCACGTCTCTATCACTCCCCCCAGTCCTTAGAAGTCACCTCGTGGGCCCTTCCCCACGTTTTTCTTCCCCCACGTCCTGGATCTTTGGTGCCCAGTACTGATCCCTGTGGCTAGTGATTTTATTTCGCGTCTCCGCTCCTTTACCAAAGCCTCTCTAACCTCATGGCTCTCCATTCCTCGGGTTTTCCCTCTTCGCCTCTCGCCTCCCGCGCTCAGGGCTGGACCCGAGCAGCCCCTGCGCGGCGTGGCGAGCATGACTGCACGGCTTCCTCCCAGCGGCGGGGCAGGGGTGATGCAAGTTCACACCTTGCAGAGACCGAAAACTCTGCAGCGCCTCCTGTAGGAGCGGCTGCGGGCATCGGCCCTGAGCCCTGGCCCGGGAAGGGAGCAGAGGCGGCGGGAAACGCTGCTGGGCGAAGAGCTGGGGAAACCGGATCTCCTGTCAGTGTGAACTGCAGGTTTTCTCTCCCTGGGTTTTCTTCTCCCCTATTCTTTTTTCCCTCCCCTGTCTCTCCAGACGAAAATCCCCAGCAGTGTTTCGTTGGCTGCGCTGTCGACTTTCGCCTCCTAATCTCGGTTAATCAACTCGGGATCACTGATGCAGGTCAGCATCAGCCCATCTGTTTGATCAAGAGTCAGAGATCTCTATTTCTTTTGCGGTCGGAATTCTTCCCCCGGGCAGGCACCTTGCTATAGTAACCTTCATTTAATACTCCCGTTATCGTTAGCATCAGAGCTCACCAACACGTCTTTGCTCGGAAGGATGCCCCCGCCGGCCTGCAATATTCACACGGCTTCAAGGAACGCCTTTTAAGTTCACCTTGACTGCCACCCAGAGAACTTGCTGCTGCTTTCAATACCGAATAGCCACTAGGCAATACACTTTTCAGGATGATTTCTCTCTAAAAACCATCCTCACTTCTTTCTGTTTCTTTTCGTCATGTACTCTTTTCAGTTTATTTTCATCTAGGCAATAAATGAAATTCTCCCAAAGACTCTGTCTTCAATCAATGGGAATAATTTCGGTCCATCATGCTTGTAAACTGGTTTGCAGGACATTTACAAAGAACAATAGAGGAAATGCATTGAACCATTCAGAACTGTGCCCTGAAGTTTACCAAGGTAATTGATCCTTTCACTGGGTGCTCCTGAATTTTTCAACAGTAAACTACTTTCATCTCGAACTGATGGTTTCACTATTATATGTTTCACAGACAGCAGAAGATTTAAATAATTCCAAAATTTACCCCATAAGGAAGAAAAGAATGAATGCATAAGACATTTGGTTAAAATAATAATACTTGAAGAAATCAGAAGAGAGAGGGAGGGAGAGAGGGAAGGAGAGAGGGAAGGAGAGAGAGAAAGAGAGAGAGATAGAGAGAGAGAAGAGAGAGTGCTACTGCAAAAGCAAAACTTACAGAAGGGATTTGCACCTGTACGACTTGAGGTTGCTTAACGTCTGCTCAAGTCTAGAGGCATTCACCAGGACAGCTGGCAAATAGGGGGTTAATCATTACAGAAAATGATGTATCATATCTTTTCAGTTTGCTTTATACAGAAAGGCAGTAAAGATTTACGCTGCAGGAGAAGGATAACACTGGTATTTTCATCGTGTGGTTGCCTCCTTTGAAAGTTTAATTTCTAAGGAAACGTAGCTGTAGATCATCTATGTTATAGAACATCCCTAGCTGTCCCTAAAAGAACTCTGATTCTGGTGGAAGATTACCTTGATCTTCTTAGGCTACATGAAAACTTCTTCGATTTCTGAAAAGTTCTAACATCTAAGGCTTATGAGAGTATTGAACTACAGTAACGTTTTGAAAAGAGAAAATTCTCTAGATAGTTCATTAAATTAGGTAATATTGTTTGGCTAAAATAGTTTACTTTCTTGCAGTGTTTAACAAGGACAGTTTTATCCTCCAATAGTCCTAATTACTCCTAATCACATTTTAATTTAGATAAATTTAGCAAATGTTTTTTTCTCATAGAGACAACGCTTATTTCTTTCTTATATTTGTGGAAAATTAATTCATGGATATAAATAAGATAGGTATATCTTATTACTATATATCTCTCTGGTATTGTGTTTTCCAGTTCCAGTAAAGCAAGGTTGAAAGAGCATTCTGTCACCAGCAAGTTATCAACAGAAATGGTATTCATTGCCATTCCGGCGTTAGGCAGCATCTGAAGCCCCCTGCAGTTCTATCCTGGGATTATTAACTCACTTCCCACCAGTATCTTATACAGGCCCATTATCTACTGTCAATATTTTTATAAGCTATGAGGAGAAGTCCTGCTTATTTCCTGTTAGAAGGGCGGTAACAGGGTTTTTTCTTCTATTTTAAAGTAGATAAATATGTACTCTACAAATATGTTTGACTGAGGACGTAAAAAGGGAGGGAAAGGAGAACTTAGCATCTGCTGTCTCGCAGGCTCATTGTGTGGTTAATAATTGCTCCAGAATAGTTTTACAGGATGTAGGCTTCCAGAAACAAGGGTTACTGAAGGATCCAGGCCTGAAAACTTTTTCAATTCTGTTCGAACACCAAATCCTAAGTAGTCGGTAAGGTTTTTGTTATTGTTGATGTTGTTGTTTTAACCAGCTTACTTCAGCGTAAACCATTTTGCTTTCCTTGCTTTGAGAAATCTCTTAAGGTACATTTTCCTGAAAGAGTGAACTGGTGTGTGTTTTCCCCATTCAAGAGAATGGAGCTCCACAACATAATATTGTTATAGGGGTACATTATGAATACAAGGTTAGTGTTGTCAAGGTTCTACTTTGTATAAACAAACACTTTTTAAAGAGTAACCTTTAGTTCAAAGTACGTACTTTAAAAGGTGACATTCATAACCTTCCTGTGTTCTTTATCTCATGGCTACTCTGATCAATTAAAAGACCGAGGTAAATTATCACAGATATGGGATAACATGAAATATTGTGGTGCATCATGATATTTTTAATATAAATTATGACACATAATATTCCACTTTGAAAATTTTCAAGTTGAAAATGTTTGTGTCAAGAGTTAGAAGTAGAAGATTCTGTGTTTAGAGTTATATCTTTTAAAAAAGAGCAGAGATGTGAAGTCCGTCAATCTAATTTTCATTCCTAGTTTTCTCACTTATTAATTCTGTATACTTAGGGCAAAGTATTTACCTCTGTGAGCCTCAGTATCCTTGTCTATACAAGAGGAAAGGACAGTTAAACCTGAGCTCCCTACCTCAGAGGTTGTTGCGAGAATCATATAAGATCATATATAAGATGTAGGGCTTCCCTGGTGGCGCAGTGGTTGAGAATCTGCCTGCTAATGCAAGGGGACACGGGTTCGAGCCCTGGTCTTGGAGGATCCCACATGCTGCGGAGCAACTGGGCCCGTGAACCACAACTACTGAGCCTACACATCTGGAGCCTGTGCTCTGCAACAAGAGAGGCCGCAATAGTGAGAGGCCCGCTCACCGCAATGAAGAGTGGCCCCCGCTTGCCACAACTAGAGAAAGACCTCGCACAGAAACGAAGACCCAACACAGCAAAAATTAATTAATTAATTAATAAACTCCTACCCCCAACATCTTTAAAAAAAAGTATATATGTATGTGTATATGTATATTTACATATGTATGTGTATATGCATTATATATTATATATTTTTATGATAACATATAAGAATCATATAAGATAACATATATGTGTCAGTCAGGTTAGGCCAAGTTATGCTGTGGTAATAAAACCAAAATCTCAGTGACCTAAGCAACAAAATTTTATGTCTTGTTCATGACAAAAAACCATAACAAGTCAGTTGGGGCTTAGCTTGTGATCATTTAGGAACCCAGAATGATACAGTAGCCATCATCTGAAAAATTGCCAGATGTAGAGGTAAAGAATGGTCTGCAGGCAATTATATCATCTGCTTGAAACTGGCATATATCACTTCTGTTCCTAATTCATTGCCTGGAACTAGACAAGGCCCCATCAAACCACAGAGAGGTCAGGAAGCACAAGCCTATTATGGAAGAGAACCGGGACTATTCCACGTACAGCGTTAGCTACCACCACACTTTGTGGGGAAAATTATAAATGGCAAAGTGCTTTACTGCTGAAAAGTGTTATTTATAAAAGTATACTGGGGATTTCTAGGAATTAGAGCCAACGTGAATTCATCTAAAATCAGTACACTTTTGTGATTTAACTCTCTAAAGTGAACTTACTTGGAGGTCATTAAATTAAGTGGTATGGATATATCTCCTTGGAGTTACAGAAAACACTGACCCAGATCATCCTGATATGAAGCTTGACATTTTACTTGGCTCCAAGCCAGATCATAGTTTTCCTAACGTATAGGTCCTTAGACATTCACTGAGACACCTAATTAAGAAAAAAAAATAGGTCTTGATGCAACAATAGAATTTTTGTTTTGCTCTTGAAGAGCAAAAATAATTATTAATAATTGCTATATAGATCATTTATGGATAACTCAGTCATCTCCAAGATGAAATAGCAGTCAGATATAAGGGAGTAAGAAAGAGCCAATTTTAGTTAATATTACAAAGTGGAACAAATATATTAAAGTGCCAATAACCTTTCCTTGGGAATATTTTGCATTGTGAAATTATGTGTCATTTCAGGTGGACTCATTTTGCCTAAGACTTTAGAGCTGGTGTTGCAAATCCATGAGAGATGATGATGACCTGGATCAGGTAATCACTGTGAATAGCGAGGACTTGTCAAATTTTGGACCTAGTTTAAATGTATAGGCAACAGAATTGGCTGATATACCAAAAGTGAAATGTGAGAGAAAGAAAGGGGACTAACACCACATCAGAATTTGTGGTCTTAGCAATTGGAGGAATGGAGTTGCCATTAGCTGAGGTGAAAAAGAACAGATGAAACAGCTTGGGTGTGATGGGCAGTAGGCTTGGTTTGGATGCACTAAATCTTCTTTAAGGAGCTCTTAGTGACTTCTCTGTTGAGTATCAAGAAGGATTGATCCGTTTGAACAAAAATAGAATGAAGTTTAATTAACTTTAAAGAAGCAGTAGTTGATAGAATCCAGTGTATCATTAGGAAACCTGGATTCTAATCACTTAATATTTAGGCATCTGGGTTCAAATCCTGACATCACCACTTACCATAAGCTGTGACCTTGAATAAGTTACTTAACCTCTCCAGAAAGTTTTGTTTCTTCATTTGTCAAGTGGGTATAATAATTGTACTACTTCATAGATTTACCAGTATTGTGGGCTTAACACAGTGCATTGCACGTGAGGTGCAAACAATAATTATTTGCCAGTATTTGCCAAAGCAATAACATGATTTTTCTCTTTTGCTAGATTGAGAGATACTGCGGTATCTCTCATTCTCCCTTTATTTGCTACCCCTAGCAAAGAATTTGGAATATAATAACTGTTAAATTAATGAGAACCTGCAGCTGAGTGGAGCTGAGAAAGGCTGGAACATAAACCCCTTCCCTAGCACTGGCCATTAGTCATTATTCTAGCTAAACCCAGGTAGTAATCATGGAAACAGTTTTATATAGGTAATAAAGATTGGATAGATCTTTGACTGTAGAGTTGTGAGGAAAGTTTTGTCAGGTAAAAGGAAGAGCCCAAAGAAAAGCAAAGAAATGGAAAGATGTATGATACTCTCTCTGCTCAGATTTCTCAGCGCTTAATTAAATCTCTGTTTTGGCCTAAATACATTACTCATGTATATTTTCACACGAGACTAGTACTATCAAGATGGAAATATGAAAGAATGAATTAGAGTAACCTAAAAGGCTGTTGTGGTATAAAGAACTCATCTTGGAATTGGGATCAGACCTCTCGTCATTTCTCTGGTAAGCATAGACTCCTTGAATCTTAGTTCCTATATCTACTCAAATTTATAGGCTTGTTGTGAGGATCAAATGAAATTATTCATGTGAAATTTACTAATAAATTTACAAATCAATTTGTAAACTGCAAAGAACTATTAAAGTACAATGGAAATACCAAATTTGAGCAATAAATTGTGAATTAAGAGTACTTGAGAGGGACCTCCCTGCAGTCCAGTGGTTTAGACTCAGTGCTTCCACTGCAGGGGGCACACGTTCAATCCCTGGTAGGGGACTAAGATCCCACATGCTGTGTGGCATGACCAAAAAAGAAACCAGTACTTGAGAAAGGTTGTAAGTAATAAGGAAGATGGAGTAAGCACACTCTACTCTGTCTCTCCCACTACATGCACATATAAATGCAGAAGCAGCTATCTGAAGATGCTGAAGAGAAAATTTTAGCAGGATGATTGGGGGAAATGGCCAGGATTTGAAGTTACACCAAACCAGTGGTGAATTCCTTATCTTTTTTTCCTCCAGTATCACCTGGCATAAACTCAAGGGAAGCTCTAAATCCAGAAGTGTGCATGGGTGAAGAGCAAAAAAGCTCTAAGAAAAGCCCTCTCTTTCTGCAAAAAAGATTGTGGAAAAGAGGAATCCCATGGGTCACAGAAAGGGGAGGAAATCCCCTGCTTTTAAAACTGTTTAAATTATTATTTTTTCCTTTCTCCTGCCTTAGTCTCCAGATGGTGGTCATGGCCAGGGATGCACATAAAACTCTGAGGGAGGGGAATCCTCTCTATAATGAGAGAGTTATGGTCCCAAGAGTATGGAGTGAATCCTCATTGCTTTTTTTCTTCCTCTGTCCATTTGCTGCTTGGCGGTAAATGCTGACACAGTTGCGAGAAGAACATGGAGACAAAGGACACTAAAGTCTTAGTTTTCTGTACAGAGGACCAGAAAGGGAGGCCTGTGGGAGCCAGAAGGTGTTGGGCAGATCATGGTGAAGAGGAAAATCAAGAAATCAAACTCATAAAGTTGTGCATGTACTCCAGGGCTGACCTAAGAGCTGTGTACTCATGTTTCTGACTTTAATTAGCATACCACTAGCTTTGACAACTGAGTTACAAAGTAGACCATTGCCTAGGTCCCAGACTGGCCACCAGCTGACATTCATCTGGTACTGATCTCAATAGCACTACAAACATTTTGAAAATTGAAATGACATTTGGACCACAAACCAAAGGGGGCAAATCAGAACTTGAAACCTCCACCTAATCTGCTTGATTGTCTGTTGAAACAAACACAATAATCAACTTTCCTCTTAAGACTTAAGCAAAACCCACAGTCAAACTACTATTCAATTCTGGATACAATTAAAAATTACTTGCCATATGAAGAATCAGGAAAATTTGAACTCACAAGGTAAAAGAAAATCAACAGATGATCTGATGATACAGATGTTGGAATTATCCAATGAAGACTGCAAAGAACCTATTATAACCATGCTTCATGAAGTAAGGGAGAATACTCTTGAAATAAATGAGAAACTTCAGCAAAGAAATAGAAGACACAAAGAAGAACAAAATACAATTGTAGAATTAAAATATTCAATAACTTAAAAAATACTTACTGGACAAGCTTAACAGCAAAATGGAGATGACAGAATAAAAAGTCAGCAAACTTGAAAAGTAGATCAGGAGAAATTACCCTAAATAACAGAGACCAAAAAACAAAAACAAAACTGTAAAAAAAAGGGAACAAAGTCTTGGGTCCCTATAGAACAATACCAAAAGGTCTGAATTTTGTGTCACCTGAGTACCAACAGGGGAGGAGAAAGAACATGGAGCAGAAAAAATACTGGAAAAATTCATGGCTGGAAACTTCCCAAATTTGACAAAGGACAGATTCTAGAGGCTCAGTAAATTCCAAACATGATAATTATAAAGAAATCATTGCCTACATATCATAATCAAATTGCTGAACTATAAGACAGAAGAAAAAAAAAAAAGAAGAAGAATGCCTGAAAGCAACCAGAGAGAAGCAGTACCTTACCTTTAGGGTAACAATGATTTGAATGACTGGGTTTGTCATCAGAAACCATGTAAGTAAGAAGGAAGTGGAATATTCAAAGTGCTTAAAGAAAAGAACTGTTAACCAAGAATTCTATATCCAGTGCAAATATCCTTCAGAAATAAAGGAAAAATAAAGAAATTCTAAGATGAAGGGAAAATAAGAGAATTTATCACCACAGGCCTGCTCTAAAAAATGCCAAAGGAAGTTTCTCAGACAGAAGGGAGATAATACAAGATGAAAATTTGGACCATTAGAAATGAAGGAAGAGTAACAGAAATGGTAGAAGCTAGATAAACATAATAAATTATTCTTTCCTCTGAGTTCTTTCAAATATATATACCAGTAAAAAGCAAAAAATATTGCTTTCAAAAAACATTGTCTTGATTGGATTTTCAATGTATGTAGAAGTAATACATTTGACAATTACAACATAGATGGGGGAGGTAAAGGAACCTAGAGGAATTTTCTACTTTTTCCTTTAATTGATAAAATATTAATTCAACGTATACAGTGAAAAGTTAAATATGTATGTTGTAATCTTTACAGCAACCTTTAAGAAACAAAATTATATAAAGAGATGGTCAAAAACTCAATAGATATATTGGAATAATAAAACATATTCAAATAAGCCAAAGAAAGCAGTAAAGGGGAAATAGAAACAAAATACAAAGGGAATAAAAAGAAAACAGATAAAAAATGATAAACCTAATTCCAAACATATCAATAATTTTATTAAATATAAATAGTTCAAGAAGACAAACTAAAAGATAGAGGTTGTCAGAGTGATTTTTTAAAGGCTTAGCTGTGTAATGTCTATAAGAAGTTTATTTTAAATATTATGATATTGGAAGGTAAAATATAAAATAATGGAAAAAGATATAACATGCAAACACTAATCAAAAGAAAGCTTCAGTGGCTATATTAACCACAGACACAGCAAGTAAAGCCCAACCCATGCAGTAAAGCCTGACAACAGATCAGAAAATAAGAATTAATCTGTCATTATTTATAGATGACATACTGTATATGTAAAAAATCTCATGGAATCAACAAAGAAGTTCTTCGAACTATTACGTGAGCTTAACAAGGTTGCAGGTTACAAGTTCAACAAACAAAAATCAATCATTTTTGTTTATACTATCAATGAAAAATTGGAAGCTCAAGTTTTTTAAAAATAGAGCTCATAATACTTTCACAAAATGAAATATTTCAGAATAAATCTAACAACTTCAAAACACTAATTAAAGAAATAAAAGAAAATCTAAATAAACTGAGGGACATAAACTGTGGATTGGAATAAAAAATGTAGTTAATATGTCACATGTCTTCAAATTGATGTACAGATTTAACATAATACCAATCAAAATCCAAGCAGGAATTTTTGTAGATTTACACAAACTGATTCTAAATTTACATGGAATAACAAAGGAATTTGGATAGCCAAAACAATTTTTAAAAAGAAGAACAAAATTTCAAGACTTAAACTACCTGATTTTAAGAATTGTTATAACACTATTTTAATCCATAAATTGTGGTTTTGGCAAAAGGCTAACCACATAGATCCAGGGAACAGAATACAGCATCCAGATATAGGCCCACACAGTTAATGTCAATTGACTTTCACAAAGGTGCAAAGTTAATTCAATTGAGAAAGATGATGTTTTCAACAAATCTTGTCAGAGCACTTGGACATTCATGTGTTAAAAAAAAAAAAAAAAAAAACCCTTGACTTAAAACATTACATCTTATGTCAAAATGAACTCAAATTGGATTGGAGGTATAAGTGTAACACATAAAACTATAAAATTTTTAGGAGAAAATCATCGTGACCTAGTTTTAGGCAAAGAATTCTTAGAATCAACACTAAAAATATGATCTATAAAAGAAGAACACTGATAAATTGGAATTCATCAAAATTAACATTTTGCCCTGCAAAAGGTACTATTAAGAGAATTAAAAGACAAAGTAAAAACTGGAAGAAAATACTTGCAAATCATATATCCAATAAAGTATATTTGTGCAGAATACATAAGAAGCTGTCTCAAAACCCAACAATAAGAAAAGAAGTAATGAGTGTGATGGAATTATTCTGTATCCTGATTGTGGGGATGGTTATATGAATTCATACATGTGATAAAACTCACAGAAATGCACATCAAAAAGTCAATCATTGTTTGTTCATTTAAAAAATAAAGTAAGAAAAGAAGTACTAAAAAAATACTAATTGTAATTCTAGAAAAATAAAACTACTACCAGAGAAAGCAAATGAAGAGAGATGAAGGTCAACTCACCTTGGTGGTTCAAAGTGTATATACTATGGGTACTAAAGAGAAATTATAAGTCATATACCGTGGCTTTATTGTCATACCTCAGACCCCGTGAGAGAGGACAAAGATTGGAGTCAAAGTCTAGAACATTATGCTTACTGATCTTGAGGGTGACATTGGTTGGAAGAGTCCAGGTTTTAATAATAAATTAGCCAAAACATACACCAGTCTAATTTAACACATAAGCTCTAAGAAAGTAGATATTACCAAGAATCCTATGATTTTTTAAAAAAGATATAGAGAACAAAGAAGAGGTTCAGAAGAACACATACATATGGTAGTTAGAAAACAAGAAAGGTAGAAAAGCACATTGTATATTTTATTCTTTTATATCAAAGGGTTTGAGTGTGTGTGTGTGTGTGTGTGTGTACTTCCTTTTTCTTTCTTACCAGACTCTAAATTTCTTGAGTACAAGAGCCAAGATAGAAGAGCCTTAGAGGTGGCGATCTTGTTAGGAGTATAAAGTGGAAGTGGAGTGGTCCTAATAGGGTATGTGTGTAGAAGGTACTTTAAAATGTTAAATATAGTGCCTTTCCTTAGATTGCATGCTTATTTGGGATAAGCGATGGTGAATAACAGATATTGTGGTGGAGCTAACCACATCCTAACCACCCACTGACACTGTCAATTATAAGAAATATACTGTTTATGTTTGTACCCCCTGTAACACTGAGCATACTGACTGGTATGTAATAAGTGCTTAATTTACATTGTTCAATTGAAATTGAGTAGAAACCTTCCTCCAATTCTAATTTGTCTCCTAAATTCTCAAAGAAAATCAGGTCATATGAGATAGGGTACAAAAGATGTTAAGAGTCAATCAAAGAATAATTCTACCCCTTGTGCCAAGTGTTTAAATAAGTCTGGTTCTCAATTAAACAAAGATATTGTTTAGGGTGAGCGAAGAAAACTGAATTTTCCATGTCCTTGAAAGAAATTTCAACTGCAAAAAAAGCACAGTATCTTAAAATGTTCTAGACTGATATTTACTGCTCAGACTCCTCAGGGAAAAAAAAGCTTATTATATTAATAAAGACATTTTATTTTGAGGGTGAATGCTATTGTTTCACTAGAAGTCACAAAATGTTAATCAATTATGAATCCCAAGTTAAAATTTTTGAAACATGAACACAATTTTTAATCAAGGCATTTACTGAAGTATTTAAGTGAAGAAAAAAATGACCTTTGGATCTGTCCTTGCTTTGCCTGGATGATTAATTTCAATTTTTTTTTTTTTTTTTTTTTTTGCTTTACACACCCTGCCATAAACTTTTTTATTTACACTTTATTGTAACTGACTTCATGCCATTCGCTCTTGCTTAATAATAATCAGTTAACAGCAAGGGCAGGTGTTCTCAAGGATGTGGCCCTTCCATAGAGTGGTTCTAAACATTTTTTTTTTTAAATCATCATAAAAAGCATAAAGATAAAACTCTCATTCTAGTGTCTGGCAGGGAATAAGATCTATCTGTGCAAAGAAAGAGTCAAGGATGGAGAACTTGAAAGGTCAAAGTTAATAGTAACCTACCCATTCTAAATTTATTTGTTGCCCTTCTTTTTATTTTTTTTAATTTGTTTTCTTTAATTTTTTTTTTTGCGGTACGTGGGCCTCTCACTGTTGGGGCCTCTCACTGTTGTGGCCTCTCCCGCTGTGGAGCACAGGCTCCGGACGCGCAGGCTCAGCGGCCATGGCTCACAGGCCCAGCCGCTCCACGGCATGGGGGATCCTCCCGGACCAGGGCACGAACCCGTGTCCCCTGCATCGGCAGGCGGACCCTCAACCACTGCGCCACCAGGGAAGCCCTGTTGCCCTTCCTTTTAATAGTTGTGTTTGATCCATCACACGTAGTGATGGCCTCTGCTAGCACCCTAATTTTTGTTCTACCTTTTCATGTTATGTTTAGATGTTAAAAATTGTGATTAAACTTTTGGTTGAATTTCTGCAGAGTTTGAGTCTGATTACTGATTTTCTGAGATCACGACAATAATGCATTTTCCTACTCTCTTCACCAATGAGCAAAATTATTTCTGCTTCCCTACTCAGTTTAGCAGTACGTTCTCTCTCCTTTCATTATTTCATTTCACACACTTGAGTACCAAGTTCCCTCCAAACTGTGTTCCACTTCCATTCTTTCAGAATTCCCCAGTCCAGTCTTCTTGTCACATCGGCTTCTTCAGGGTGGTCTGAGGCTCTCCTCAAAACTGCCCCCATTCTTCTCTTGGTGCTTCCTCCCACCAGATTACCACCATTATGAACAATCTTTAGATTAAACAAGGAAGATGCTGGGCATGGTTAGGAATTAATGTGTAATCTGGGAGAGCCTATCTAGCCATTAGAATATTGACTTGGATTAATTTGGTAGCTATTTAATGTCTTGAAGCCATGACACACAGAAGCTAAAAGGAGAGGCTTGAACTAATCTGGTTCTCGGATCAACAGTGAGGCTCAGGATTAAAAGAAGCATGGGCTTCCCTGGTGGCGCAGTGGTTGGGAGTCTGCCTGCCGATGCAGGGGATGCGGGTTCGTGCCCCGGTCCGGGAAGATCCCACATGCCGCGGAGCGGCTGGGCCGCTGAGCCTGCGCGTCCGGAGCCTGTGCTCCACAGCAGAAGAGGCCACAACAGTGAGAAGCCCGTGTACCGCAAAAAAAAAAAAAAAAAGGAGAAGCATAATAAGGGGAGAGAGAGAAGTGAAGATAGATTGAGAGAGAGAGTCTTAGTTGGTGATGATTAGGGTAATGGCAGTAGTTGGAGGAGTAGCATCATTATAGAAGTAACAGAAACAATTATCAAAAGGAAGGCAGATTCTGCTGCTCACAAAATAGAGGCCAGATGGTTCTCCTTAGGAGTGTTTTGATTTGAGAAATCCCCTCTATCCAAAATCCCAACCCTAATAACCTTAGGGCCATTCACTGTGTTATTATTTTTAAATGAACTTCTTTGATTTTAGACATTTCCCTATTTAAATTTAAATATCCTGAGAATGTTGTTTATTATGCCAAAATATTATATTGATCCTTAATTTCACTTTTTGAATTAACCAGTTAAAAGGAATTCCACATATAATAGCCAAATTAATTAAGATGCTTTCGTATGCAAGGAACAGGGAGTCTCCCTCAAAACGAATAATACACAAAAAAGGTCTTATGGGCTCACCTAACAGAGAAGCTCTGTGATCAGTTAGCATTTGGTCATGAGGGTTTGATCAAATTTTTCAAAATTTTATCATGAATCTTCATCTCATCCTCTGCAATTTTCTCAGCTCTCTCCACCAAGATAAGTTGACTTTGTTCTCAGCTTGCCTTCCCTAATGTAAACAATATAGCTCTCAGCAATTCACAGCCCTGCCTCCTTCCTCATTCACATCCAGAGGGAGAGAGTGTGTTTTCCCCAATAATAAAATAGAAGCCTTGAGCTCCACACTGATTGGACTAGATTAGGACACACACTTACCCTTGGGCCAATCATTTTGTCAAGGGAAATGATAATACCTTGAAAGACTTAAATCTTAGAGCCCATCTGTGCTACAATGAGAAGAGATCAACTATAGGGGAGACAAGTGCACTAGGTAGACCTCATGATAGACTTTAATAGCTGGAGAGAGAGGTCCAGAGCTGGGACACTCACTAAGGGTAGGCCTGAGAAAGGTCTTTTAGAGTCAAGTCTTATTTACTGGGTATCTCCTGAGGACAGAAGGCATCTTTCAGGGTAGGTGATGCCATGAAAGGAGAGAAGGAGAAGAGGTCTGTAAACAGCATGTTCCACTGTGGGACTCTATCTTTTCCAGCAGTAAACTCACATCATGGACACAACCTGCCACATTTGGAGCATAATGACCAGGGTGATGGTGCTGGGTCACTGAAAACCTGTGTCATCTACATCTACAGTGAAGTTTCACCTGCCAGTCCAGTCCAGATCCTTCTGGAAGGCTTTGCTGATCCTCTGCACCGTGGTGGAAATCATCACGCCCACCATGGCTACCCCTCCACATCCCTTCTCCACAAGATGTCTCTTTGGTTCTGATATAATTCTGTCCGAATTCTGCCTTTCCTTCTAGTCTGAAGTGAGCATATTTCTGTATCACATTGAAGTTCGTTAAAAGCAACTAGGTTGCTTTCTCTTACTTCCAAAGAATTTTATCCTTACATCATCAATCCTAAAGACATAATCAGCCTGAACAAAGTTGGAGGTTGGAACCATTTTGCTTTTAAACACTTCATTTGCCAGAATAAATCCTCAAAATGATGAGTGCTAATAACTCTTTTTAGTTAAATAGGACAAGCTCAACAGTGGTTTTATCCCCTGGTTGTACATTAGAAACACCTGGGTGCCTTGATCTTTCCTCAGACATCTCAGATTTAATTAGTCCAGAGTGAGAACTGGGCACCAACATTTTTTAAAAACACCCTTATTGAGATATATTTCACATATTATAAAATTCACCCATTTAAAGTAATACCTATTACATCCACAGAGTTGGCATTACCAACATTTTTAATGCCCCCCCCAAGAGGTCTAATATTCAGATAGATAGGGTTGAGAACCACTGAGCTAAAACAGATTGTTAGCCTTTGAGACAACCTAACAATCAACTGAACTGTAAGTTAAAAATTATTCTAAACAGTATTCCAAAATTGTGTAGTTTTAACAAATTAATAGATTTTATTTTTTAGATCAGTTTTAGGTTCAAAACAAAATTGAGTGGACAGTTACAGAGCTAAAATTATGGTTTTTTGTTTGTTTTTTAACATCTTTATTGGAGTATAGTTGCTTTACAATGGTGTGTTAGTTTCTGCTTTATAACAAAGTGAATCAACTATACATATACCTATATCCCCATCTCTCCTCCCTCTTGCATCTCTTTCCCTCCCACCCTCCCTATCCCACCCCTCTAGGTGGACACAAAGCATGGAGCTGATTTCCCTGTGCTATGCGGCTGCTTCCCACTAGCTATTTTACATTTGGTAGTGTATATATGTCCATGCCACTCTCTCACTTCGTCCCAGCTTACCCTTCCCCCTCCCTGTGTCCTCAAGTCTATTCTCTATGTCTTTATTCCTGTCCTGCCCCTAGGTTCTTCAGAACCTTTTTATTTTTTTAGATTCCATATATATGTGTTAGCATAACGTATTCGTTTTTCTCTTTCTGACTTACTTCACTCTGTATGACAGACTCTAAGTCCATCCACCTCACTACAAATAGCTCAACTTCGTTTCTTTTTATGGCTGAGTAATATTCCATTGTATATATGTGCCACATCTTCTTTATCTATTCATCTGTCGATGGACACTTAGGTTGCTTCCTAAAATTATGTTGCTTAACTATCAAATTCTCTAATTTAATTGGCATTCTTGGTCTGAGAGGAAACAGAAAAGTCTTTAATAACATTCCACATTTTCTTAGGAAAAAATTCATAAAATGGTTATTCTCCTCACAAAGAGTTACTTTGTATTCATTTAAAATATAAGGCAAACCAGAATAAGGTTTTCTCTCTTTTTTAAAAAGTCTGTTTTAAAACTTACTGATCAACACTTTCCTGGCGCTCTTTTGTTGGAGAAATAAAGCACTCAAACAAAATTTTAGTGATAAATAACTGCAAATATCCAATATTAATCTAATTCCTACACATTCTTTTCTACCTTTGATATAAAAGATTTAAAAGTATTGTGTATGTGTATATATATGTATATATACAAACAATATTGTCATTTGCTTTGAAAGAAATATTGATCGTCCTCAGCTAAATTTGATTTACAGGAAACATTTATAAACAGAAAAGTTTTGACATGGAATATTTAGTATAAAGTATGATCTAAACTGTCATAAACAGAAGGGTGATTACACTCGCAGTTTCTGAATCATATTAAAGGAAATAGAAGTTTGTGTAGCCATTTGGTGAATTTGGACTGTATAGTCAACCACTTATTTCCAGGCTTCTTACCTCCAAGAGAAAAACATGCCCCAGGTAGCCACTGCCTCTTCAGTTAGGGCCCCAGAATGAAACTCATGGAACAGACCTAAACGTAACCCACAGTTTGAAGCAGAAACTGCCTACTAAACCATAGACCGTAAGTGAGAAGTAAATGTGTGTATTGTATGCCACTGCAAATTTGTGATTATTTTTACACAGAACAAAGCTAAAACAGAAACATACACTAAGGTAGGGAATAACAGTAGGAGAAATACATACTTTTTGGGGTGGAGGCGGGGTGTAGAGTATGATGGGATGGGATGGCAGTGAGCTCAATTCTGAGCATATTGAATATGAGGTGCTGATGGAATTTCAAACAGTGATGCAGGAAGGGTAAGGAAGTCATCTGAACATATTTTGGGAGTAAAAGCCATGGAACGGAATGGGATCTTTAGAGGAGAGAGAACATGATGGTTCATGATGGTTATATTCTCTTTATATTACTCTTTTTTTTTTTTTTTTTTTTTTGCGGTACATGGGCCTCTCACTGTTGTGGCCTCTCCCGTTGCGGAGCACAGGCTCTGGACACGCAGGCTCAGCAGCCATGGTTCACGGGCCCAGCCGCTCCGCGGCATGTGGGATCTTCCCGGACCGGGGCACGAACCCGTGTCCCCTGAATCGGCAGGCAGACTCTCAACCACTGCGCCACCAGGGAAGCCCTATATTACTCTTTTTATCAGTTTATAATTCTCCTCTTGTACCTCTTTGCCCTTATTTTAACACACACACACACACACACGTCTTGCTTTTTATTTGTATGACGTGCCTCATAGTTGCTCCTTCCTTCCATCTCTATTTGGCCTCTGACTCCTTTTCTCCCTGATAACTCTTCCTGGTTAATCACACACAGAAAAGATGCAGGGGGCCTTTGCCACATTTTAAGGTAGAACGACAGGCTGGGGTCATAGCCCCTGCTCACATCAGGGGAGCAGCTGGGACTTCTCTAGTCCTACAGCTTTTCAGCCCCAAAACCTAAGGGCTGGGATTCCTTGTCTGGAGTACCATCCTCAGCCCTCCTATGTCCCTAGGGTTGCACTTTCCCAGAGTGTGATGGGGACCTGCTGTTGCATCTTCCTTTAGATTTCCCTCAATAAATGCTCTTGCAAGGTTAATGTGTGTGTGGAATCAAATCATTCCACCTTTACTTGCTTGGCACTCACTCTCCTGCTTTTCCTCCTACCTTACTGGCAACACTATTTCAATCTTCTTTGCTAGTTCCTAATTATCCACCTGATCGCTAAATACCACAGTGGCCCAGGACTCAAGCTTCTTAACCTTTGGACTTCTCTACCTAAGTTCACTCACTATGAGCTCTTCCAACCACGTGACTTTCAATACTATTCATAATGGTGCCTCCAGTCTGCACCTCCTTCCTAATCCCCAGCCTCACCCAATGTCCACTTGACATTTCCATTTGGACGACTGATGGGCATCTCAACGTAACATGTCGAAAACGAACCTCCTGATTGTCTGCCTACACGTGCTGTATATGCAGTCCCCCCCTTTCAGGCAATCTTTCCAGTTGTTCAGATTAAAAATCTTGCAGTCATCTGTAACTCTTCTTTTTCTTTCCCATTTCACACACGGTCATCAACCAAATCCTGTTGCTCTCCTTCCATAATATAGCTGGAATACAACCACTGCCATCATCCTGTGTCTAAATTATAGTGATTACCTCTCCCTGGTTTCACCCTTTCCTCCGATAGTCCATTCTCAACACAGCAGCTGAGTGATCCTTTTGGAAACATAAGTCATTATCATGCCACCTCTCTGCTCAAAACCCTCTAATGGTTTCTTGGTTTTGGTTTTATTTTTTACTCAAAGTAAACCTAAAGTTACTACAAAGGAACCAGGCCCTACACATTCTAACTTCCTGTTACTTCCGTGGTCTGATCTTGGAGCCCTCTAACCCTGTCCAGCAGTGAAGGGTTAAATGATCGACTCCTTAGGGCGGGCTCTGTCCTGGGGGTCTGTCGTATCCAAATCCTCATAGAGGTTTCCTACCTTCTAAATGTGTCTGTAGCAGGAAAATGGCATCTGGTCTCAGAGAATTTATGGACAGGAATTACAAACTTCGTATTGTGTATTATTGTGCTGTTATTATAATTATGAAGTTATACATGAATGGCTTCACTGTGGATGGTTGAGACTAAAAATGCTGCCAAGATGCCTAGTTCACATTTTGCTTCGGAGTCGGAGTCAGAGTCAGAGCCCTTGAAAAGGTGGATTGTTCACGTGTCTGTACGTTAATTTCTCCCACTCGATAGCATGAAATGGAGCGAAATATCGTCAAGATTGGAAAATAAAAAATTTTAATAATTTCCCTTTAAGTGTGACCTCTTAACCTTGATTCAACTCTTGCCCACAGTCTTAAGTTGAACCTAAAAATATTAACTCTGAAGATGCAGGGTCAGAAACAGTACTTCTTACCACTAGTTTCTACCAATATTATATCTGGATAGCAGAGGCAGGGTGACCGTGCAACTAATAAAGTTTAAGCTTCAGGGACCCTCACTGGCATGGGCAGCTGTGGAGTTGCTGGGGGTTACGGAGAGTTCCAGGTGGGGAAGCAAAGCCAGGTCACAATTAGGAAGCATTTCTATGTGCAAATTCAATACTAGTGCACAAAGCCTGGATCTATCCCAGTGAATGGCTGTTTCTTATGAATGTTGTAGATGGTTCACCCAGTTGCTACAGAATAAAAAATTGTCTGAGATAACCAGATTTTTGTCTTTTATTTATGAAGTCAAATCAAATGCCAAAATTACCACTGATATTTAATGGACTATTTATTTTGTCATAATTTGAGGATTTTAACGCATCTTTTAGCACTCTGATTGGGAAAAATCTTAATATATTAATTATGAAAAGTATTAGCATTTCTACTGCAGTTAGCATAACATTATATCTCCCAAAGAGAATAACCGAGTCATTCTTATTTGAAAAATGTGGTACTACATGTGACAACTGAATAACTCTAAACTGAAAAGTAGTAGAAAACTATTTTCAAGAAGATTATATGATTATTTACCATATCCTCAAATCTTTATAATCGTCCTATCATCAGAAAATGTTTAGAGCCTAAATATTTCAATAAAGTATTTAAATGGTTTGTAATTGCTATTTGGTTAAGCATTTCAAAACAAGATTGTGATTTATTCACTTATTAGTAATAATATTATACAAAGGGTTTATATCCTTATTGATTTACCTTTTGTCTCTGAAAAAGCTTCTTAGCAGGTATTGTATGTTCCTTTAAAATTATTGCTGGCTGTAAAAGTGGGCACACACACGCCAGGGTGTGCGTTAGGCAGCTTTTACAATGCTCCCCGGGTGTGCTAGGCCTCTGGGGCATAGAGCCAAAAGTGAAGCCGCCATCATTCAACAGTATAAAATGCATACTGTGGTGTGTCATCGCAATTATTCCTTTTTATGACTTTGAAAAAAAGCTCCACCTTCCCTTCAGTGATTTTAAACATTAACCTTCCAGCTCTCAGAAGTACTTAAAATGATTCAACTCTATGTTTTCCACGAACAAGATGTGGTTCGTTAGCAACTGACCCCTCTCACCATGCAAACATTTTCATCCATTACAAATCCCAACTTCAAAATATGCAAGGATTTGTAAGAAAAATTTGTGGAAGAACTTTTTGAGGGTATATATTTTCTGTTAAACTGGCAAAACAAATCTGATAGGAGTATTTCCAAGAGTAAAATATTTTCTAAAAACTTGGGGTTTTCTTGGGGTGTTTCCATGACTTATACATTAATAGCTTTTATTTATAAAATTGTTTAAGATGAATAAACTGTTTCTAAATTGTTGGACTCATTTTAAAATGAATTCACTACTTCCCACAAACTTAACATCTAATAGTTGAGGGATTATCAAGGCAAATCCATAAAAACACTAGCAATGAGTTGTTTGCTAAGACTTTAAAGTTTACAAGTTAATACTCATTCTCAACTATTTTTCAACACAAGCTAGAGAAACATGTGCAACAAATTCCATTTTGAATAAGAGGTACATCCCGGGGTTGAAATTATAAAAGAAGTACTTAGTGACATTGATGGGAATTGAGGAGTGACTGGTTAGATGAATCCAGAGGGAGACAGCTTAGAGCAATTTTACAGAAATACTACTGTTGCATAGAACTTTGCTGAAGAAAAAATGTTATATAAGGATGAGAAATGAGTATAACATTCTTAATAGAATTTATCATGGTAAAATATAATTGGGTGAGAAAGAGAAGATTTTATACTGTCTTAAAGTTGGGAAGGCTACTAAGAAATCACTTGTTCAATTTTCTTATGTAAGGCAATCAGCTGGGTAGTTTTCCATAATCTCTCGGGATAGAATCCTTTAAAATAGTCGTCCAGTTTCCCTTGAACACCTACTGTGGAAAAAAAAACCCACATTATTTTGTGTGGCATCCCCTTCCCCTGTTGAGTAGCTACCTAGGCTGGTATTCATAATGGGCTTAAATTTACTTTACTAGAATTCGGGCCTACCAGACTTTTTTTTTCTGTTTGATAAAATAATATAAAGTCTACACTTCCAAGGGCTTTACACCTGTCAAACCTCTCCTCTGCATACTTTCTCCCCTGCTCTTTTTTTCCCTAGACCAACAAATGCAGCTGCTGAATAAGTTCTCATTCGACATTGTTGCGTGACCCCTACCGTACTCTTTGTATACACCTTAAGTCTATAGTGTCTTTAAACTGGAGCACCCCGAGTTAGCCATAATTCTGCCTGGCACAATGGACTTTTACTTCTGTTGATGTTACTGACCTCAATAACATGCTTTTGAAGGAGCCAACATCTACATCGGCTTTCTTAAGATCTTAGTCACATCGTTGACTTAAATTGAACTTTCAGTCAGATAAAATGATCAGGGCTTTTTTTTTTTTTTTTTTTGTGGTACACGGGCCTCTCACTGTTGTGGCCTCTCCCGTTGCGGAGCACAGGCTCCGGACGCGCAGGCTCAGCGGCCATGGCTCACGGGCCCAGCTGCTCTGCGGCATGTGGGATCTTCCCGGACCGGGGCACGAACCCGTGTCCCCTGCATCGGCAGGCGGACTCTCAACCACTGCACCACCAGGGAAGCCCTACATGTATTTTATTGAGAAGAAACAAGGCTGGAGTTCAGACAGGCTGGTAACCACACTGAGCACACCTGGACAGCGATGCAGGGAAGCAGCCATCAGGGAAAAATATTTTTTTCAGAAATTGAAAAAATGGCCACAGATGAATATGCATGTAATCAATCCATACACAAATATCAATCCATATACAAACATAAATCAATCCATATATACACAGCAAAACTTTTATTTGATATCAGAGACACTGAGGTTGGAATTGTCTCTCTTCTATCTCCCTTAACTTTGATAAAACTTTAACTACTTCACAATATTGGGGAGGGAGTGGAGATCTGAGCACACAGTATGATTTTCCTCAAGTTTGCATCATCTCACAACAGCCTTGCGCCTTAGGTATCATGACCCAGACAGCCTGGCATGGCCAAGAAGATAAAACATCCGTCAGTGCCAAGTTCTGCCTGAAGGGAGAAGTTCAGGCTTTAACTCTTTCATTTTAGTAATAATAGTAGTGAGTATTTATTGGGCACCTACTGTGTGCCATTGTTCTAACAACTTTATGGTATAATTTCACATAATCCTCACAACAATCCCCTGAGGCAGGATCTACCAAATTTCACCAAATGACATGAAGCACTGAGATGTTAAATAACTTGCCTGAAGTCATAGAGCTGCTAAGGGATGGAGCCAGGAAGTGAACCTGGACATTCTCTCTGTAGAGTCTGTTCTTTTAATCACTAAAATAAACTAGCCTCTAGGTCAGGATTCACTGTTTTCTGACGGTTAATAATCTTTGGTGCACCCTAGACCTTTTGGGGAACAATAAAAGTGTTGAAATTAATGAATAATTGTCCTCCGAATTAAGGAAAATAAAGCTTAAAAAGTTGGAACAAATAATGCATTTGTTCCATGTAAACATAGCTGAGAAAAAACCATGTGAGAATATTGTTAAGGCTTGTTGTGGAACATCCATTGTTTCTTTTTTAAATTTTTTAAAAATTTGGTTTTTTTTATTAAGGTACTATTGGCATATACATCCATTGTTTCTTTTACCCATAATTTCTTCTTCCATTTGGAAGAGGAGGAAAACTTTTACTCTGCCCTACCCTTCAGAAGCTCCATGATTCAAATAGGAATTGCCATCATTTTATTTCACCTCATCTCCTGACTTTAATTATTGGTCCAGAGGTGAGCACCTGACTCAGACTGGACCAGTCGCAGTAGTTAAATGCCCTCTCCTAGTGATTTGTCTTGGAAATGAGCACGTGACAAAAGCTAGGCCAAGCTGGTATTCTTCCCTGCCTTTTAAAAATAGAGTAGTGAGGGGCTTTCCTGGTGGCGCAGTGGTTGAGAGTCTGCCTGCCGATGCAGGGGACACGGGTTCGTGCCCCAGTCCGGGAAGATCCCACATGCCACAGAGCGGCTGGGCCCGTGAGCCATGGCCGCTGAGCCTGTGCGTCCGGAGCCTGTGCTCCGCAACGGGAGAGGCCACAACAGTGAGAGGCCTGCGTACCGCAAAAAAAAAATAAATAAATAAAATTAAAAAAAAATAAAAATAGAGTAGTGGGCTTCCCTGGTGGCGCAGTGGTTGAGAGTCCACCTGCCGATGCAGGGGACACGGGTTCGTGCCCTGGTCCAGGAAGATCCCACATGCCGTGGAGCGGCTGGGCCCGTGAGCCATGGCCGCTGAGCCTGCGCGTCCGAGCCTGTGCTCCGCAACGGGAGAGGCCACAACAGTGAGAGGCCCGCGTACCGCAAAAATAAATAAATAAATAAATAAATAAAAATAGAGTAGTGAGTCTTGCTTGGAGTTCTCTCTTCTCCACAAAGGAGCATTTCAGAAGGAGCTTCAGAGCTGTTCGTAGCTCTGTCCCCCATATGAGAAGGTAATCATTCTTAGAGGGTAAAGCAAACACATAGAGAGATGCAGAGGAAAATATGGAAAAAGGGAGAGAGAGAAAGAGTCATTATGACATTCAAATCTTCAGGTCTACATGTTCCTGACCTTTACACAATTTGCCTAGGTAAACCAATAAATTCCCTTTTTGCCTAGCCAGTTTGAGTTTAATTTCTGTCTCTTACAATCAAATGAGTCTTACTGCAAATATCACTTGGCCAAAATAGCCATACTCTCAGGTTTATTTAGGGTCTTATCCTAGGGCTAAGTAAGGTCAGTAGAAAGCTGCCTACTTGGATATCACAGTCTTGACTCCTCTTCAGATTCACTTTTACTGAGTTGCACCCCAGTGGTAAGTCCTTAGATTTAATCAAGGGTTTAAAGCAACTTACAAATAAATCATTCACAACACTGACGTTGCTGAAGATACTGTGTATCCCTCGGTGCCCCCATATAAAACTCCACCGGAGAATTTTTTCCAAAACGTAGACCAGAGCTTTGCTTCTCTTAAATGAACTGTTATGTTTTCAACTTATGGGAAAAAAAGAGACATATGAATTAAAAGAAATCATATTCATTAAAATGGGATGAATAGGTCATTTTAGGAGACCTCCATAATATGGTGGAAGCACATTGATTTGGAGACAGACTCCTGGGTTTGAGTCCCTAAATTCAGCCTACACGTTTCCCAGCTGAATGGTCTCTAGCAGATTACTTAGTCTCTCTGGACCTCAGTTTTCTCTTCTGTAAAATAGGGCTCTTAATATTAGCCTTAACTAGGTTAAAACGGTATTGTAAAAATTAGATGGAGCTATGTGTGTAAAAATACTTTGTAAACTGTAAAGCACTATATCGATTTTTAGTTACATTGTCTCACAATCAAACTGGAATTTTCTCTTATACACAAGGTGATTTCTTTAGGAAGAAATCTTTTTATTTTTCACCAGAAGTTTATACTGCTTAAAAAATAACATAATCCTACTCATCTTTAAAGAGCTTAAATTAAATCCTGGTCAGAACCATGAGTGGTAGTTCCATTTTACACTGGAGGCAAGTAGAAGATTATGGAGAGGAAAAGGCAAGCAAGTCACTGAGGGCTGTAAAGGACAGCAAGACTATATGCAAATGAAAAGCTGGAGCTCTAGGCTGCCAGGTCTTTACTGGAAGGCAAAGCCACCTCACTGACTTGACAACTCACTGTCTTTTCTCCTGCTTGTTTGTTCAAAATCTCTACCCTGAGCCCACCCTAAAATATAAGGACTGAAGTTTTAAAAAGGAAGCTTCCTCTGTTGTTTGGCAAAGATCAATATTGAGAGTGAGGGGTGGTCATTGGCAACAGCGTCATTGATTTAGACCCCGAGCCGCGTGCAGTTTGTGTGCATCTATTGCTGATCCGTGGGACAGAGCGGGTGCAGAATTTAGTTTCTTCTTCTTTAACTGAGTGTTGCTCAGTTTTTCTGCCAGCGTTGCAAGAACACTGCTAAAAGGCACAAAAGCTCATGGAGGTGTCAAACAGCAGGGATGAGAGGCTGAGCTTTCCCTCATCCGTGAAGGAGTCAATTAAAGAACAAAGACAACTCTTGGGTTTTAAGATCACCAGTCCAAGTTGTTCCAGAATTCTCATGTGTATTTCCAATTCAATCTCCTTATATTTCTTCTTTATTCCAAAAAAAAATGTAATGATGTGGTGCGTTTTGTGCTTTTAAGAGCACAGTTATAAAACATTTAGTTTTTTCTTGTATTTTGTAACCCCGTGTGCTTCTGTTTAATCCTATCTCCATAGGAACTATTCTGAGATTAAACAACAACCGGTATTGGGAAAACTTTAAGGATAGCTCTCCAGTGCTTAACCATCATTTAAATCTCCTAGAAATTACATGTTCTAAGCTTTATCTTCCTTTCTGCTAATGATTTCTTGTGTGTTCAGGCACCCAGGGAGCTGAGAAGGAACAAAGCACACCCTCTGTCAAGAGCTCTTTCATTGTTGGTTAGATTAGGAATGACTTCAACTTCCTATGTCAAGTGCACACTGTAAACTAATCTTTGTTTCTGCAATTTAGATAAGATTATTTCAAGAGATGTCAGTTTCAGTATTGGATTTTCTTTCTTTCTTGGACTGGTGTTCTTTTGGACCAATGATCTATGTGACTGTCATTTGACATAAATTTACCATATCTGAATTATATCTCGTGGGCTTATGCCAGGAGCAAAACATTATTTGTGTTTATATCAATAGGTGAACTTTAAAGGTGTGTCTGTTGACTTTTTTGAACATCAAAAAAGTACAGCAATATTCTTTGGGTTAGTTAATAAAATCCTAACTGAACACATGTGATGTGTGCAAACTGTCTTTAAAGACATACATATGTGTTCATTTCATATTCATTTCCACTTTTCTCTAAATTTATATGTTAATTTTAAACAATATACTGGACTGTCATTATATGTCATTATCCTGACTCAATATTTAAGTGGCTACAGAGATAAATTCCATTTCAATTTAAAGGAATGGTCAGGAATATTTTTATGTTATATAGGCCAAGATTACTTCATATACTACTCATTCCATCATATATATTATCCATCAAATATATTATACCTGAAGCAGAAAGTATGCATGTCATTCAAATAAATATTTATAAAAATGAAACCAAAAGAAAAAATTTAAACAAAGGAGTAGTCACAAAAACAGGTTTTGCTTGAGATCTCAGCTGGTCAATGAAGCCCAACAAAAAATATTACCTATTAATAGAACTAAATGTCTACCACAGATTTCAGGAGTGAAGCACTTTGGTTATTTCTAGGTTTAATTACAGAGACAAAAGCGACCAGAATGCAATAAATGTAAAATAAAACTCTAATCTTAAGATTAAAGGTGGAGGCTACAATATTCCTAGGCAGAAGATCTGATTTTAAAAGATATCTAAAATGTAAGGGAAACATAAATGAAAATGTAAATGAAGTGTCCCCTGTGTAATAAAGAACCTACAATTTAGTGTTTAAGTTTATTTGCTGCCATAATTGCTTACAGTTTTGTTGAAATTATATTATGTATAGGTGAATCTGAAATAGGGTATTTGGAACTGCATATAATTCTTTCTTATCTACTACAGCCATGTCTGAAAGCTAGAAAACTGTCATCAGAAAATTACATTCTTAGGAAAAGATCTTTCCAAAATTACCTATTTTTAGAAGTTAAAATTAGATAGCCTGGTTGCACTAACGGAGGCATTAGGAGATGAAAATTAAATGTGGTTTGGGAAATAACTAAAGAATAAATTAACCTAAGAATCTTCCAACCTATATTCTAGATCCCATCTCAATTTTTCAGAAATCCTGTTCCATCAGTTATCCTCTCTTCCCTCAAGTTTCACATCTAAAAACTAAACAAATAGATGAAAACCAGCATTCCACACTCTTGTTCTTCTCTATATACTATCCTGGTTTTCACTCACATCTAAGTCTTCGTGATCATGGTATCTCCCCTGCCAGGTAAGTATTCTCATATCTAAGTCTTAATACCCTTTAACTTTCCTCCACTTGTACTTCACTTCTCAACCCAATGCAACCTGACTTCGACACTATCACTGCACTGAAAGTTCACTCTGATGTTAAGGTAACCTCCAAAGTGACAAAGTTAGTGGATACTGTTAATCCTTAAATTCCTTGGCCTCCAGACAGCTATTGAAACGCTAGGTTTTCATGTCCCCAACACTCTCTCCTTGATTTTCTTCATCTGCAGAGATTTCTTCTCATTCCTCTGTCAATTTTCTCTTCTTACACAATCTATTCTCATTGGGCAAGCTCATTTATATCAGCAACTTTATTTATCATTCATATGCTAATGACTCCCACCTTTGTAATTCCACCCTCATCTTACTCCTAGGCTTCAGACCTAAACTGCTTTCATAATGATTTCAGGACGTCTTCATGTGGATGACAGAACCATATCTAGCTGAGCTCACCCAAATTCATTGTTTGTCCTCAGCTCCCTTCAAAGCCTTTTTGATTTCTATCCCTAATCTCTGTTAATAGTTCACATCTTTGCAATGTTCTAAGCCAGAAGATTTTGGGTGATCCTTGATTCTTTCTTCTCTCTCAAATTATTATTTACTAGATCACTAAAACCCTACTAATTATATCATAATTATAGCCTTGACTTTGTCTAGCCCCATTGTCAATACCACAGGGCATACCATTACTTATAATAAATATTGCAAGGAAGATTGCCACAGTGGCTGAACTGGCCAGTTTTCTTCACCTCTTCATACTCCTATCTGTCTCCACATTAATGACGCTGTTATTTTTCCAGAAAAACAAAAGGTGGGCCCACCACAGTTCCAGGCTCCCCTGCTACCAACGTGTTTATACCATTTTGGCATTCTTTTGCCTGCAGGGGGCCAGCCAGTATTTCTGTTTATCACATAAATGCTTTACAATTAATCAGAAATCTGCCTGTTCTTCCAGCCTCATTTTCCATCTCTCTGTATTTTCACCCTATTCTTTCACCTCTTTCCTTTGTTTTCTGAATGACCACTGGCAGCTCTAGATCTATGTCATCCATAAGCTAGAAATCTCAGAGAAAAGAAAATCCCTCTTTCATACTTTCTCAGTAAAGTCCTGGGGAAGTTCTGAGTGGCTCTGCTTGAGTCATTTGACTGATGAACCAATCCGTGTGGCCAAAGGATTTCAGGGCTCTGATGAGTCAGGTTGGCTCGCGTGTCCACCTTTGTGGGGAGAAGTCTGCTCCACCTAAGTTTCATGGAATAGCTCCCTCATTACGAGCAGCTCTGTTTCCAGAATCACGGGAAGAAAATGGCTACCAAGGAACTGCTACAAGAAAAAGGAGAGGATGGGGAGGCCACATCATGTACTTTCTGGAAGCACAGGATGATTTCTTAGCATGGCACCTCCATTTCCCTCTTCAACTCAAGTAAATAGGCATTCAGCTAGGGATAGGAAGTGAACTCCGGTCTTAATAAATCATTTTCTTTCTGAAAAATCACCATTTCCACCTAAGACATAGTGTGGCGAAGGGGGCTATATTGCATAATTCTGCCTTTGTTTTTATGTTTTCTTTCAGTCTAATTGTTCCACATTTTATGTGGAAATGGAGCATGCTTCAGAGTTAGGTGGGAATCAGTCATAGTCAGCTCCCGTCTTCCCTTTTACTTTCCCTACTCTTTTCAAACTTTCTACTCTCTTCCTTACTATAACCTCCTTATTCCAGTTCCCCAAACAAAAAAAAGTAAGCAAATAGTTCAATCAAATGGTATTGAATTCAGATTCAACAAATGTTATTGAGGACCTATCATGTACCACATGCCAAATCTCAAAAGTATGAATTGTGTATGACTGTAGTCCAGGTGATGTACCAGCTTATCAGGGGCCAGGAAAAAAAACAATTCTGAGATGTGCTTTGGCAGCTCTGAGGTGGCAAAATAGATGTTCATGGAATTCAGATAAATAAAATATATTTGTGTTTGGGTTTGTTTAAAATCTATTCTCCTGTGCACAGCACACAGCTCATGGGACTTCTTCCCCCGTTTGCCCCGCACTTGTCCTTCTGTTCTCTCCATTCCTCTTTACCGTTTTTCTTCTTCTTTTCACTATTTTCAGTTTCATGGGAAAGGAAAAAATAGAGTCTACCCTTGAGTTTATTATAATTGTTATAGCCTTTTTTCCAACTCTTTTTAAAACCTTCTGAATCCTCCTTCCATTGTAAATAAATTCCCCTATTTCTTCAATATTTTTGCAGGATGACTTATCTGGAATGTAACTCAGCATCGAGGACACCTCTCACATTGCATCTTTCTCCGGTGGGGGAAGCTCGTTTTCTCATCTTCCGTGAGCAACAGGACAAGAGATGTTTACCCTTCTCCAGATTTCCCATCACCATTATCATAGGATTACTGCATCATCCTTACGTAAAGGTACATAGGGGTTAAAATCGAAGGCTTTCGAGCCAGACTGCCTGAGTTGCAATCCTAACTCTGGCAGGTACCAGCTGTCTAACTTCAAGCAAGGGATAATCAAGATTTATACATCTATGTTAATGACTCATTTGAACACCCAGACTGTGCCTGGATCTCTACGATTTCAATGACCTTAATCTCCACTCATTCCCAGTACTAATTCTGAATCTTGTCAGCTCTGATCCTCCTCAAAAATTGGAGATGCCAGGGCTTCCCTGGTGGCACAGTGGTTGAGAGTCCGCCTGCCAATGCAGGGGATGCGAGTTCGTGCCCCGGTCCGGGAAGATACCACATGCTGCGGAGCGGCTGGGCCCGTGAGCCATGGCCGCTGAACCTGCGCATCCGGAGCCTGTGCTCCGCAACGGGAGAGGCCACAACGGTGAGAGGCCTGCATACCACACACACACACACACACACACACACACAAAAACAACTTGAGACTCCAAATACTCAACTTTTTACCTTTTATACTCACTACCTCCTCTCATACAATGAAAGTCCTTTGTTTTTACGATTTCTTCTAGTCTTTCAGTCTCTTTCTAGCCTCTTACCCATCCCTGCATGGTTGGAAACTTCTGTTTGATCGTGAAAAGTATTGTTCCACTAGTCACACTGATGTTTTGGGATTTTTTAAGAAAATAAAAGCATCAACTAGAATATTAACCTTACTTTATTTTCATTTATTTTATTTTATTTATTTTTTGGGGGGGTGGTATGCGGGCCTCTCATTGTTGTGGCCTCTCTCGTTGCGGAGCACAGGCTCCGGACGCGCAGGCTCAGCAGCCATGGCTCACGGGCCCGGCTGCTCCGCGGCATGTGGGATCTTCCTGGACCAGGGCACGAACCCGCATCCCCTGCACTGGCAGGCAGACTCTCAACCACTGCGCCACCAGGGAAGCCCCTTCATTTATTTTTTTTGTTGCCAAACTTGTACTTTATCCCCAGTAACATAAACTCAAGGCAGTGAAAGGAGTTGGAAATGGCATTTCTAGTGGAAAGGTACTAAAATTAGGAAAGGGTGTTCTATAGCTCACCAACTAATTATGTATTCAATAAACAATAAGAGAATATAAAAGCTCCCAGGACTATGTTAGTAAAAGATTAGGTAGGTAAGGAAATAAAGACTTGGAAAATTAAAAAAACAAAAAATAGGTGTCATTCATAATCATCCCAGGCTGAACTTTAAAAAGTCAGTGAATTATTAATTGATGTCATTAGATTAATTGTGCCAGCATCTGACAGCAGAATGTGAGATGTATCATGGAAATTTTTGGAAAAACAAAAGCTTAATAACTTTTTGTGGTTCATCCATTGCATTTGGACTCAACAGTCTCATCAAAGAGATTATACTAAAGTAATATTTTAAGTGCTCTTTTAAAAACTAGACATATAGTCTAAAAGAAAAAAATGTATGACTATTTTATTTAAAAGTGAAAAACTTCAATAGGAAGCTTTCTTTCAGCTCATGTTTTCATTAGTATACAAACCACGATCTCTGACATAAATAGGTGAACCAGAGAGAATTGTTAGGGCAGTGAAAATACTTTGGATGATACTATAATGATAGGTATAAGTCATCACGCACTTGTCCAAGCCCACAGAATTGACAACACCAAGAGTGAATCATAATATAAACTATGGACTTTGGGTGATTATGATGTGTAAATAGAGGTTCACCATTATAGCAAATAATGGGAGGGTATGATAGTAGGGGAGGCTACGCATGTGGGAGGCCGCTGGTGTGAGGAAACCTCTGTGTCTTCTGCTCAATATTACTGTAGCTCTAAAACTGTTCTGAAAATTCTTTTGTTTTAAAGGCCAATGGTGAGTCCAGAGACTTAAATGCACTGTGATGTCACTTTCCTGTTCTTTTAGAAAAGCTGATTTTCACTAAAAGAAAAAAAAAGAAAGACCATACAAAAAACAAAGTTAACATAACTCTAAAAAAAAAAAGATTTCTGCTATAATTCCTATGTCACTAAAATGCATTTAGAAATTTTTCTGTGAATGTAGTTCTACAAAAATTGTAAAGACAGCATCAACATTTTTTGTCAAGTTCTTCACTTTAGTGATTTCCAGGGTGACTTCAATGTCAGGTTGTATGTAGTACATGTATAAGTAGATTCTTTTTATGGCTCACTTTTTATGGCTCATTACTAGCTCATTTTTCACAATGTTGGACAGGAAAATTTCTATGAATTCTCAGTAGTTTTAGCCTTCTTCTACCAGGGCTCTGAGAAACAACTACAGGATGAAACAATCTTGTTTACCTGTAATTTTTGACTGATGACATGTTTTAGAATGTGGGACTAGATCTGTAAAATAACTTGTTTGTTTTCAATCTGGCTTGAGCCTAGTCTCCCTGTGCCAAACTGTTTCATTTAACTTTGCTTCATAGTATGGGTCCTAATCTACCTTTTCCTCCACCAAATTGCACTACATGTTGCAAATATGTTGGTACATCCATACTCAGGTCCTTACCTCTAAAGGTCACTTCCAAAGCTTAAGAATTACAGTAAACATCTGCCTTCACAGAAAAAAAAGAGTTAATAAGCATATTGATTATCCAGATAATTATTTCAATAATTTATTTTAGTGGTAGAAACCTGGTTGTTTTATTGATAATAAAATTACACCCTAATAAGACCATTTTTCTCTTAAGTTACCATTTTTATGTGTATTGGAGATGTAATCCAGCTCTAGTATATGAATATGGGTTAAACATTTAAAAATTAAACCTATATAGGAAACAGAAGATATAGGTCCCAGCGGGGAGTGAACATTGATATGAAACAGGTTGCTGAACTTCTCTGTGACTTGCTTTTCCATCTAAAAAGTAGAAAGTTGTGTCTTCACAGAGGTGCAATTTGGGTAAAAAGAACTAATATTTGCAAATGCAAGTTCTGAGAAAGAACTCATAAGTTCAAGGTTTGTGATTTATCACCTAAAATTGTCCATATTGCGTACTTATTCTAAGTTGGTTATGTGAAAGCTATAAAAACTCCAAAGTCTGCAAACCAATCATAGAAATTTTGATTTGAAAATTACATAGCATTAGTATCGATTTAGAATGTAAAGATAATATACACTATAATTTTAAATTAAATAAGCTTGATTTAAACTAAAAATATAAATTCTGGATCAAATAAAATATCCTGAGATCTAAAAACTTACTAAGCACATAATATGGGCACAAGAAGTATTGTTCCTTGCTGTCCTCATGTAATTTATAGTCTACTAGGATAAATGAGAATATTGAATGCTTCAAGGGAGTAGAAGTCTTCTGAGCAATTAAATTCATAAATAAAACAAAAATCTCTAGTGTTGGCTGTCATGAAAAGAGATAAAACAATGCCTATCACAACTGGTACTGAATATGGATTAGAATTATCTTCAAGTGTTAAATCGTGGAAGCAGAAGCTATGTTTTTTGAAGTTAACCTCCTAGAAGTTAAACACAGTGCAGAACCATTCAGCTGATAGATTCAGATAAGAGGTTACATTCTACTTAACATATTTTCAAATGATATTTAAAATGACTATCCTGCCAACTTTGCTCAGTATTAGGGTAACTGAAAACTGTTCATAGATGAAGGAAAAAAGAAGAAAGCTCTCCTTTTCCATTTACTTCTTAGAGTGTAAGATTTTACTCGAATAATCATCGCACACTGGAACACTGTCATGAAGTAAAATATTGACAAATAAATGAGGGTAAAAATGTACACAAGGACAGTAAAACAATATTAGAATTTCCTTTTTCATTCGATTGTAATTTTGGCACCGTTGCTTATTTGATTCTTGGAAAACTAGGGCCAGATTTATGACTACCAAACAGTCCACATGGCTTTTGCAATTAACCTGAAATTCTACATTCCTCTCTATTTTGATTATTCTCTTAAAATCAAACATATTACAACTATTTTGATTTTGAGATTGAAGTTGGACAATGGGTAAATGCATGTGAAACTCTAGTGTTGATACAAGGAAATCCTATTCTTGGCCTTCAAATTGTGTATTTGAGAAAATGGCAGGAAATAGCACAAACTAAATCTTAAAATGGTTTTCTGGTAAAATATTTCATTACATACTTCACCTGTGTTATACCACTTGTTTACACTAATAAAACTTACACGTGCTAGAGAAGGATATTATCTATGGATATTTTAATCACTCTGCTTATCTTTCCATCCCCTCTTCTCCTCCCTATCTTTAAAGACTGTGTTTTAGAGCAGTGTAAGGGTTAGACTAAGAATGATGAGTCCCAGATAATGTTCTGGTCTTTTACAACTAAACAGCTATTGCATAGATTACCAAGAGGGTTGGGTCGTGGTCAAATCATGTATAGTCAATTCACCTAATATTTTTCTTCCTTGATATGTTAGCTTCTATCTGTTGGAAGCATGTGAAAACTTACCTATATTTTCAGCTCTTTGGAAACTTCACTACGAAAGTTTCACAATAACCTGGTATTATTCCTTTAAATTGTATATTTGATAGCATTAGAGTTGAGAAACCTTTTTAACCCTGATGAAATTTCAGGGATGACTTTATGACCTGACAGTAACATAAATGGGTATGTTTTGAAAATAAAGAAAAATCTCTTAATGGTAAAGAGATTCCATGTATTTTCTTTAATGATTCTGATGAAGTCTGGCTCCTTCATTTCATTAGAAAGGGGAGTGGGAATCAAAGGAGCTTGACAGTTGGTTGATGTGGATGCCTAGCTACTAAATCATTGCATTCATGCTAAGACCTCCTATGTGCTCCCATTAAATCCCATTCAGCTCATGAGGTAATATATGTACTGTAGCCTATGGCTGGGTTATCGCTGTTTTGTTTTTTTTTTTTCTCCCCTGTTAAATTCTCACAAACTCACATTCCTCTAGGCTTTCCTTTTCAAGTTTTATATTTACTACGGTTAGATCTCAAAAAACAAATGTTGAGAAAAAAAGAAAGCTGTAGAAATATATTTACAGGGTGATATCATACTATGTATATATATATATATATATATATTTTTTTTTTACATAAAATTGTATTTTAAAATATACACCAAACTCATGATCATAGTTGCCTCTGGAAAGATTCAATGGTAGTAGGACTGAGGTTGGTTGTCAAAGAGGATTTCAACTTCATCTGTAAAATGTTGTCATTGTTTTTAAGGCATGAAATCTCTTGATTTGGAAAGGGAGTGAGGTAACGATAGAGTAGTGGTTAAGTATACTGAGTCTGGAGAGAGACTGCCTGTGTTTGAACCTGCCACTTACTACATGACCAAGGGAAAGTCACTGAACCTTCTAGTGCATCAGTTAGTTTCCTAATGAGTAAAATGGTGTTTAACAATAAATAGTTCCTACCTTATTGGCTTGTTGTGAGAAGTAAATGAGGTAATACAGGAAAAGTGTTTAGAATGGTTCTTAGAACACAGTAAGTATTCAATAAATTAATTAGTAATTTTTTTAATCTCAAAATGTTTTCTACAGGATTGTCTTTTTTAATTAAAAGAACCTTTATGAAATAGATTTATTACTGGATAAATAGCAGCAACGTGCATATAAAACAATTATAAACATGTTTAATTATTTAACGAAGCTGCAGAACGGGAACTTCAGTAACATATTTCCATATTTCACTCCAAGTATTCAGAGGCCACTTCCTCCCAATTCTCTCTTCTATCCTCATTCTCAAGGATTCTCAGTAGTTCAGCTGTCTGATCTTTCTGTCTTCTACTTTTTTACAACATCTTTCTTCTTATTTCTGAATCTACATAGTACAACGCAAATAGCTCTGAACACAAGCACAGCAAGTCTGCATTTCTTCTTTGGCGACAGTAGCTTTAGTATTAACTGAAAGGCAGGGTAGATAATGTGACACGCGCTTTACTTTCAGCAGACTTGTTAATATCAGCTCTGAATTTTTCATGACGGCTTCGGTAACCTGTAGCCTGGAGCTGAAGCTCTGGGGGTTTCCACCACAAAGAGGTAGATCAGCTGAGCTCTCACTTCCCATCTGGCACTGGGTGACAGGGACAGTCAGGGGGGCTGCAGGAAACCTGAAGAAGAAGAAAGCTGATGTGGGACACCCATTGTAGTGCATCAAAGGCTAAACATGTGCTGTTGTATGGATGTATCTTTGAGACACTTGTTTATCACTGGCTTCAGAATCTACTTAGCCAATGTGTTTAACGTTAGAGTCACAAGAACAGCTGCCGTTCGTGTAAGTAATACCCTCATACGCAGTGGCATCCTGATTTGCCAAACCAGATTCAGGACCTCTCTGCAGTGAATGTTTGATGCTGTCTGGCATGCTTCTTATTTACCCACATAGGCAGGCGTACACGTGCAGGCACACACACAGACGCACACGATCACGATTTGGAGCTGTTTGAAATTGTAAACCATTTTAGCTCTGTCCCAAAAGTAACAAAATGATCTCAAAGTTCTCACAAAAGCTGTATTTTATGTCTGAAGGTGAAAAACAGAAAGTTGTTTGAAAGGGATGGGAGGCTCAAATGTAATCATATGTGAAAAGTCAAAAATAGTAAAACAAAAATTTTTTAAGACAAAATTTGAGCATTTACGTTTCTTGAGTCTTATGGTGGTTCTATCATATTTACTGAAATATATAGTTGCCCACTTATTTGTAGGAAGTTGGATCCCTACATACTTGATTTTATTTTTAATAACTGTAACAATTCAGATTTGCTCTGGACACACCCAAACTGCAATTCTTAGAATGCAGGAGTATTTATCAGCACACCAGGAGGAAGCCAGTTCTCTTAATTGCAGTATTCTCTGGTCACACCCTTTGCTTCTGTTCTATCAAGAAAGAAGTTAAATAAATAATGCTTAGTTTGTACGTGGAAAAAAAAAATTGTAGAGCTAATAATACTCCAGCCTTGAATGAGAAACAATGAAAAAGTAAATATATATGTTGCTACTATAATTTTTTTCATAATTTTTCATCAACAGAAGGAACCGGGTCAACTTTTTGAACTAATTTTTATTTTTATCTTCTTCTTAAATTATGTTTCACTATTTTCAGTCTGCCACTCCAATATTTCTCTAACTTATAGATGCATCTCACTGTTGCTTTTTTGTGTCTGAAAGGGTGTTATTTTTAAAAGCTCATTAACATTTACTAGCATTCTAGCCTTTTCAAAGATCTAACAGAAGGCTGACTTTCAATATTAACATTATATTAAGATAGTATAACAAGGTGTACATTTATAGTTGTGTTAGTAAACAAAAAGTTGTATGATTTATTACAACAAAACAGTTGAAATATTAAGCAATTAACTTTACCATTATGAACTCAATACACTTTGATGATATTCTCCAACTATACAGTGACTTTGTTGAAACCTACATAAAAGTGTCCTCATGTTTATTTGTGCACAGTCCAGAATGTTCACAATTATTGTAAAGGATTAGGATTGATGATTCAATAATTTGAAGAGTTTTTCACTTTTTAAAAAATTATTTTACTGCAAAGGAATAATAAAGGGTTTAATCACTGAAACCAACCTATGTTTTGTATAGCAAATGGAGAACTGAAGATTATAATTTTAGCTCTTGAACAAAAATTAGACTCCCTTGGCCATTATCCCTACCTGTTTTGTTATTTTTGCTAAATAAAAAATTACTGCCAAACGTAGTGGCTCAAAACAGCCATTTTACTTTGCTCATGATTTTGTGGGTCAAAAATTCTGGAAGGGTTTGGCTGGTCAGTTCTCACTGGGATCTCCCATGTGGTAGCATCAGAGGTAGGTGGGGCTGAAGCTATCAAGGTTCACCTGTGTTGGACATCCAAGATGGCTCCCTCTCGGGGCTGGCACCTGATGCTGGCTGTCAACTGGGATCTCAGTTGCACTGGCAACCAGAACACCTATGCAAGGTCTCTTGAGCATGGCCTTGGCTTCCTCACAGCCCGGAGGCCTAAGCGTAGCTGGGTTTCTTACATGCCAGCTCACAATTCCCAACACAAGTGTTCCAGTGACAAAGGTAAAAGCTGCCTTGGAATTCACAAAACAGCACTTCTGCTGACTTGTATTGGTTATGATTGAGTCTCTAAGGCCAGACAAGATTCAAGGGGAGGGGATAGAGTGGCCACTTCTTAATAAGAAGATTGTAAAAGATTTGTGGACATATTTTAAAGCTACCACATTACCCTCTTTATGGATACTACCCACTTTATACTACAGATCATTTGAAAGACACATGGAAATCCTACCTCTTCACCATGAGCTCTATCAAAAGAATCTCATTTTGGGGCTTCCCTGGTGGCGCAGTGGTTGAGAGTCTGCCTGCCGATGCGGGGGACACAGGTTCGTGCCCCGGTCCGGGAAGATCCCACATGCCGCGGAGCGGCTGGGCCCGTGAGCCATGGCCGCTGAGCCTGCGCGTCTGGAGCCTGTGCTCCGCAACGGGAGAGGCCACAACAGTGAGAGGCCCGCGTACCACAAAAAAAAAAAAAAAAAAAAAAATCTCATTTTAATCAATGTAGAGCTGAAATCACCTCAAATACCTTGTAGTAGCTGTGACAGTTTGCATTTTCCAAAAATGACCATAACTATATTTCTAGTCCTACCTGCTCTTTCAGATTCCTGCCACCTCCCCATCAGGAGGTAGAATCTCCTTCTCCTTGCTTTGAAATCAGATAGGCCTTTGTGACGGCCTTGACAAATAGAATGCTGCAAAAGTGAAACTGCATGATTTCTAAGACTGGTTCACAAAAGGTGACTCAGTTTCTACCTGAGCTTCTCTCTTGGGAATGCTCACCCTTGGAACCCAGTCACCATATGGTGAGGAAGCCCAAACCATCCGTAGAGGCAGGTCAAGGTGTTCCAGCCAAGAGCTTCAGCTAAGGTCTCAGAGTCAACTGCGAGCCTTCAGGTGGCTCCAGCCCCACCTTTGAGCCACTCTAGATGATGCTGAGTGCAACAGAGATAAGCTATTTCTGTCAAGCCTTTCCCCAATTGAGATTCATGAGCAAATTAATGTGTTGGAGTGGTTTGTTATACAATGATAGATAACCAGGATGAGTGATTTACCTCTACCCTGAGAGGCGGCATTTCATTTGAAATAAAAGAAATATCCAATTTGCAAATCAATCTTTGTTTGCCCTCAAGAATAAGGTAGAAAATGCATTTCATGTATTTCTAGGAGTCAATAGAAATAAAGGCAGAATGGAATGGTTATCAATTCATAGACCCCCAGGCTAGTCTTCAACTACTGAAGAACCCTAGTGTGGTGAATTTAGTAGTTTTCAAGCTCTATGAGACCAACAACAGGTTTTTTTTTAGAGCAGATTAATCAGAAACATGATGCTACAGACCCAGTTAATCAGAGAGAAAGTTCTTTCCTTTGAGGAATTGTGTATGTGTGATGCAGCTACAGATAATCATTTATTACGTTTTTATTGTGTTCTGGGCACTGTTCTATGTTCTGGGAATACAGCAGTGAACAAAACAGTTGTCAGTCTCCTCACAGGGTTTATATTATGAGAAATGAATGGACATGAACAAATACATTATATATATAAGGTCAGTTGGGGGTAAATGGAGGAAAATTCAGAGAAGGAAGATAGCAAGCCCAAGGATAGATGGAGGGAGATAATCACATATAGGGATGGGCAGGGAAAGCCTCAGTGAGATGATGAGATTTCAACAAAAACCTGAAGGAAATGAGAGAGGCAGCAAAAAAGTTTTCTGGGAAAAGGATGTTTCAGGCAGAGGGAATAGAAAGAGTAGAGGTCCCAAAGCAATAGCAGTGATACAGTCTGGTAGAAGCAAGAAGGCCAGGATGTTGGAACCTAACCAAAGAAGACCGTAGTGGGAGATAAAGGAAGGAGAGAAGGAACCAGGCTATCTAGAGCCTCCTAAGAAACTGTAAGAATTTACTCTATGTGAGAAATTAATCTTTTGGAAGGTTTGAGTAAAACAATGACATGATATTGGATCTAAAAGGAGTCTTCTGGTGGCTGGAATGAGATTACACAGTAGGTTAAAGAGTGGAATAATCAGGCAAATGAAAATAGTAGTTTGGACAAAGATAATAATGGTGGAGTGGTAAAGGGTGATTAAATCAGGATCTACTTTGATGGTGGAAAACCAATAGATTTACTGATGGATTGAATTGGATATGCGTATGAGAGAAGTCAGAGATGACTCAAGATTTTTCTAGAGTGAGCTACTAGAAGAATGAAGATGCCACTTATTCAGATGGTAGATCCTGTAGGAGAAGACGCTTTGGTGGGCAGATCAGGAATTCTTTGGACATGTTAAATTTGAGATGTCTACTAGACATCCAGTTAGAGAACAGTTATCACAATCTGGAGGTTAGTAGAAACATGGAATTATCAATTTGGGAGTTTTCAGTATTTAGATGGGTCTTCAGGCTGGAAAATTTCATCAAGGAGTCTTCTGCTTTTTATGGGGACTGATGTAAATAGTCATAAAGGGCAGACGGATACTAATCCTGATCCACTATTTCACAGATTAGATATACCTGGAAAAAGAATTCTTTATCCTCATGAAGGATTAAGTGATAATAAAACTGACTTATTAGTAGATTTATTCTTTGAATTTGAACTCCATGGCATGGCCTATTTACAAAATGGCATTTGTATGTAGTATTTTCTTTGCCTGAATATATTCGCAATGTAGTGTTGTGGAAACAGTGCATTGCTGTTAATGCAGTTCAGTTGCTGGAATAGAGTTTGTTTCCATAACTCTCAAATAAAGTGTTTCTCTTGATAAGTGCTGTTGTCTACCACAAATAACATGCCCTGACAGACAGAAAGAAAGCAAGCAGAAATTGCAGGTTCTTGAAGAAAGCCAATGAATGTGCTTATTTGAATACAGTTAAATATAACACATTACAATCAGAAATATCACATTTGGTCTGATGCTTAGATTATCTTCAACTTGCACACACAAGTGCAGTTGTTGCTATCTGAGCCACATTTCTTTTCTAGACTCAACAGTGCAAATTAAACCAGATGATCTAATGTAAATTATCTGTGTGCAAAATCTATAGAAAACACAAGGTTTAAAGTCCCCTTAATGACAGAACGTTGTCATAGGAGTTCTGTATCAGCCAACATTTACAAAGAGAGCAACTGTCAAAGCAGTGTAAGAGATGAGAATTGCCAAAGAGATCAGTCTCCTGACGGCTTTCCAATCAGTGAAAAAACTGCAAATTGAAGGACAGTGTTATAAAACTCTACGGAAGGACTTCCCTGGTGGCGCAGTGGTTGAGAATCCGCCTGCCAATGCAGGGCACACGGGTTCAAGCCCCGGTCCGGCAAGATCCCACATGCCGCGGAGCTACTGAGCCTGTGCTCCACAACTGCAGAAGCCCTCGCACCTAGAGCCTGTGCTCCACAAGAGAAGCCACCGCAATGAGAAGCCTGCGCACCGCAACACAGAGCAGCCCCTGCTCGCCGCAACTAGAGAAAGCCCGCGCACACCAACGAAGACCCAACACAGCCAAAAATAAATGAATAAATAAATTAATTTAAAAAACCCAAACAAACTCTGTGGAGTTAAAACATAATTTTTAAAAGAATCTTTGTTGCTTATATATATGTTCTCATAGTTTTCTCATTGTGTTTGGAAAGTTTTTCAGAGTATGAGTTGCTAGACCTCAGGATGAGGTGAGGGGAGAGGTGCACATGGACAAATCAAGGTCATCATAAACATTCAACACCCCGAGAGAAAGACTGGGATTCACCTATTCACCCTTCCCTCTCTATTTAGCCCTGGTGGAGCTCAAGAGGGCAATGAATTAAATTTCTTCCAGACAGCCTGGGGTTTTAGCTACTGTGAGTGACAGACTGGTGTTGGAAGCAGCTCTGAAAGAGTATGCCAATCTGAGCCTGCTGTTCGTCAACACGAGGAAAGTGAATGAAAGTTCAATACACATACATTTAAAGCCAGCAAGTTCATCGCAGGGTGACAAAAAGTTTAAAGTTAAAATACAAATGTGTATACTCTTATCTGAAAGTTTCAAACTTGTGAACGTAAAAAAAAATGTGACATTTTGTTGTACCCAGTTTAGAAGGAATACTTTGGTAAAAAGCTAATATGCATGTGTTTATTTTGTCATGCACAAAGCACAAGGCATGTCACAATTCTATTTAACTATGCTATGGCTTTGTACAGAAGATGTCACAGCATTATAATAAAAGCCACCAGATGTCACTGTTACAGATTATATTCAGTCATACGCTAATCTGAAAATTTGTGAACTTTTCATTACTCAGTTTGAAGAAATTCTGGGTTATAATTTTGCCATCAAAGAAATATTGCACTTGGGCTTTCTTGTGGGGAATTTTTTCCCATGGGTCTTAACTTCTCTATAATTCTTTTTTTTTTTTTTTTTTTTTTTTACAGTGGCTCTAAACTCAATTAGGGAATAGGAAAGATTTTCCCACCAGGAAGATTTAGTAAAATGAGTTGCTGTCAGAAGTCTTCCTCTGAGAGACTTTACACACAAACAGGACAACTCCTCAAAAAACTTGAAAGGTGGATTGGTTTGAAGGTGGACCAATTATTTCCCAGTCCTCTGATTCTTTGATTTCAGCAAAATCAAATATTCAGTAGAGAGCTGGGTTTGGAGATCTTTCTGCTGTTAGCCTCTATTTAGAAAACTAGCTTTACCTTACAATGTGTGGTGAAGATGATTAGTTTGGCACGTAAGTAAGTATAGGTTCCACACCTCACAACACTTACTGTTAGATCAAAGACAAATTGACATGATTTGATCAAAATGTTACCTATTCTATGTATCTTATATACAGGCTATGTTTCCTTTAAACAGTAGCTTCATGTAGACCATGTTCCTACCTTTTTAGTCTAAGTGAAATAAAGCATTTAATAATGAGAACTTCAGTCTAGGAAGCAGATTAATGAAACAGATTTTGGAGTATACTAGAGTTTGGAACATCTGGCAATTCACATCCTATATGGGAGAATTTATACCTTTTACTAATAGAGGCTTATTTAATGATGTGTTTGTGGTATGTGTTGAACCCAGGTTGACTGATTAAAATAAGGCTCTCACAGGACCTCAGATGCAGGACCATTTTAAGGAACTCCTTATTTTTTTTTTCTTTTTAAAGAAAGGACCATGCACAGTAGATGGAAAAACATTTCATGTCTTTATAAGTAGTAGTTAAGTCTCACGAAATTTATGTTGGTATGTTGCCATAGATCAGCAAAATCTATATAGAAAAGGAAAGAAAAAATCCAGGAAAGTTTTGAGAAGTGAAAATGCCCCTCTCTGACATAGAGACAAGTAGTAACAGCCACAAACCTGTCTGTGTGCTTATGCCATTGTGGAATGTTGTTCAACATATGCAGAGCTTGGCCCTTTTGCTGTCAGCCCAGGGCAAGGGATGAATTATCCAGGTAAAATCAAGTTCCTTCTTCAATAGATGCAAAATATTTTCCCCATGAGATGTCTAATAGTTTAGGCAAAAAGCCATTGAGCAAAGAATTAAGAAACTGGCCTGATGTTGTTATATACAATTTTTAAAGTAAGTTTTCATGGTAGTTTAAAAAAAACAGGGGTAGGTTAACTTAAGATTTTTCTTAGAAACATTATCATGAGTGTTAGTAAAAGTCTCCCATTCTACTCTGCTTTATTGGAAGAAATAAAGGCAGTAAAGAGAGGGAAGGATCACCATTTAGAGTTTACTTTTTTTTTTTTTTTTTTTACTTTTCTATAAAGTCTTCTAGTTCCAAGCCAGTTATGCTTAAATTTCCCAAACAATTATTTTAAAAATTCAGTAATCAGGAACTGGGCTAGATTAAAATGATTGGCCTATTTCTATTTCCTTGGGTTTCCCAGTCTTTTCACAGGGAGGAGGGGGGAAGCAAGGAGAGCAGTGCTGTTCAACTTGAAAAGGGACACACGTCTCTGATCTCCATTTGCAGTTCCCATTGTCCTTTTGGTTGTCGCTGTTGTTTTGTTCAGGACCTAGTCTCCGTGATACTGATTGTGACAAATTAGGGAAATTTGTCAGAACAGGACACTTCACATGCTTAGAAATTAAGGTGAAATGCTCCCCAGATTAACATCTGCTTTGCTCTTAGAAGGTAAGTTTGCAGGCAGAGTAAAGCGAATAAGTCACTTTATAGCCAACTCCTTTCCATTTTTAGGTCTGTTCAAGAAATAGATGGGACTCTGTATTCTAGTTGTCAGCTTGCTTGGTACAAAGCACAAAATCAAATGTGTGCCTAATCATTGAATCATACGTGTTTTATCTTATTATGTCCTCTCAGCTCTCTTTGCTGTGCTTTTCCATTGGTCTCCAAATCATACCAGCCTCAATTACCTTAGGGGCTATCAAACATAAACCTAATTTCCACACTCTGTTTATCTCCGTGAAACTCACATCCACCTTTGAGTTATAAATGTAGGTGAACAAGGCCGAATAAAGAAAAGGGAAAACCTTAAAAAGTTTCAACCAGGGGTGAGACTGAACGCTGAGGGTATTCTGCTGTACACACTTCCACATATATTAGATTCCTGCAAATTGTCTCAGTTCAATTGGTAGTTCAAATCTAAAATTTTCCACACAATTCCATTTGTAATGGAATGTCAGCAAGTACAAGATTTAAAACATTTTTTTGAATTACATCATTTACAATTATCATCCTCTACTTATTTTCCCAAAACTCATGATTACAGCACAACTATCCTGAAATATCTTACTGGTAAAAGTATTCCTCGCCTAAGCTCCTCATCGTAAATATCTAGTTTCTTTGTGCTTTGGTAACACACTCCGTTGCCCACTTTGTGAACCAGTTCTTGCTCTTAAGTCTTTTTAGCTGCTATGGAAGGCTGGTTTTCTTGCTCAGTTGTCTGTTAGTAACCTCTTCATTTTGCTTCTAGGATTAAACTACAGTGATGCTAGAAACTCTAAATCAGGGGTCTCCAACCCCCGGGCTGTGAACCGGTATTGGTCTGTGGCCTGTTAGGAACAGGGCGTCACAGCAGGAGGTGAGCGGCAGGGGGTGAGTGAAGCTTCATCTGCCGCTCCCCGCCGCTCCCCGCCGCTCCCCATCGCTCCCCGCCGCTCCCCGCCGCTCCCCACCGCTCCCCATCACTCCCCACTGCTCCCCATCGCTCCCCATCGCTCGCGTTACCACCTGAACCATCACTCTCTCCCCCCCCCACCCCGATCCGTGGAAAAATTGTCTTCCACGAAACCGGTCCCTGGTGCCAAAAAGGTTGGGGACCGCTGCTCTAAACAGAAGCGACTATTGCACAGCCATGGGGTTGGGAGTTTGTTGCTACTTAAGCTGTTGCATTTCTGGCATCAGTTTGGTGAGCTAATGGAGATTACCGGGGTGGGGGGGGTAAGATTTAATCGCCCCCTCCCAGATCACTCACTGGATTAATCTTCTTAGGAAAAAGAAGAAGGCTGTGTCTACACTTTCCAGGAAGCAACCTGTTTGTAAATTCACCAAATAAAAGGACATTAGGCAAGAAAGGAAAGGTCAAAGACTAATACACTGAAAATCGCTAGTGCCCAAATTCCAAACTGCTGTAACAAATTTAAGGCAATCACTAACCTCCTCAGAAAAGAAGATTCCAGGATTTGTGATGAAGCAGGAGCAGCTAGATCTAAAATCCTGACTTTTGTCCCTTGATTTCACCTTTCCCCTGGGAATTCCTGACTAATTTCACCTGCCACCATTATGATGGCCATTAGTAGAAGTGGTAGGGGGTGGTTATTGATTCCCATCAATCTTTTAATTCCTCACAACATGATTGAGGCCACGCTGGATCATTCTTACATGCAATTACTCGAGGCTAGAAGAATCTTAAAAGTGAGATAAAATGGCACAGTACAAGGCAGTCTTTAAAATATAAGTTACCTAAATCCAGTTTTGAGGTTTCTTGAGCTGTGCTGTGTAATACAGTAGCTGTTAGCCACAAGTGTCAATGAAGTACTTAAATTAAACACAGTCCAAATTGAGATGTGCTGAAGGTATAAAATGCACACTGGATTTCCAAGACAATACAAAAAAAGAATGTAAAATTAATAATTTTTATATTGATTACATATTAAAATGATAATATCTGGACACATTAGGTAGGTTAAATAAAATACACTATTACAATTATTTTCATCTGTTTCTTTTACTGTAAAGTAGCTACTAGAAAATTTCAAATTACACATGATTTATAGTATATTTCTTTTGGACAGTGCTTTACAGAAATGCTCTAGCAATGTTTTTGCGTCGCTCCCAGCATGCCACCTTTGTAGAAACTTTTAGGAATATATTGGCTTAGACTGGGGATTTTGAATGTAAGAAGACCTGGGTTTATATCTCAGTTCTCCGCTTACTACCTGAGTGACTTTGGACATATTACTTAAAACTCTCTGCTTCAATTGCTTCAGCTACAAAATAGGGATAATAACATTGTGTCCACTTGCATTATATGGTTACCGTGATGATTACACGAAACTATACATTTCTTATTTGCCTCACATAAAGAATCATTTAGTTATGACTAGTGTTATTTATACTCTTAATTCCTACTATCCAGGGATTCTCCTCAGCATTCTTAGATTCATCATATCTAGATGAATCCAGACAGTAAAACTTTAAGAACACTCAGTATTATCCCCTCACCTGCCTAAATAAATTATACCTTAGGTTTCTTGGATGGCTGACACCCAGAATGACACCTTTTCAAAAGAGACCAGGCCTAATAATGGAGATGTAATCTTATAGGCCATAGCTGGGTGATCAACGTTCATATTAGAAATATGTACATATAGATATAGGACGTATATAGTTGGTTCATTATATAAATTAGTAAAATAAATCATCTGTTTTCATAATTTTTATTGGAATATAGTTGATTCACAGTGTTGTGTTAGTTTTAGGTGTACAGCAAAGTGAATCAGTTACACATATAAAAATCATCTTATGTTGAAGAGGGAACTTGACATAAAATGTCATCAACTAGAGTGACTAAATATTGATATTTCATTGAATAAACTGTCTTGATTTGTTTTTTAATGGAATTGTCTGAAATAGTCCAGTATTCAAAATCAGAATCAACAGAATGTTTATAACAGAAAATATTTTACTCTTATAAAAACAAAACAAAGCAAAATGATGGCAGATCTGCATTTGGAACATTGCACGCTATATTGTTTGCCAAGCCTGAAACAAGCATAAGAGAGTATTAAGCTCACAGCAACTGAAATAATCAAGAAGAGAAAAGTGCTTCTGGCTAACTATATAAAAAGAAAAACCCAAGTGTGGGAACATAAAACCTGTGAAGGTGATAATTAAATATTGGAGGTGCAGGTTTGAGTATGACAAAGGACATCACCTTACTTACTAAAGTCCTTGATTCTAAAACTCGTACACAACTCTAGAATTTGAAAAAGGCACTTTAATGCATATTAAATATTAAATGAGGCACCACTTAATTGGATACATTGAGCCAGGGATAATACAGCAAATAAAGTTTGAAAGGGGGTTTAAACTAATTGATGGATGCTTAAGCTATAATAGGATTTTTTTAAAGGAAAGTAGAGATGCTTTGGAAATTGTCTAGAAGGCTTCTATACCCTCCCCCTTAAACACGTTTTTGTGTCACTATTAGACTCCTATCTTGAAATACGGACAGAAACTTCCTGGTTAACTATAACAGAAGAGACAGAAAGCAGGTATTTAGACCCTAAAGTAGACTTTAGAGAGGTAGCCACTTGGCTGCAGGAATAAAGAAGAAATACAGTTCAGCAAATGGAGTTGACACAGATGTGGAAAAGGCCACCAGGTGGGCTGTTTCAAGTGGTGTAACATACTTTTCCCTGTAGGCAGGTGGAGCCCAGTGGTGGTATATTGAGGAGAAGGCTACTAGAATCCAAGTCAGGGGACAGTGGTGATGAGATAGGGGCACCATAACAGCGTGCCCAGTGGTCAGGGACTGGATCCCAGGTTCTTCATGGTATAGAAGAGGAAGAGACAAAGGCTGAGAACTCATTTGGCAATGTGTGGAGACATTTTACATTGTCACTGTTGGGGGTGGGTGGGTACAACTGGCATCTAGTGGGTAGAGGCCAGGGGTGCCACTAAACCTCCTACAATGCATTGGACAGCTGTCACCACACATGTCCATCTGGCCCAAAATGTCAATGGTTGCGCTGTCTACTACTCTAGGCAGATTTGTGAGACAAAACTTGGACATGGAACAATAACGCTGAAGTCCAAACTGGGTTATAAATTGGTGAACCAGGTGCTGGTGTAAACCGACTAAAAAGAGATCAGGACCAGGCTTGAAACAGTTATGACTTGATACAACATCCTCAGGGTTTAGGCTACAACTCCTATGAGGCAGTGTGGTATAGAGGAAAAAAGTAAACCTGCTTCCAACTGTAAGTCTCTGTGGTTCAAAACAAGTTTTATAAGTTTGACTTCCTTGTGTCAGATTAACACAGCAGTTTCAGATCTGAGAGATATTGTGAAGATCATAAGGTAATATATCCAAAATGCCTACCACAGGACTTAAAACATCATAGCACTAGAATGGCAAGAAAGTTGCTGCGTATAATACAGAAATTATATCTGCCCTTGGCAAAGCAACGAAATATCCTGTGTCTAAGTCTAATGAACATTTATAAATACTCAGCAATACTGATCACTGCAGTTGCCATGCTGCATTTTCTTTTTTTTCTTAACATCTTTATTGGAGTATAATTGCTTTACATCATTGTGTTAGTTTCTGCTGTATAACAAAGTGAATCAGCTATACGTATACATATATCCCCATATCCTCTCCCCCTTGCATCTCCCTCCCACCCACCCTGTCCCACCCCTCTAGGTGGTCACAAAGCACCAAGCTGATCTCCCTGTGCTATGCAGCTGCATCTCACTAGCTATCTATTTTACATTTGGTAGTGTATATATGTCCATGCCACTCTCTCACTTCATCCCAGCTTACCCTTCCCCCTCCCCGTGTCCTCAAGTCCTTTCTATACATGTGAGTCTTTGTTCCTGTCCTGCCCCTAGGTTCTTCAGAACCTTTTTTTTTTTACATGCCATATATATGTGTTAGCATACAGTATTTGTTTTTCTCTTTCTGACTTACTTTACTCTGTATGACAGACTCTAGGTCCACCTACCTCACTACAAATAACTCAATTCCATTTCTTTTTATGCCATGCTGTTTTCTAATTGCTGCTCCCTTATCTGATTTCCCAACTAGATGCGCATAAGCTCCATAGGTGCAGGAATGGCATCTCTCTCATTCACTTGTAACCTCACTGCCCACATAAATAAATAAAAAAGTTTCCAATAAATAACTGAACAAAACCTAGTTAAATAACCTCTAATCAACCAGAAGGCAGGAGTGCTATTGATTATACAGATTGCAGAATTCTTCTATGATGCCTATAGCGTCAGAAAGTTGTAGGTCAATTTCAATCAAAAATCTCCTTTTCAGTGGCTCCATTCCTACTTGATTGTGGGACCCACGGAGTTAAATGCATATGCCCAGGGACTTCTCTAGGAAGCAGAGTTATGCCCATAGAGAATCTCTGTTTTTTAGATCAATAATTCTAAACACTAGAGAGAGTTGGGGAGATGGTTCCTGAATCCTCACTCTGAAAGAAAAACATGTTTCTAAGTGTTTGGATCTATAACAGTGCCTTATTCAGCCTGGTGGTCTTAAATGCTTGACCCAGTGCCAGGCATGGAGTAGGTACCGTAAACATTTGTTTAAATAAATTATTTAAAACTCAGAATATATTCAAATTCTCTTTTTCATAAAGTTTTAGAGAGATTTATTTTCCTATATTCATAAAGCTACAATGCACAGAAGAAATAGCTTCTCATGAAATTCAATATGACATTTCCAAAGCTCTCAAGTACTTTGACAGCAAATTTATTTGAAACATTATAAGGATGTCAATAGTGTATGCAAATTCAACACATTTAACCTTTAAATTTATTGCATTAGACTTGTAGTTAAATAATTGAATATTACTATGCCTTATCAGATTTGTTTTTTTTCTTCTGAGGTCAGTAAACTTAATTGTAGACCATAAAGTTGCCACCTACGAACAAGTACCGATCTATATATACACAGAAATGACTCCTGAATCCATATAGCCTTGCAAGAATGTGTATCCTTGTAGAAAGGAAATGTTATAATAAAAAGGGATAATATATACATAAAAGTTACTTCTACATTTAAAGCAGCAGTGTGATTACCATTCAATTATAATCATCTTCTATACAATTAGAAAGTAAAAGATTAAAAACTTTTCGTTAACCTTTAAGAAAAGAAAGTTTTAAAGAAGCATTATTGGGACTTCCCTGGTGGCGCAGTGGTTAAGACTCTGCGCTTCCAGTGCAGGGGGCCTGGGTTTGAGCCCTGCTCAGCAAACTAGATCCCACATGCATGCCGCAATTAAGAGTTTGCATGCCACAACTAAGGAGCCTGCCTGCCGCAACTAAGATCCGGCACAACCAAAGAAATAAATAAAATAAATATTAAAAAATAAAAGAAGCATTATCATAACTCATTTGTCGAACATTTTATTTTACAAAACATTCTCTTACTCATGGCCTCATTTTAGACATTTAATATGAACATAATTCCTTATTAACTAAAATTGAACCACTATATTATTTAAAGCCCCTTTCCTTTTTGTTTTTAAGAAGAAGCCTATGAGTTGGACAAAGTTAAAAATCAGATGAGTTGTGAAATACAGTGCTCAATATTCCAAAGAAATATATACTTAAAGCTGATAAGATTAAAATCATTTTCCATTGTAGCTGTTCATATGCCATATGCTAAGGAGTTCCCTATATGGGAACACATAGTCTTAAAGAAGTACATATCTTATTACAACCCTCTTAAACTTTTCATTTAACAAGCAAACAAATAAAAATGTATCTGATGCTTGAATTAAAGGTCAATGAAACAGTGAAGGCCCATGGGTCAAGCACAAAGAAGTCCCAGTGAAGTTGAACTTCACTGGTCTGAGTCTAACTCGCCGTACATAACCATAGTTAACATAAGCTTTCTACACAGTTGGTAGCAATCAGATACATATTTAATGTGGTTTCATTATATCCTATAAATGCTGGCAATAGAATAATCTCCCCGGGGTATTCGGTGAATAATAGAAAAGAGAAAATGATGAGGACGTTTAGCACATGCACCCATAACCTCAGGATAAAAGGCACCATTTCCCCCATACAGCACCTGTTGTCATAGCTGCTTTAATTACTTTTCATTGTAGTCAGCAGCCTGAAATATTTATCATGGAGCCTATAATTTCCCAAATCCAAAACTGAAATCTACCCAAGTGACTACAGGAACTGCAATTTTACTCACTGCTCCTACTTCTGTGCTTAACTTGCAACCTCAAAAGCTCTAAACAAAGTATCTTTGAGGGAAGCTTCATTCAGTGAGGAGACCCGGTGCAGTACAAGATTACAATATGTTCACACAACATTCAACAGGCAGCGTATCATATCACATTGTGATTGAAATAAAGACAGAAATCATTTCATTATTAAATATGAAAACATTCAATGTGCTAAAATAAAAGATAAAGCAAATTTAAAGGTTTTTGTAAATAGGTACCAACTAAGAACATATTCAGTCAATATTTCTAGGATTTATTCTTCCCATCAGTTGAATATGAAATTAGGTTTGATTTTAGCACTCCTTCTCCAGTGAATTATTGGTTATAAATCCCATGCTTTGGCTACGTTCTTTTGATTGTGAAATATGTTGTCATCTAGAATAAAGACTTTTTTGCTGTCTTTATTAAAGATATAAAGATTGTTTTGCAGTCTCTTTTCATCTTATTTACTTAATAAAAATGTATTTATATTTACATCTTACTTACTATAGTGCACAGCTGTAATGTACACAAACATTAACTCAGTTAATCCTAAAACAATTCTATCAGGTAGCAACTGTTATTTTCTCTACTTTACAGCTGAAGAAACTGAAACACAAAGCGATCGAGGAATTTGCCTAGTCACTGAGGCCAGTTAGTGGCAGATCACAGACTCAAACTCAGATAGTTTAGCCCCAGAATCTGTGTTCTTAACTTCTACATACTACAAGCCAATTTAATTTCCCAGGAAGGTCCTTATGAATAGAAAAATAATTTCACATAAACTTCATTAATTCAGTTTGTGGGTATGAAGACCAGTTCCAATGACTGGATTAGCATAATCCAGGGTCAAATATATATATATATATATATATATATATATATATTTTTTTTTTTTTTTTTTTTTTTTTTTTGCGGTACGCGGACCTCTCACCGTTGTGGCCTCTCCCGTTGCGGAGCACAGGCTCCGGACGCGCAGGCTCAGCGGCCATGGCTCATGGGCCCAGCCGCTCCGCGGCATGTGGGATCTTCCTGGACCGGGTCACGAACCCATGTCCCCTCCATCAGCAGACGGACTCTCAACCACTGCGCCACCAGGGAAGCCCCAAAAACATATTTTGCATAGCAACCAAGTAAATATTCATGTCCACACACTGACACAAACATAACCAATGTGAAAGTTTCACAAATTAAGATTACCTTATTACATACATATTGTATTTCATTTTTAAAATGCTGCTTATAGACCAAGTAATTTGCTTTCACAATGTGCTAACATAGTGGTTCTAATACCTAGTTACCCATTAAAGTTGTCTGCGGAGACTTTAAAACTAAGGAATGGGGCTTCCCTGGTGGCGCAAGTGGATGAGCGTCCGCCTGCCGATGCAGGGGACACGGGTTCATGCCCCGGTCCGGGAAGATCCCACATGCCGCGGAGCGGCTGGGCCCGTGAGCCATGCCTGCTGAGCCTGCATGTCCGGAGCCTGTGCTCCACAACGGGAGAGGCCACAGCGGTGAGAGGCCCGCGTACCGCAAAAAAAAAAAAAAAACTAAGGAATGTGTGAGCCCCACTCCAATGAATTAAATTAGAATCTCTGCTGAATAGCGTTTTAAAAGCTATACAGGCAATACCAAGAAGCTGCCATGGTTGAGAATTTCTGCACTATTGAATCCAATATATTTAATGTGAAACACATTGGAGTAGATGAAACTGACAAGATGTATTGTTATTATCTCTAGTTGAATACAGGACTTTTGATTATTTTCCATTAGCATTAGTTTTGCATGCTATAAAGACCTATTAACCTCTTGAAGAGGTGTTAATATTCATTCTTTAACATTATTTATACTGTTACCACTTAACATAACCTTTCTTAATTAGTAGATTTTGAATCAACAAGGTCTTTTTATTTATTAATTTATTTAGTTATTTTTGGCTGCATTGGGTCTTTGTTGCTGCACGCCGGCTTTCTCTAGTTGTGGTGAGTGAAGGCTTCTCTTCGTTGCGGTGCGCGGGCTTCTCACTGACTTCTCTTGTTGCGGAGCACAGGCTCTAAGCGCATGAGCTCAATAGTTGTGGTGCACGGGCTTAGTTGCTCTGTAACATGTGGAATCTTCCAGATCAGGGCTCGAACCCGTGTCCCCTGCATTGGCAGGTGGATTCTTAACCACTGCGCCACCAGGGAAGTCCCCAACAAGGTCTTATTTATTTAAAATATTTATCTATATGGCTGCGCTGGGTCTTAGTTGCAGCATGCATGTGGGATCTAGTTCTCTGACCAGGGATCAAATCCGGGCCCCCTGCACTGGGAGCTCGGAGTCTTAACGGCTGAACCACTGGGGAAGCCCCAACAAGGTCTTATTTTAAATGGGCAGTTAAATTATGGAAAGAAAACAGTGGCTCTTTGACCAAGATTGAGTTAAGATGAATAATTGTTTAGTTCTACACAAAACATGTGGCCTGGTTAATTCTATGTCCATCATTCCCTAATGTTATTCCATCCTTTCTCCCCCAAATCTTATGATGGTCTACAAGTGAAAAATTAATATTACAAGCTAATTTAAAGTTTAGCGTTTGCACAATGAATTGCCTTGTTGAAAAAGTGCTGTGGCTACCAAGTTTGATGTGCACATAACAACCTCGTTCTTAAAAGGCAAGACCCGGGGGCCTCCCTGGTGGCGCAGTGGTTGAGAGTCCGCCTGCTGATGCAGGGGATACGGGTTCGTGCCCCGGTCTGGGAGGATCCCATATGCCGCGGAGCGGCTGGGCCCGTGAGCCATGGCCGCTGGGCCTGCGCATCCAGAGCCTGTGCTCCGCAACGGGAGAGGCCACAACAGTGAGAGGCCCGCGTACCGCAAAAAAAAAAAAAAAAAAAAAAAAAAAAAAAAAAAAAAAAAAAAGGCAAGACCCGGGTCTGCTGCCCACCTCACCTAACATGCTGACATGGAGGGAAGCCACAGGGGCACGTGGAAGATTGCTAAAATGGGACAGACCAGAACAAGATTTGAGTCAGACGTTTGCCAAAATTGTCCCAGCTGTGCTAACGTGATTTTATTTTCTGCTTTTGATGTCCTATCATTGGTCCTTTCTTATTGTTGTGGTTTTATGGTTTTCAACCTAAACTGGCAGTACTTAAATTTCTCCGGTCAGCATTCTTCTGTGTTCTCTCACAGTGAATGACTTTTCCAAATTTACAATTTCCATCAACTTTAAATTGACTGTGTAGCTGCACCTCCCCAGAGAAAACAATGGCCAACACTGGCCTCCATTTTCAGCCTCCTCCATGTCAAAACTTCACTCTTACTCACCTCCTGGGCGTCCTCCCCCTTAAGTCCCATTCGGTCCACTGTAGGCTCGTTTCCCTTTCTCCTAAAGTCATCTGGGACTTCTGACTTGTCAAGTTCAACATCCTATTTTCAGAGGAACCTCTCTTTTGCATAATGCAATATACCTTGTTAATTTACAACTCTTCTAATTTCTAATTTTTATCAATTGTCTTAATCTGAGCTAAAAATTTCCTTCACCCAATCTACAAAGAAAGGGTTTGGTTAGCAAATTAGCAGTAAAGATACCACATCTGAGGACATTTCAAACCTACTTAATTACCACAAACTATTTGCATGACTTTAACATACAACTTTTTTTTTTTTTTTTGGTATGCGGGCCTCTCACTGTTGTGGCCTCTCCCATTGTGGAGCACAGGACATGCAGGCCCAGCGGCCATGGCTCACGGGCCTAGCCGCTCCGCGGCATGTGGGATCCTCCCGGACCGGGGCACGAACCCGTGTCCCCTGCATCGGCAGGCAGACTCTCAACCGCTGCACCACCAGGGAAGCCCTTAACACACAACTTTTTAAATTAAGATGAGTGCTGCCGATAATGCCTCAGAACACCAAAACAATTTTCTGGAAGGATCTTTCTTTAGAAGGATTTTATTAGCATTAATACAAACTATTGTAAGTCCTTGAAAGTTAGAACACTACTTTTCTTCTAAGTATTTCTTTAATTTATTATGGGCCTTGCCTGTAATTAGTCCATGTCAATGATTTACCCGCATTTATAAATGTCAAGCTTTTAAACAGAACCACTTGGTATTTAAACAATTATTCCAAATAGGAATAACTTTGTTTTATGTTTCTTCTCTAGCCTACATGGTGAAAAATAGTGACATCCTTCACAGGAGCCATCTTACTTGTATTGCCCAAATGTGTGTGAATTTTTTGTGTCAGGTACACTGCCCTGAATAGGAGGGCTATAGCCAACTTCTTTCCTGACTGACAAGTCTAAGCCACTTCCCCAAACTTGAATATACTTGGAGAAGGAAAAAAAAAAAAGGGGGAAACACCAGGTGAGCCAGGCTGTTTTGTTTCCTATGTTTGTGTGGATAGGGTGAGGTTTGTGTGGATAGGGTGAGGTTCTCTTAAGTCAACAGACTCTATGTTAAGGCAGCAAGAAGGTACATGTTGTGCCTCCTTCCACTGTGAGTTTACACTCACACAATTCTCTTCTCTAATCCCAGAGTAGCTCTAAGCAAAACCATAGACACGTGGGACCTCTAGGTATTATCTAACACCCTCTAAAACAGCTGGGAACGCTTGGCAAGGCTGTGGGGGACACCAAGAGATTTCTGCTTTCTTCCTACCAGCCCCTGTAGTCATGTGTGGTTCTGATCACCCCGATCACTGCCCTTTAGATCACTGCCTCTATTCATGTGTATGTTTGGAGGTTTTCCTTTGCTAGGAGCAGATTTCTGCATTCACCTCACTTTTATGATGGAGCTAATGAAGATGGGCAAACCTGGGAGACATCTGGTATTTGATGTTCCATTCTGCAAACAAGACTAGGAATATATAGGAGCACAGAACAACTATAAAAATGATGTTGGCTTTACTGCTTTAACAGATAATGTAATAGACATAGGAGAGTGATACATTTTTTTTAGTGGCACTTTGATATCAGGAACAGTATAACTGCAAATTGAGTATTAGTTTTATTCTATTTCTCCCACCTTGTAGTGGTTTCAGTTATTTTACTTTGGCTTGTTTTGGTTTGGATTTTAACCTCAGATTAAGCAACATGAAAGAAGGAAGCTTGAAACGCCATAACCTAAATTAGAGTTCTTCAACACTATTGACATTTTGGACTGAATTGCCAAAAGTCCCCTTGGGGCAAAATTGCATCAGTTGAGGACCACTCATCGAAGTCATAAAGAAATCAATAGTATTGAAGAATAGTCACTTCCCCCCAGGTTCCTTCAAAATCAAAGTTGCTATCGAAAACTATATAGGAGAGTAATTCAGTATGTACAATATTTAGGTTATTTTATTTTGTATTACATCATCATTATAAGTGAAACTCAACTTTTCTCTCTATGTCAGTGTTGACCGCTTGAATAACACCCGCCCCCAAAGACAGGAGGCACTTTGCACAGGTCCGAGCAAAGCAGTCTGAGAAGGGCATGTGACTATGACTGCTACTGTGGATTACGATGGTTACGATAATTTTAGCAAATTCAGGATAAAATAGTCTACATGATTACAACTATCAATAATATTATGCCCATTACTGGGCCTACCATTTTATATTTTGACATTACAACTTTGAAATCAGTTGTGTATAGTCTGAGAGTAGGTAAATATCAGCTAAGGTGCACTGTGGCTTAATTTTCATGTATTTGTTGTTTTGAGTTTTAAAAAGGTTTGAGTTTAGCTCAGAGCTTTGGCCTCAGTGAAGCATTGCATTACTAGCAACACTAGCAAATTTAATAAATAATGCCCCAAATGTACAAGGACTAAAACACAAGTTTATTTATTGCTCATATAAACCCCCAAATAGATATTCCTAATTGGTAATTGATCTCCTTCATGTGATGTTTCAGCTCCTTCTATCATGTGGCTTTGCCATATTTAACATATGCCTTCTAAAGGCACTCTGTTGTTTCACAGCAAACAAGTGGAAGAGGAAAGAACATGGAAAGTCGCACAGGTTGGTTTTTATGGGCCAGCTGTATAAAATGAAGGGATGGCAGTTGAAGACTCAGATAAGGTGCCAGCTTAAGGGACATATGTTGAAGGATTTGGACTCTGCCCTCCAGGGTGCATATATGCATTGAACCAATGGCTGATAAACGATGCTGTGTCCCCAAGAGCTGCAATATACAAATCTGGACAACCAAGATGTAGAATTACGATTTACCAGGGTTTCTCTTGACACTTCCATACTCAATGGCTGCTCCAAGTGGGCAATAGCAGACTCCTCGTGCCAGAATACCAGCAAGCAGAGAACAGCATAACCAACGTTGACTGCCATGAGGAAATTACAGTAGGCGCTGTGGGCTCTCTTCATCCTTCCATGACCAGATAGCTGTGAGTGGACAACAGCAAAAACTCTGGTCCTTAAGAAAAAGTAACCAAGGGCTCAAAACACTTGAAGTTGGCGGTCACTCCACTGCAAGCAATCCAGGCTGCTAAAGTGCTATCTGAAAAGAGAGAAATCTAGAATAGGTGGTGCAGGAAGAAGATATTTGCTTATAATTACAACCCTGGGACAAACTGCAAGAGATGAGCTGTAGCTTGGTTTGTTAATATTCTGGGAAATTGCATCTGGCCACTAGCTTGAAGAATTGGCTTTGCATGCTTTTCCTCTCAGGAAAGGGATGGACTGTACCAGTTCCATTTAATGACTACTCTAGATTCACACATATGCCTTTTCCAGTCAGAATGGCTGAAGCAGCTGCTTGTGTGTCATTGAGCCCATCTGCTGCTATTGCTATTGCCACTGCTTCAGACTGAGACGCAGGGCCACCTAATGGAGAGAGAACACCACGTGTTCTGTGCACAGGCCTGCCCAGACCGTGGGGTCTCTGGTTCCCCTAGCAAGTGCCTGCAAAAGTCAGGTGATGCAACCAGAAGCACATGGTAGTTAATGCCCCATTGGGGACACTTTGCCCAATAGGAGACAGGGGATAGAAAGGAGTTCTTCCTCTTCCAGAACAGTGCTCAGTCTAGCATTAGTTTTGCATGGCCTCTCTGACAGTGTCCAGTGGGACAAGCAATTACTGGGCTGTAAAGAAGCTGTAGCGTTCAGCTTTCTCTTCTATTTTCTCCTTCCCTTTTTTATTTGTCCTTTCCCACCTCTCAACCTTCTCCCTTTCTTTCTCATTTCTTCTTCTCCCATTCCCTCCCCTTTCCCCTCTTTTTCTTCCCTTCCAAAACAATTCGATCCAAAACTCATTATTTGGGGCTAAGCAAGATATGTGTCCACACTAGGAGGTGTGGGGATAGATTGAGGAGAGAGAAGGGAATCCACAATGGCCCAGAGTGGAGTGTGGTACCTGCAAGTGGAGCCCTGGAGCCAAGCAAAGTGAGACCACCCATCAGGAGGTGGGGGAAAGCAGCAGCAAGTAAGATTGTTTCCATATGAGTAGACTGATCAAATAAAGATGATGGGAGCCATGTTTCTCACTGTCAGAGAGGGGAGTCACAAATATAGAAAGGGAGAAAACTAGATTAAGCCCCATGGTGTTCGACTGAAATTAGAAATATAGGGGTGAAATCATGACTTTGAAGCTATATAGATAGATACAGAAATAAATATAGATGTGAACATGTATGTGTGTGTGTGTGTGTGTGTGTGTGTGTGTGTGTTCTCTAGCTCTGGCCGCTGAGAGAGTCTAGGAGTTGAAACCCTCAAATAGCAATACAGACAATTGGGGCCCACACACTGCTTTTTAAATATCACTCTTCACTATAAGGAATCAGCCCTCTTCGGAAGAATGGCTGGTTTCAAGGCTGGGGCTGAGACAAAACGAGATGAACCTAGAACATCTTATTCTGCCAAAAAGTGAGAAAGTTCTTAAAAGTGATGACGTTTCACCAAGACACAGAAGCCAGCTTGAAGGCATATACATAACACAGGCCAAATCTAGCACAATTTTAGCAACAAAATAAATAACAGTAATGAATTATAACCCATTGAATAAAACACATTCATGAGTCCATAATGATATATCAATGAAACATTTTCAATTTGATGAGGGACATTATCTCTAAGTAACTCAAAACAAAATACTTATTAATTACAGAGTAAATAGTGGAGAAGGCTGATAGTCACCACCTGATCACGTGATCAAAGTTAACCTCACCAATAATGGAAAAAATCAGAATCATGCACCACTTGATAGGATGCAATGAGAAGAACACAGAATCAGTTCTGTGATATTCCTACCAAAGATGTAGAACCTGAATGTAATCATGAGGAAACATCAGACACAGATTAAGGGAACTTCTACAAGATGACTGGCCTGTAATCTTCAAAAATGTTATGGTCTTGAAAATCAAGGAAAGACTGGGGAATTCGACTCCAAACTGAAAGAGGATAAAGACACATGGCAACTAACAGCAACATGAGATGACAGACTGGATCCTTTTGCTATAAAAGATATACCAACTGGCACAACTGGCATAACTGAATTGGAGTCTTGGGATTAGATGACAGCAATGCATCTGGAATGATTTTCTTGGTTTTGACATTTATGTTATGGTTATGAAGGAGATTGTTGGAAATACACACTAAAGCACCTAAGGGTAATGGGCATTATGTTGGCAATTTACTCTCAACTAATGGGGGGGGGCTCTTATTCCAGTCTTGAAAATTTTCTGTTACTTTGAAATTGGTTCCAAATTAAGAAGAGGCAGAATAGCAGAAGCAGCAGAATCTGTGGCTGGGCTAACACTCCCCTCTGCATTTGCTCTCCCTTCCTTCCTGACTCACTCCCTTTTCCCTTTCTCCTGCTTCCTTCAGGCTCTGTAGTCTAGGGAACACTTTCTAAGTTACTGGGCAATTCACAGAATCTACACTAGCTACCAGACCTATGGAACGTGAAGTGTTATAATAGAAAGTCCAATTGGAAGCCTCTGTATCTACATATTTGTACCAAAATAGAAATTCATAGAAATATCTTATATCTGGTGAACTGCCATGAGACAACAAAGTGACCTTGCAATCAGATACACCCATCATAAATGTGGGGATATCTAATCCACAAAGCCATAAAGGTAGGCATGCACAGTAATATATCCTCTTGAGTGGTAGTGATACATGAAAGAAGGGACTTGCACAGATCCTGGAGACACAATTAGGCTTCATAAGCAGATGCTCACACTACCAGAACTTCCATTCCTGGTGCACTGTTATTTCTCCTTTAATCCACACCTATGGTCTTATGAGACTTCATCATGACCAGCTGATAAGGAAGAAATGGGTTAAACTATGGGTTATGAATGGTTTTATATGATTTGAAGATACATACTAGAAGCAGGAGGCCCTGAAGTACACAGGGAAAGAAATATTTCTGATGAGAAGAAATTTTCAGGGTTACATTTGGCTGTCCACCCTACCTAGGAGAGTTGGCTAGAGTTATACATCCACATTAGTTCATGGACAGTGGCGGATGGTTTCATCAGATGATCAGGGACTTGGAAAGGATGACATTGGGGGACTAAGGAAAAGGAGATCCAAGGAATAGTTAAGTGTAGGGACTTCTCAAAATCAGCGCAGTAGAGATTGGTTCAAGATGGCGGAGTAGAAGGACATACTCTCACTCCCTCGTGCAAAAGCACCGGGATCACAACTAACTGCTGAACAATCATTAACAGGAAGACACTGGAACTCACCAAAAAAGATACCTCACATCCAAAGACAAAGAAGAAGCCACAATGAGATGGTAGGAGGGGCTCAATCACAGTAAAATCAAATCCCATAACTGCTGGGTGGGTGACTCACAGACGGGAGAACACTTAGACCACAGAAGTCCACCACTGGAGTGAAGGTTCTGAGCCCCATGTGAGGCTTCCCAACCTGGGGGTCCGGCAACAGGAGGAGGAATTCCTAGAGAATCAGACTTTGAACCCCAGTGGGAATTGACTGCAGGACTTCGACAGGACTGGGGGAAACAGAGACTCCACTCTTGGAGGGCACACACAAAGTAGTGTGCACATCGGGACCCAGGTAAAGGAGCAGTGACCCCATAGGAGACTGAACCAGACCTACCTGCTAGTGTTGGAGGGTCTCCTGCAGAGGCAGGGGGTGGCGGTGACTCACCGTGAGGACAAGGACACTGGCACCAGAAGTTCTGGGAAGTACTACTTGACATGAGCCCTCCCAGAGTGCAACACTAGCCCCAACAAAGAGCCGAGGTAGGCTCCAGTGTTGGGTCGCCTCAAGCCAAACAACCAACAGGGAGGGAACCCAACCCCACCCAGCAGGAAACTTGGTAGCCACAGCACTTTTTCAACAAGGCAATTCATTGTGCAAACGCTAAACTTTAAATTAGTTTGTAATTTTTCACTTGTAGACTATCATAAGATTTGGGGGAGAAAGGATGGAATAAAATTAGGGAATGATGGACATAGAATTAACCAGGCCACATATTTTGTGTCGAACTAAACAATTATTCATCTTAACTCAATCTTGGTCAAAGAGCCACTGTTTTCTTTCCATAAGTTAACCGCCCATTTAAAATAAGACCTTGTTGGGACTTCCCCAGTGGTTCAGCCGTTAAGACTCCATGCTCCCAGTGCAGGGGGCCCGGATTTGATCCCTGGTCAGGGAACTAGATCCCACATGCATGCTGCAACTAAGACCCAGCGCAGCCATATAGATAAATATTTTAAATAAATAAGACCTTGTTGGGGGACTTCCCCGGTGGCGCAGTGGTTAAGAATCCACCTGCCAGTGCAGGGGACACGGGTTTGAGCCCTGGTCCGGGAAGATCCCACATGTCACAGAGCAACTTAGTTGCTTAGTTCCAGTAAATTTTGTGGTTGTCATAGAAAAATTATCAAAATTGTCCCATATGTCATAAAATTTAACAAAAATCTACACTGAACACTCTTACTGTTATGTATAAATTACCTTTGCATAGTGTATTCCAGCAGGCAACTAACCTCCTGAGGCTTATGAAGACCTTTATTTATATTTTGTATTACCTATATTTTCTATCACCCAAATAAAAAGTTGTGTTTTCATAAAATACCATTTGCTTATAATTTACGAAGTTTCACTGCAGCCTCTAGAGTGTTTGAATGCAGGTTGGAGCCTCAAATATAAACTTGGGATACATGTAGGCATTTTTAAAAATTGCTACTAGGAAATTAGACTTTTCCTAGATTCTTTCACAAAAATCGTAGGTCTAGGGCTTCCCTGGTGGCGCAGTGGTTGAGAGTCCGCCTGCCGATGCAGGGGACATGGGTTCGTGCCCCGGTCCGGGAGGATCCCCCATGCCACGGAGCAGCTGGGCCTGTGAGCCATGGCCGCTGAGCCTGCACGTCCGGAGCCTGTGCTCCGCAACGGGAGAGGCCGCAGCAGTGAGAGGCCCGTGTACCGCAAAAAAAAAAAAAAAAAAAAAAATCGTTGGTCTTGTTGGGCTTCTCTGAGAGTGTGTTGATTTTCCAGCTATCCGAAATTGGACTTGTTCCCAATAAGTTCCTAGGTCTTTACCTGATGGTCTTGAGATACCTAACTTTGGTTTAGTTGCCCATGAACTAGGGTCGAAAAGCAGCAGGGGGTTGATAACCCTGGTAGTTCAGTCTAATGCTCGGCCATTATGGAATTTCTCTGACCTGCTTCGTGACAGTTGCCCAATCCTTCAATTAATCTCCTTTAATGTGTATGTTTTTAACGGATGGATCACTAAGCTTTTGATCTCTGAGGGCTAAACTGCGGCATGTAGAATCAAGATTATTTACTGTTATAGTGTAACTGATATATTTAATGGATTGGCTAAGTGATATTATGCCCCAGCTTATGAGATCTATACTAAATTAATAAAGATATTCATATATCATACATTTATACAAGACATATATTCTGTCTTTCAAAGCACTACAAAGAAATGTAAAACATAAATTTGATGATATTAGTTGTCTTTCTCTTCATTGAGCATAAATGTGTAAGCCTATAATTGAAAAGGATTTTATTACAACAGTTCCACAAAGTCACATTGCAGAAAAGTATTTAAATGCCTGTTTTAAAAGTCCAAAAACAGTACCCAGTCAGATGCCTTTACCATTTGTAGTATTTTGAGGACCATGCTTATAGAAAATGAAGTAGTAGGGATAAAATAGACTTTGCCAAGAGAGGAACTGAAATTTACACTTCCAAAATACATGTTTTATGAATCAGAATACAATATTTTTGCCTTCGACTATTAAAAACTTTTATTTCTAACTTTGTTTGCTTCATTGACATGCCTTTGACTATTAAAAAATTTTATTTCTAACTTTGCTTGCTTCATTGCCATGCCTTTTTCATTGGAGATTTAAATTTAACCATAGGTTTTTTTCCCCACACAAATAGACATTTTAGGGCAAAGAATACACAGTGCTATAATCAGAATTTGAAATACGTAGTGCACACTCTCTGATATAATGTCAGGCATGGTATTTTTTTTTTTTTTTTTTTTTGCGGTCCGTGGGCCTCTCACTGTTGTGGCCTCTCCCGTTGCGGAGCACAGGCTCCAGACGCGCAGGCTCAGCGGCCATGGCTCATGGGCCCAGCCGCTCCGTGGCATGTGGGATCTTCCTGGACCGGGCCACGAACCTGTGTCCCCTGCATTGGCAGGCGGACTCTCATCCACTGCGCCACCAGGGAAGCCCCAGGCATTGTATTTTTATTCATAAAATAAATTCCTAGAGATTTGCTGGTTTGAAAACTTACTTCAGATGGTTGTAAAATGTCTGGAAGACAGAGAGTGCTATTCAAATATTTGTGTGAATGTTTCAGGCCTTGCCACACCTTAAGGAAGAGGGAGTTTTTGGAAAAGGGTGTTCTCTTTGTGTAGGTAAAAACGACTAATATACATTATGACTCACTCATTAGCAAATTGTTAGCAATTTATTCACGGAAATTTCCAGGCAAAGGATCTTGTAGAATTGCCCAGGAGACTCCTAGAGGAAGTAATAAGTATTATTTCCATGTCTACTTACAAGATGGACTTAGTGAACTCAGGACAAGAAGAGTATTTGTCTCTTGTAGTAACCATTCCAATGTAACCATCTACTGTTATGATCTCTTTTCCATTGTCTAATTAATGGCCTGTAGCAACAAAGGAAAGAAATATATATAATATAGAAACTTTGATTTTTCTATACAAATTTGTATATTAAAATGATTCAAATTCTTAAGGTAGTGCAAAGTCCTAAAACTGTAATCAGTTATTGTCAATTTCAATCACCCAGAACACCTGTTGTTTATCTATTTATATATCACTCTCTGTGCTAGGTATCCTTCTAAGTGCTTTACAAATACTTATCTACTTAATCCTTAGAAAAACTCTGTAAGGCAAATTCTGGCTTTATTCCCATTTTAAAGATAGAGAAACTGAGGCACACCAAGGTAAAGTAACTTTCTCAAAATACCCAGCTATTAAGGGCAGAGCCCGATACTATTCAGGCCAGCTGACTTCAGAGTCGGTGCTCTGAACCTCTTCCATGTGTCCTCTCAGGTTTTCTACCTTTCCTCTTCTGCTCCTCCCTGCATCTGAGCACATCAGATTCATTTATGAACAAGTGAGAATTTCTTTGTCAGAGAATGAAAGAAAATGGGGGGGGGAGGGCACAAGATTGAAAGTCTAATAGAACAAGGCATGCATGCAAGGACTCTCTCCTCATTGTTGAATACTGAAAATGAAATCCCACTTGGGACACTTTCAATCACAGCCTCATGCTAATGCTTACTGGAGGTAATAAATATGTGATATAACTTCACACCTAGAAGTGAAGAAATCAGCATACCTACAAAGATGGGTGTGGTTCATAGGATGGAGCTATTCTCAAATATGGGACAAAGTGCGTGGGTTATATCACAGAAATGTGGGAAAGTTTCAGACTCTTTTGCCAGGATGCACATTGCCATAAACTAGAGACCAGAGATAAGCATAAAATACATTAAATGCAGTAACCATAAAATTGAGATAACAATACCAACCTATATCTCAGAGATATTGTCATAGTAATTAATAAAATGACTATAATCAAGGGAAAGAAGTTCTAAATTGAAAAAATAGATGTCTCCTGATAATAAAAAACAAAATTAATGCCTTCCCATTTAAGGAGGAGCCACAGCAAAAAAAAATTTTTTTTAATATACAGCTGTCACTTTACTGGCTGTTTTTTCTCTATATGCATTTCAAATGATATGAAGAATATTCATAAATGGACTAAAGTTACACTAATACAGCCACATATTCATGAACTGGGAAGATTAAGGTTTTTGATTATAGCAAATGAATCTTTGAGCCTTAATTCAAAAGAAGGAATTCCTGGTAAAACTTATGACAGTTACTAGCCTAAATGAGTCCTAGAGACCTGAAAAAGTCTGTGCATCTCCAGAAATATTTACTGCAAAGAGAGGCATAGGAATGAGGGTCTGAAGTCCACTAAGTGTCCTCTACTACCTACTACAATAGGTTTAAAACCCTGCATCCTTGTCAGATAGAACCCACAATTTACTACTTTGGTGATCCATTAAACCTTAGAGAGTCACACATGGCATTCAGATGCTTGTATAAAACAAACTGATTAGCAACATGACAATAGGGAAAGTGTCCTTTGCAACTGGTTTTATAGAAGCTCTTCCTTGAGAGACAGGACTGTCTGATTTTTTAGTTAAATTCTAAAGCTAGTTGGTGGGACTTCCCTGGTGGTCCAGTGGTTAAGACTCCACGCTCCCAATGCAGGGGTCCCGGGTTTGATCCCTGGTCAGGTAACTGGATCCTGCATGCCACAACTAAGAGGCTGCATGCCACAACTAAGACCCGGTTCAGCCAAATAAATAAATAAATAAACAAACAAACAAACAAACAAACAATAAAGCCAGTTGGGACAAGAACATTTAGTCTAACAGTTATTAATCCTTCATGGGTGAGAATTATTTCTAAATTCTAAAATCTAGCATAGCTGATTTTGTAAATAAATAAATAATTTAATTTGCAAGTTTCATATAAATAATTATGTGAACTAATTATAAATAATTATGTGAACTAAAGTTGATGCTGGCAAAAGAAGACACACTCTTTACATATTCTGGGGTTTTCTTTTGAGTAGGACATCTTTTACCTTTTTCTTACCTTTTACTTTGGGCCTCTCACTGTTGTGGCCTCTCCCGTTGTGGAGCACAGGCTCCGGAGGCGCAGGCTCAGCGGCCGTGGCTCACGGGCCCAGCCGCTCCGCGGTATGTGGGATCTTCCCGGACCGGGGCACGAACCCGTATCCCTTGCATCGGCAGGCGGACTCCCAACCACTGCACCACCAGGGAAGCCCACCTTTTACTTTTGCCTTAAACAAAGGAGAAAGGATTTTCTACGGTGCAGCTCAGATTACTTCCAGTTAAACTTCTGCTTTAAGTGTCTTAACAAGAGATTTTAAAATCAGAAAGTTAGGTAGCAGTCTTAACAAATTTAATTATTCAATTCAATTATTTATTAATCATTTATTATGTATATGATACACAGATGCTATGGAGGATATGGCGAAGACAGAATACTTTGTGAGATTTCCAATTTAATGAGAGATAAAATCAAATCAAAAGCTAAGTGATAGAATAATATGTGTAGATTAAAATACCACTGGACCATACTAAGAGATTCCAACTGCAAGTCATTCATCTGTGTATTAAAATTTGAGAATCTCTTTTCTGGGAAACTGAGATATCATGATACTTTCAGACTATGTCAGATCATTGATGTGGTTTGCGGATAGTTAAAACACTTTCCCAAAATGCATATGGATTTGTTGCCATTAATAAGGTTCCCCCCCTGCCCCACGGTGGTAAAATTTTTCCCAAGATAGAATTTCTAATAGGCTTGATGGGAAAACAAGCCAGAGTAGAATTCACTATTATCCATAAATAATCTTCATGCCAGCAGTATCTGATTCAGTGTCAGATAAATGGTTCCACAAGCATTCAGTGAAGAAAGATAACTGTATGAATGTGAGATGGTGAAGGCATCTTGATAGATATGTACCATAAAGACTGATTTGGCCGAAAGGAAAAGAGAGGCCACAGCAGGTGGGAAAGAGTGTGGGCAAAGCCTTGAAGATGGAACTGCCCAAGGGCAGGAAGGTGGAAGTGTGCCATGGGACAGGGGATGGAAGCAGGGAGGGATTAAGAATTAGAATTCACCAGGGACATAGAGAATAGCCTGCTGGTTGCCAAGGGGTAGGAGGGTGGGAGAGGGCTGGATTAGGAGTTTGCGATTAGCAGATGTAAACTGGTATATATAGAATGGGTAAACAACAAGGTCCTACTATATAGCACAGCGAAATATATTCAATATCCTGTGATAAAACGTAATGGAAAAGAATATGAAGAAGAATGTATATATATGTATAACTGAGTCACTTTGCTGTACAGAAGTAATTAACATGACATTGTAATTCAACTATACTTCAATAAAAAATAAAAGAAAAATTAGAATTTACTTACATCTGAGGAGCAGCATGACATTTACAATACATCCATATACATACACACATACTTATATATGTATAATGTCTTCATTTATTTATATCTATAATGAAGAAACTAGACTAAGTCATTGATTTGTCGATACATTAGGAATAAGTAGGGTGCCTGTTAAAATAATAGATTTCTAGGCCCTACCTCCTAAGTGATAACTGCTGGGAATAGGGCCTGGGATCTTCAGTTTTATGAATTCTTTCCTGATTCTGTTGCTCTGGAATATTTGGGAATTCTTGGAACTTAATGAACTCTTCCAGCTTTAATATTTTAAGATTCTGTGTTTAGGGAGCCAAAAGCAGAATTCTGGAACTGCGCATTTGATACAATTTTGATGAGATTGAAAAAGGAGTTTGAGGCAAGTTTGTAAAAAACCAAGCTAAAGAGGTTATATACATTCTGGATACTATAGAAAGCCAAAGTCTGTTAGAAATTTTACCACTCTCAACATACATTTTTAATGTAAATATATAAATTCAGGCTGACTACTTTTTAAACTATGGAGAGAAAGAACATACGATAAAATTTTGTTGTTTGTTTATTTTTGATATTATTGGAATGAATTAATATTATTTGTCCAACCTGCATATATATATGATATTTTGTTATCTGCCATCTGAAATTTTTAAAATTATAAGTCAGTACATTGGGTGGTAAGTTTTTTTGAAGCCACTCAGCATGTATCTTCTACATAATACTGTATATGTATGTTTCCTAAAGAATTCTTAAGAAAAAAGTATATATAACAAAAGTATATATACTTAGTGCCTCATAAACTATATTTTCCAAAGCTAGACATGATTTTGTCAGTGAAAGTGTGATTTAATTGAGTGCTGCCTTCAAATGGCATTCTCTACTGGATGTCATGGAGATATGCAAATGAAGTGAAAGACATTGTCCTCATTCTCAGAGAATTTGCAATATAATAGGGGAACAAAATGCAGATGAAAAGATATAACAACACATGCAAAGATGACATGGAAACAGGTACAAATTAATGTAACAAAAAATCAATGCTAAGAGAAATGGAATAATGGAATGATCAGTGTAGAGTAGAACCATTCAAGTGGTCTTGATGAAGAAAATTTATTTTAAATTGATGTTTGATAAAGGCACAAATATGGATCAAGAGACAAATAGTGGAAAGGATATTCTATTCAGAAAGCATGGCAAGACCTCTGGAGAACAAAGGGTTAGCAGAAAGAGCAAGTAACTTAATATGATTGTTAAAAGATATAAAATTTGTGCCCAAATACAAAAATGTGATATATAATTCCCTTTGATTCTGTTTAGAATGAACCCTTAATCATCAAATCATATATTTTTCCATTTCATGTAGGATAAGGAGACCTGTTATCAAGAATTCTGTGGAACTTTAGGGTTTCAACCTTCACTGAAAACCAGTGGCTAAAGAATATTGAAACACTGGTAAAGTTTTTAAAAAAAACAAAAGAAAAGTTTGACCTAAGAAGAACACTTTAAAAAGTGTGTCTACAATATCTTAAAAATACAACTGCACTGCATCGCTCTTGCTCTTACAGTTGGAGCATTGCAATGATCAGTTCTAAAAGCACAGACAGCAGTTTTAAAAGATTATTCCAAGAAAATTTCTGGACATCTAATGCAAAGTATGGATATATTCTTGTCTATAATAATTTTTTATTTTACTATAGAAATTCACATTCATAGTTTAAAGATAAAATAGCACTGGAGACAGGTGAAGATTTAGTAATCTCATAAACACGTATCTCACCTCCACCCTCCTTTCTAATATACTTGTAATTGTTTGGTGAGATCAGTAGTCAGAGTTTACAGCATTGTGATTATGTAAACACTGTATACCGCCAAGTATACTACAATTATGTTGGTGTTTCATAAGATTATTTTCCCTAGTTAATACCTAACTTTTTTTTGATTGGCCTGTTATGTGCCTATCTCTAATTTCCCCCAAAGATTCAAACAGACCTAGCAAAATTTTTTCCAAGTTTTCTACTACTTCAAATTGTCTATCCAGGAGATGTCAGTTCAGCTCCTCCATTCTCCTGCTCCACTGTAGACTGTCTGCTCTCTCCATCTATACACAGCCATCATCCTAATAATTCCCTTCACAATGTCTTCCCCTCTTTTCAGGGCTCCACCTCTTCCTTTTTCTTTCTTTTTTTTTTTTTTTTTTTTTTGCTGTACGCGGGCCTCTCACTGTTGTGGCCTCTCCCGTTGCGGAGCACAGGCTCCAGACGCGCAGGCTCAGCGGCCATGGCTCACGGGCCCAGCCGCTCCGCGGCATGTGGGATCTTCCCGAACCAGGGCATGAACCCGTGTGCCCTGCATCAGCAGGCGGACTCTCAACCACTGCGCCACCAGGGAAGCCCCTTTTTTTTCTTTTCTTTTAAAAAAAAAATTTTTTTTCTCTTCCTTCTTCTTGATCTACTCCCTCATTTTAGCTGAACATATCCTCCAGTCAATTCCTAGGGGAAACAAGGTGAATGAGAGGTCACTTTTTGAAACACTGAGAATTTGAAAATACCTTTATCCTCACACTTAATTGAGTGAGAATTATTTTTTCTTTCAATTGTAAGGGTATGGCTCTATTTTCTTCATGCTTCAGTTTTGTTCTTGAGGTATCTAATGTCTTTCTTATTTCTGATCTTTTATTCATGACCTGTTTGTTTTACCTTCAGGAAGACTTCAGGATTTTTTTTTTCTTTATTCCTATTCTGAAAGTTTATGACGATATGCCATTATATGGATTTTCATTATATTAGGCACTTTTCATGGGAAGAAATTCAAATTTCAGCACTTTAAGATATTTTCTCTAGGGTCATTCAGAGTTTTCTATACACATTACTTCAGAAATGCTAGGAATAAAGGAAGTGACTGACGATTCCACAGTTCAGTATGAAGATTTTCACTATATACCATGTTTTCATCCCTACCTCTCACCCCTGTACTCTTAAATGCCAGGTACACCCTGGTCCTGATTAAAACTCTCCTCTCCTGAGATATGAGAAAGGGTCTATATTTATCCTTCACAGTACTTGACACCTTCAATTGATGAATCTCTTATAGGTTCTGCATGGTGATTAATTACATCAGTAGGCCCCCACTATAATCACTGAGATGGTAACCCAACTAATTCAGTTCTCATTCCTCTATCTAATGTCCAGCTTCAAAAAATTTATTGAAATCTCCCTTATGTTATTGTCCCATCTCCAATTCTTTAAGAAATACAGCAGAAAGAAGGAAATGGCAAAAAATAGTTAGATAATCTATAATACTTATCTCGTTCTTCTTGTGGTTTAAAGTTGTAGCTCTTAGATTTTTGTGTCCTTACTAGTTCTCGAGTATGAATTAATGGCAGAAGCAGAAAGGGAATATTAGTTTCAGGACTCTCATTAATAGCATTATGTATATTAGCATAGAATATTTCCTTAAGTAAAACGAAGAAATGCATTGGACATGATACCAAGATAATTGAGAAGTGTAATTGGCTAAAAAGAGTTTGAAGGAAAATGAAATTACAAACAACAAAGGACTATTAACTTTAATGTACAAAGCATTATTTCAAACCCATTTAGCCCCAAAAAGAAATTTGTAATATAAAGTCAGCAAATAATTCAAAATAAAATAAAATGAGTACATAAATCAGGGTAAAAGCTAGGCTGATGTAATAAACAGGCCCAAAATACAGTGGCTTAAAGAACATAGTAATTAATTTCTCTCTCTTATAACAGTCATGGGTGACAAAGTCCAAGTCAGCTGAGTGGTTTTGTTTCACACTATCATTCAGGAACACCGTTTTCTCCCATCTTGTAGTTCTGCAATTCCCAAACACATTGTCATAGGCTCACCCATGTTCTAGGGGAAAGACAGTGGAAAAAAAACCACAGGGAAGTAGGCAGTCAGTGTTTTAAGGTCAAGATCCATAAGTGGCACATGTCCTTCTGTTTACACTGCTGATAATCTAGCCACAAAGTGAAACCTAGCTGCAAGGGGGGCTGGGGAATGAAGCCTGTAGCTGAGCAGACACATGGAAAAGAGGGGAACTACGGATTCATGCTGCAGAAGAATGGAAGAAGGGATTTTGGTGGCAACTGGCTGCCTCTGACACAATGAGATACTACTTTTCAGGAATGCAATAGACAAATATCTCAACATAATAGTATTCATTGTTAGCAAACATGAGCTGAAATGAGCACATTCATATGTTCATGGTGGAAGGTTTTCTGGTGTAATCTTCCTGAAAAGCAACTTGGTGATGCTCAAATAATCATGTCATTTGAGCCGGTAATATTAATCCTAGGAATTTAGAGCAATGGGAAAAAATCACAAAAGACCTTAAATATTCTTATATTTAAGAATATTTAAGAATTGTTTATAACAGTGAAAGAGCTGGAAAAACATGAAGAATTTTGCTGGCTATCTTCATCTAAGGTTACTAACTCATGCTTCATCATATAAATGTTTCTGGTCATAATGGAACAGATGCTTTTATGATTTCCACCTGCTAATGATTTCCACCTGCTAATACCTGAACCCATGGTGGGCTTGCACAGTTTGCCCTTAGTATCATTACACTGATTTTCATCATGGGAATCATCTTGGCCCACCCTTCATAATATCCTTTATTAAATCTTGAAAATTAATTTTCACGGGTGACTGAGCTCAGTTAAATGGCTCTGATTTCAGGCCATTAAGGGATGTCAGCTTGTTAATGTGAAATATCAATTAAAACAAAAATTCCAAGCATTTCTTAAAGGAGTTTAGCTACATTAAGAAATCTTGGAGAGTCTCCGAGTTAATTTGCTTCAAACATTTATTTCTTTTTCATTAACAAGGTTGGGACAACATCATGTAAGTGGTTAAATTTGTTTTTACTTAACGGATCACTGATCCTTCATGGTCTTTTCAAATCCATTCCACCAATCAACTTTTCAAAAACAAGTTCTCAAAACATCTGCATACACATGCAAATTTGTAACCTCAAAGAAAAAAGACAACAACTACAGAATTGCATACCCAAAAGGAGACATACGACTGAGGGAATGTAGGCTGCAAACTGGAATGTGTGTCCAGGACCTGTTTCATCCAGAGCATTCTTTGATGCTGCAATTATTTTTCCAAGAAGTTCTTATTCTGAGGAAAGAAATAAAAAATTTGTTTCGTATTAACATTTTGACCCATGTTTACCATGTAAAGAGTAGTATTTATGGTCTTCTTGGAGTATGCATGAAATTGCTAGGTCATCAGTATGAACCATTTAACCATATCATATATGGTTTTTTCCTGTTATTCATAAAATTATAAGCACAGTAATAAAAAGTTATCACATACTGACTTTTAAATTAGATTAGCACTAAATTTTTCACCTTGAAACTTACAAAGTTTTCTACCCTGGACTAATATTTTGTATTTGTGCTTTGGGAATTTTCAAATAATTATTTTTTATCTCATTTATTTCTCACACGGCCTTGTAAGGCAGACAGAGCCAATATTATTTTCTCCATTTACCAGTGAGCAAATGAAGTTTCTCGGTGCTCAGCTGATGAAATCCAAGTCCCTAAGTCTCATCAGCCTGGGAGCTTTTCCCCAAGCGTTGTCTCTCCTAAAGCTCACAAGCTCACTACAATCTATTTAGAAAGTTCACACATAGTACAAGTTTGAAACAATTCTTAGGTTTCTTGGGAAAAAGTAGAAGAGAAGAAAAGCATAATAAAGTATTTTTTCTGTTAAAAACAGCAAGTTATTTTACAAGCAAAATAAGTTTATTCAGGGATAGAAGAGAATTGCAATTCTCTGTAGCAAAAACTATAGCCAAGTCCAGCAAACAAAGGAGAGTAACGTTACTTTATAGAGGAGAGGGAAAGGTTGGGAGGAGGTGTTTTGAATGAAAGTCCATCAGAGGAAAGTGAGAGTTCAGGCTAATGATGGTTTCCCAGTGGCTGAGTTGCAATGTTCCCACTGGTTGCACTTGTTGCTGGGCAAGCAGAAAATCGTCCTTCCTCTGCTGGGGTAGTAAAGTAGTAATCTTTTTCCTGTTGGAGATGCAAGGTATGTCTCTTCCTTCTTGAGTTCTGCAGATGGCAATGAGTGGTAGTGCGTGAGAGTTTCCCCTTCTGGATTCCCAACTCCATTTTATTTTATTTATTTATTTTTTAATTATTTCTTTTTTTATATAAACTTTTTTTTTTTTTTTTGGCTGCGTTGGGTCTTCGTTGCTGCACGCGGGCTTTCTCTAGTTGCAGAGAGCGGCGGCTACTCTTCGTTGTGGTGCGCGGGTTTCTTATTGGAATGGCTTTTCTTGTTGCGGAGCACAGGTTCTGGGTGCCCGTGCGCCACTAGTTGTGGCACAGCACGGGGGCTTAGTTGCTCCGCAGCATGTGGGATCTTCCCGGACCAGGGCTCGAACCCCTGTCCCCTGCACTGGCAGGTGGATTCTTAACTGCTGCGCCACCAGGGAAGTCCCCCACAACTCCATTTTAAATGAGGTTTTCTTTATTCAGTTTCACATTCCCAATCAAGGAAGACATTCAGCACTGAAGAGCCTTTGAAACAGACTCTCACAAACCGAACTGTTTGTACCCTTGCCATAAATGGCATCCAGGCTAATTATTGCTAACAACCCACAGAGGGAAAATTGTTACAGATTCACTGAGGACTGAAGCATTCTTCGGCTCTTCGCTTTGTGCAGAGGTTAAAAGAAAGATCTAACCAGCAATAAAGTTGTATCTAAGCACAGAACATGTAAGTGCTTGCTGAAGTTTTCTTGCAGATGTTTGAATATATATGTTATAACAGGTATATGAATTGCACTTTCTACCTACTATAGATTTGTTATAAATTTGCTCATTTTCAGTTCCAATTCCAATTGCAATTTCATAATGGGGAAGTAAGATTTCTATGTCAATTAATTACATATCAGTAATAATCTTGTATTTCTTTGCTTTTACTTCCTATATTGACTCCCTATAAGGAATGGCTTCAAGTTTATCAAACTCTTTAAATCTGGATAAAAGGTTGCATATTAAGGTAAAGATTTATATCAAATGCTAGTTGAGGGAAAATTTTTAAATTTAGGGAAGCCTTTCCTATGCCTAAAGATGAGACTGATTTGGACCAGACCTTCTTTGTTTTGGGTTGAGTCACTTGAATGGCCTCATTGAGTTATGTAAATGCAATGTTACCTGTATCTTTGGCCTCCAGGAAGTTGTAACTAGACTATTTATTTGTTTGTTTACTTAGTGGTTTAGCAAAAGTCACCTCAGTAGAGCTGATTACTAGGGAGAGGTAGATGAATTTGTGTGAAGAGGCTTCAGCCTCCTGGGAAAGGAAAAAAAAAAAAAAAAAAAAGGAAGTTCCAACCTCCACTGTTCCTACTTCTCAAAGTTCAGAGTTGACGAGTCTTGTTGGTATAGAGTAGACCAGAGTGGCACAGAATAAGGCCCAGGTGTAGGACAGACGAAATAATCAAGGAAAATAAAATTTCCCTGAGAAGAGCAGGATTCTGGGCCAAAGACTAGAGTTCCACAAAATGTCCAAAGATTTTTTTCAAGGAAAACTGTCAAGGAAAACACCTTCTGGATGATACCGGAAGCTCCACTGGGCACAGTCAGTCTAGCATGTTTCTGGGCACTGGGGAGCAACGGCTGACTGTGGGAATGTGAAAGAGCTGTAATGCTGGAGCTCAGTGTGACAACTGTGGCCTGAATAAGATCTGGATCTGCAAGGACCATCCAACAGCAGTGGACCAACATCTGTTCAAACCCATCTTTAACAATGACCACTCCATGGCCAGGAGAAGTAAAAGCAAGAGAAAACTGATCTGTCCTCTTTTTTTCTTTTCACAGTGTTTGGAAGAAGACCGACTCTGATTGACTGAGAAAGGTCTTGGAATTCTTAGGTAATTCAAGAGTTGAGGGATTTTTCAAGAGAAATTCACAGGCCAATGTTAGGTACTAACATTTAAATATAAAAATTTTCTATCAGCACCGTTGTCTACGGATCACCTTCCTAGAAATTTTTAGTATAATGGACTCTTGGTTTTTTCTGATTTGTTTGAACTTACTAATAGTAATTTAAAAGTCTATGACATGACATAATTTATACTTTTGCTACGGCATTTGACTTGTACCCATTGCAAGAGCAGCGAGTAGAAATTAGTCACTTAGGTGTTGAGCACACTTAGCAGGCCATCCAGCATCTAGATGTATTTAACAGAGACTCATACATATTTTATGGAGAAAATTTAATGTTATAGCTGTTTTGTGAGTATAAAATCTCCTAAAATTTTTTAAAAATAAATAAAAATAAGAATTTTCACATAAAATTCTCTTGGGGAAAAAAGAAAATTCTCCAGAAAAAAAAAAAAAAAAAAAAAAAAAACCATCTGGGGATCTTGCAACCCTGGGCTCAAATTCTGATTGTAAATTTCAGGTGGAGCTGAATACCAACTGCCTGCTTTAGACGTGATATGTACCCTCTAGTTCACCACACCCCCATATCATTACTGACTGAGCCAGAGTGATACTTGCCATTTTCTTCACACGCTGTGATTTTTATCATGACACAAGTCCTGGATTTTGTACCCACCCTATTTATTCACAATACTTATCTGGCACTGGAGTTCACGAGCTCTGTCCTAGACTCTGTCTTTTGGATGGTAGTTGTAACCTCAATTCCTTAGTATCTCATCAGCAGAATGTCCTGCTGAACGAAGTCCACCTGATTTCTTCTCCACTCTACTCCTCTACTCTCTTCTACTCTTGTTCACAATTGTTGCAACTTGTTAACTAAAAAGTGGTCCAGGGATTTTGAATGTTCCCCCCAAAATCCTGCAGAAACTAAAGCCAGACAACACAAAGCAGTTATTAGAGAAGCCCAGGTTGTAGGAAAGGGAGCTGTAAGTCTTCCCCCCCTATTAAATACAGACTCTTACTTCCTTTTCTTGGCTGTGCTCTGAAAATGGGGGAGGACCTGAGAAACACCAATACTGCTAGTTGAAAATTTAACTTTTAACATATTATTCTGATGAAAAGTAAAAATTTCCTCTTTTTTAAGAGGTTTTGACTTCAGATTGGAGGAAGCTAAGGAGACATGAGAAATAAACAGAATGTGATATCCCTGAATAGATATTGGAATAGAGAAAGGATACTGATGAAAAAAATGAGGAAATTTGAATAAGACTTTTAGTTTAGTTAACATTGTTGTACTGATGTTACTTTCCTGGTTTGGATCATTGTACTGTGGTTACATAAGATGTTACCATTAGGGGAAGCTGGGCAAAAGTTATATAGGAACTCTGTTCTATTTTTGCGACTTTGTCTCAAATTATTTCAAAGTAAATATTTTATCAATTTAAAAAAGATTTTATATTTTTCTTTTGATGCATCTGTTAAAAATATGTATCTATGGTCTCAAAAAGAGTGAATATGTCAAATACTAAGCTCTAAACAGCACTGCAATATTTAGAAAAAGAAACCTGTACATTTGTGTAGAAAACCTTCTGTGACTGCATATACATTCCCATGGCTATATTATATACACACTTTGCTAACAGTTGTTAGATTACCCATGGCCTGACTGCCTGGATTTCCAAGTAGCCCTATAGCCTTACCACATGTTGAATGGTTATATTACTCCATTTTAGTCTTTTATTATTAACTTTGTCTGGACCAGGTCCAGGGATAGTCACTGGCTCTTGAACACTACGTATTCTGTGTTCTACTGAAGTCTTGCAGTGGGTCAGTTGCCCAAGCACTTCTCTTACCCTAACAGGAGGATCTAGCTGAGTCCGGCTGGTTTCATATATATGATACTCTATGGGCTACTACTTTCTCCCTTAGATTCTCCACACCATTGTGAGTCAAATCTTTTTGTCACCAACATTGGTACTTGCTACCCCTATGTCTTCATTCACTCATTAAGTATTTATGGAGCATCTATTATGTGTAATGCACTGGGCTAAGCACTGAGAATAGGGAAAGAAACACGTTGGACATTGATCTTATCCTTATGGAACACATACACATACTTGGTGTGTGTACTTAGTGACTAAATTGTTGGCTATTTTTTCTTCCTTCCTCCCTTCTTTCCTTCCTCTTCCTTCCTTTTTTTTTTTTTTTGCATTTCAGACCTTGAATGATAACTTCTCTCTGGCTCCTAGAAGTATTTTTAAAAGTTTATTTCAGCTCACCAATTTATTGTATAAAAGAATCCTGATTATATATGATTAGCTCAACTCTGCTATATTAGCATCTATAACTTTTGTTTTCGAAAAATATCGCATGATCAACAAGTTTCATTGTATACAGTTGGCCATTCAATCTAAAATTTGTATATTTGTGAGTGCGGATATAAACATGCAAAGACTTGGAGGCCTTGAGTCTTGCTCTTTTCAACAGCCTGCTTCCATGGCAACAGAATCTATTAGAAGCAACCTTGTCACCACAACTTTAGGCCCAAATAATTTCACAGAAAAGATAAAAAGGTATGTGGCAACTCTATCTTGCTCCATCTTTTACATAAAGTAATTTCTCAGAAATATGATCAGCACTTGAGACAACAGCGATTAAAAATTAAAAGGCCCCGAGAGAGAGAAAAAGACTATCCATAACAAGGATTTTGAAAGCTTAATGAAAGGTAGAAGAAAGCATGATAGGATTGCAGTTTTTAAACTTTTTTGCACAGTGAACAATTGATCCAAAGTTTAAAATGTGAAGATTTAGATCGTCATTGGGAGACTAAAATGTTCATCCTTAAGAGTTTGTACTTAGAGGCCCATGAAGAGAAAAAAATTTTTATCCATTAAGGTTGAAGAAATCCTAATATTATAGTGTCATTTATTACCTGGGTCAGAAAATTAAATATGAGTGCAAATACTTCATTATGTTCTTTGAACTTTGAATGTCAGAGCATTTTCTCCAAAGCAATAAAGGCAGAGGTGCCCTAGTAGGACACAGAATTGTCAGCCCAGCATTTTTGTTCTTGGTTCACTGGCTTTCCACATCTCTGTGCTCTAAAACACTCTGTGTTGATTTTGCTGAACTCAATAGGTCATAGAGTCTTCTCATAAGGTTAAGGCCAGAGAATTAATTCCTGTGTATATTAAGTTTTATGGTCACAGACAGCACCAAAATTTTCACTAGTCACACGAAAGACTGGGTCAGCCAGCAAGACTAAAAACTTCATCTTCAAAACTGTTTACTGAAGCCATCATAATAATTAAATATAAATAAGTACAATACATATTACCCATTTGTATTTAGTTTTATTTTATTAGGGGATGTGGCTCAGGTTGTGATTGTTTGGTCAATATATCCTCTTCAGAGATAAGGACAGAGTACTTTCTGTAAAGAGCAATAGACATAGGCTGGTCACTGGATATTCAATTTTAAAAATTTACTAATAATTTGAATAAATGTAACATGAATATATATGCAATCAACATCTAATATTGTCTGATGTCCACAGCAATATACATAATAAACTGAAAGATTTATATTCACTTTATAGAGACTTTAGGACTCTGTATTATTATTTTGTGAATTTCAAAATACATAGACAAATTTTAAAGAGTTTAAATAAAGCCTATAATAAACAAATATTTATTTAACATTTATTGTGTACTAGGCACAAAGACTTGGGGAAGATGCAAAGACAAAAAAGAAAGCTAATCTCATCTTTTACTGTCTACCTGGGGAGAAGCCCTTGTAACACAAACATAAGGAGGTGAATAAGGAAGGATGAATACGGAAGTGCAGAGTATAGAGTGAATTGGTCGATAGATTTAGGATTTAAAGTTAGAGCATTAGGACTTAAACTTACAACATTAGAATCAAAGTTTTGGTGCTTTTAAATTCTGCCCCAGAAGCCTAGTTCATGGTAAAGAGTCTCTAGTGGCAAAAAAAAAAAAAAAATCTACTTGCATTCTTGTAAGTATTTTTTTAATAAATGTCTTCCTCCACCAGAAGGCAAGCTCCAAGAGCACAGAGACTGTCTACATCTAACTTAGCATAATCACTGGCAGGCAGTAAACCTTCCATAAATAATTGTGGACTGGTTGAAGAGAGCAAGCCAAGTGCAAAAGCTACTTTTTTGTTAAATTTCTTTTAACTTTTAAGCCTAGAATTTTTTAAAATTTCATTTTGATATATTATACTTGCAAAATGTTGCAAAAATACTACAGAGAATTCCCATATACCTTCCACCCATATCCCATAAATATTATCTTATATAACCACAGCACTATCATCAAAATCAAGAAATTAACATTAGAATCAACCTTAACATTAGGTAATACTATTATCTAATTTACAGACCTTATTCAAATTTAGCCAATTTACCTACTATGTCCTTTTTCTGGTTCAGGATCTAATCTACCATGACATGATGCATTTAGCTGTCATGTCACTTTACTCTCCTGTAATCTGAAGCAGTTACTCAGCCTTTCTTTGTCTTTCGTGAACTTGACACTTTTAAGAATGCTAGCCAGTTATTTCTTAGAATGTTGCTCAATTGGAATTCATCTGATGTTTCCTCATGATTAAATTCAGATTATTCATTGTTGGTAAGAATACCACAGTAGTGATGTTGTGTCCTTCTCAATGCATCATATCAAGAGGCACATGGTATCAATTTGTCCCATCATAGGTGATATTAACTTTGATCACATGATGAAGGTGTAAAACAGCTGACAGACAACAGTATTTTGTTACAGTAGCCCAAACAGACTAAAATAAAAGAGATCCATGGCACACACGAAATACATTAAGACACTTTGTAAAAAATCAGGTATGAAACAAAAAGAAGAAAAAACATTCCTTTTCTAATCAGTTGATAAATTTACAACAATATAGGGCCCTCCAGAGTTTCTGTTTTATCTTGTGTCACTTTTGGTAAGTTGTATTTTTCAAAGAATTTATCAATTTCATCTAAGTTGGTAGAAATAGTGGCAGAAAGTTGTTCATATATTCTCTTATTATCCTTTTAATGTCTATTAAGATCTATAGTGAAAGTCCCTCTTTATTCCTGATATACATATAATTTATGTCCCCTCTCTATTTCTTGATCCCTCTAGCTAGGAGCTTATCAATTGTGCTGACATTTCAAAACAACTAACTTAACTTTGTTAAATTTTTCAATTGTCTCCCTACTTTCCACTGATGTTATACTTTTCTTCTTTTCTCATTAAAACATTTAAAAGCTATACATTTCTCTCTAAGCACTGCTTTAGCTGCACTGTACAATTTTTATAATTTTGTGCTTTCATTATTAGTTTAAAATGTTTTCTAAATTGACTAGTGAGTTCTTCTTTTACCCATAGCTATCTATCAGAAAAACTAGAAATAACAAGTGTTGGTGAGTATGTGGAGAAACGGGAACACATGTGCTCTTGTTGGTGGGAATGTAAATTCATGAAGCCACTATGGAAAACAGTATGGAGGTTCCTCAAAAAAATTAAAATTGAACTACCATATGATCCAGCAATTCTACTTCTGGGTTCTTATCCAAGGAAAAAGAAAATACTAACTTAAAAAGATATGTGCACCCCCATCTTCACTGCAGCATTATTTGTAATAGTCAAGACATGGAAGCAGTCTAAATGCCCATCAATGGATGAATGAATTTAAAAGTTGTGTCATATGTATACAATAGGATATTATTCAGCCATTAAAAAAAAGGAAATCCTGCCATATAGGTCTATCTATCTATCTATCTATCTATCTATCTATCTATCTATCTATCTAGATACAGAGAACAGATTGGTGGTTGCTAGAGGCAGGGCAGGGGGTTAGGGGTGTGGAAAATTAGTCAACTGGGTTTTTTTCATTTAAACAACATTATAAAAATAAAGGATATTAAAAATTTTGTCATCAAGCAAGAAAAATACACTTCTTTCATGCTATGAAAAGTTGCTAAAAGCTTGTCTTTCCAATAAAGAAAGCTTGGAATTGATGTAATGGATAAAAGGAGCTTATGAAACATATATAGGCATTCTTGATAAAAATAAAAGCTTAAAAGATATTGCTTTTGGTAAGGTAAAAAAGTGTTTGTTATTTTTTAACTCTGCTTTAGAAGACAGATGTTTTGCTCTTCTTGACTAGTAGGTGCAAATACAGCGTAACTGTTTTCCAACAGGAAAAAAAATATGTTCAGTATTTCTTTTATTTTTTATTTTTTGCTCTGTTATTTTAACTTTTTTTTTTTTTACTGGAGTATAGGTGCTTTACAGTACTGTGTTAGTTTCTACTGTACATCAAAGTGAATCAGCAATACGTATACATATATCCCCTCTTTTTTGAATTTCCTTCCCATTTAGGTCACTACAGAGCATGGAGTAGAGTTTCCTGTGCTCTACGGTAGGTTCTCATTAGTTATCTATTTTATACATAGTATCAATAGTGTATATATGTCAAAGACAAAGAATAGCATAAAAAGCGTAAGTCATTGTCTTGCTATTCCTTTTGTGGTTCCCAGTTCACACATGTGGGCACATAGTTCACAGTGTAAATTGATATATTGATCTTTCAAATGATTACTTAAGAATCATCCATTTAAACTTGAACCATTCAAATTTTTTTCCTTCTCATTCAACAACAATAAAAGGTAATAAAAATCTTTCTGTGATGCCAGACTTTTCCTAGTGAAAATATATGGTTTGCCATAACCAAAATAATTTCCTTTTGAAATCCAGGGTGTTTACAACTCCCACCAGTAGACACTGCTAAGTAACCCCTGTGAGTCATATGTGGCTGTGCAATCCTAGTCATGCTGTTAAGATAGCTGTCTCCTTGATGAGCATCAATGGCTTTGTGCAAATTTCTGAACAAATGTAAGACTTACCCAGTGTCAAAGTGGGTAGTACCAATTTAAGAAAGGTGAGAATTTAGTAAGTCCTTTGAGACTGTCCAGAAAATACCTGAGAGATTTTTAAGAGTGTAACAAAGTAGAATGGAATTTCCCAGAGATGGTTGACTTAAGGAAAACCTCTTGGTCTCTTTTAGAAATTTGTCATTTGAGTAAAAATAAGATGCATGATTACTTTATTCCTAAGTGCTGATTAGGACCTCAAATAGTGCCTGGTGTCCATAAGCAAAAGTAATGACAAACTAGCTATAAAAATAATCTCAACCTTTAGATAAATTGTTGATCTTGATGTTTCTCTCTGTTGTGTTAAAAAAAAATAGAAGTAGGTTATTTACTTCCAAATGTTGAGGGATTCTCTAAATATCTGATATTTTCACATATAGAAGTCTGGTCAGACAGTTTTCTTTCAGTGTCTTAAAGATATTGTTCCACTGTTTTCTGGACATTATTGCTTTTGATATTAAGTCATTTGTATTCTTGTTCTCCTGTATGTAATGTGTCTTTTTTTCTCTGGTAATATTTTCTCTTTACCTTTATTTTTCATCAAGATGTGCCTAGGGTGGTTTTCTGTGTTTTTCTGCAGTAAGATTCTTAAATCAAAAATTAAGATCTTTTGAGCTATTATTTGTCACATATTTTCCACTCTAACCATATGTTAAAGTTTTTGCTATTGCCCCACAGAAATTGAGGCTCTGTTCATTTTCTTAAAAATCTTTATTTCTTCTGTTCTTCAGATTGAATAATTTCTGTTGATCTATCTTCAAGTTTACTGATGATTTCTTTGTCATCTTCAGTCTTCTGTTAAGCTTCCAGTATTTTAAAATTTCAGACATTTCCAGAATGGCCATCATCAAAAAATCTATAAACAATAAATGCTGGAGAGGGTGTGGAGAAAAGGGAACCCTCTTGCACTGTTGGTGCGAATGTAAATTGATACAGCCACTATGGAGAACAGTATGGAGGTTCCTTAAAAAGTTAAAAATAGATCTACCATATGACCCAGCAATCCCACTACTGGGCATATACCCTGAGAAAACTATAATTCAAAAAGAGTCATGTACCACAATGTTCACTGCAGCTCTATTTACAATAGCCAGGACACGAAAGCAACCTAAGTGTCCACCAACAGATGAATGGATAAAGAAGATGTGGCACATATATACAATGGAATATTACTCAGCCATAAAAAGAAATGAAGTTGAGTTATTTGTAATGAGGTGGGTGGACCTAGAGTCTGTCATACAGAGTGAAGTAAGTCAGAAAGAGAAAAACAAATACTGTATTCTAACACATCTATATGGAATCTAAAAAAAAAAAGGTTCTGAAGAACCTAGGGGCACGACAGGGATAAAGACGTAGATGTAGAGAATGGACTTGAGGACATGGGGAGGGGGAAGGGTAAGCTGGGACGAAGTGACAGAGTGGTATGGACATATATACACTGCCAAATGTAAAGTAGCTAGCTAGTGGGAAGCAGCCACATAGCACAGGGAGATCAGCTCAGTGCTTTCTGACCACCTAGAGGGGTGGGAGGGAGAAGCAAGAGGGAGGAGATATGGGGATATATGCATATGTATAGCTGATTCACTTTGTTATAAAGCAGAAACTAACACACCATTGTAAAGCAATTATACTCCAATAAAGATATTAAAATTTTTTTCAGACATTTCACATTTCAGTTCTATAATTTTCTAATGGTTCTTTTTCATAGTTTCTATTTCTTGGCTGAGATGTCCTACTTGTTAGCTCTTTAAGGTTACATTTTCCTTTATGTCCTTAAACATAGTTATAATAGTTGCTTTAAAATACTTGTCTGATAATTCTAGCATCTGCATCATCTAAGAGTCTTTATTGATGACCTGTCCTCTTGAGTAAGGATTGCAATTTTCTGTTTCTTCATTTCTCTGGTTATTTGGAATTGTATTGTGTGAATGATATTTTGTAAATATATATTTTATCTTGTGAGTGATATATTGTAAAGATTCTGGATTTTCTTATAGTCTTCCAAAAGTATTGTGGGTTTTGTTGTTGTTGCTGTTGTTGTCTCAGCAGACAGTTTATTTGACTGAACTCGAAATCCAAACTCTGTATCCTTGTAGAGTGAAGCAACTGAAAGCCTATTCAATTATTTTAGCCTTAGTTACTCCATACATGTGCAACTCAGGGGTCAGCCAGAGATAGTGGCAGATTTTATACTCAGAATTTGGGGTATCCTGTGTTGACTTTCTCCTTTCCTATGCTTTCTCCCTGTATTAGTTTCCTAGAGCTGCCATAACAAAGTATTACAAAGTGGGTGGCTTAAAACAAGAATTTATTCTCTTACAGTTCTGGAGGCTACAAGTCCAAAATCAAGGTATTGGCAAGGTTGGCTTCTTCTGGAGGCTCTGAGGAAGGATCTGGTCTATGCCTCTCTCATAGGATCTAGTGGTTGCCAGCAACAGTTGGCATTGCTTGGTTTGTTGCTGCATATTCCAATCTCTGCCTCCATCTTTACAAGGTCAGTTTTCCCTCTGTGTATGTCTGTGTCAAAATTTCCCTCTTCTTATAAAGACACTGTCATTGGATTAGGATCCATTGTAATTCAATATGATCTTACCTTTATTCTATCTGCAAAGTGTCTATTTCCAAGTAAGGTCATACTCACAGAGTCTGGGTGGAAATGAATTTTGAGGGAAACACTATTCAACCCAGTACATTCCCTTACTTCCCAATTGCTGTGGCGGTCTCAAACTCTATCCCCTAAGTCTTCAAGCCATTAAGACTACAGATTTCTATCCAAGTTTTAGGTGCTCCTTATGTCACTGAGTGGGCCTGCACTCAGGCAAAAAGCCACACACACAAAAAGAAACTCATAAGGGCTATTCCCTTCTTCCCAAAATCATGTCCCCTCCAGATTTTGCCTGCTTTTGACCTTATAAGAATTACTCCATCACAACTAGAGTAGACTCACCTGTTTTTCTAACAAGTTTAATAGAAAAAAATTAAGAATTAACATTTTGCTTCATGTTAAATAACATGTATGGATTATGCTATATTTTTAAACCATTACTTAACTCTAATATGTTAAATATTTCTACTTCATCACTTTGAAGTTGTTTTTCCCCATCAGAAAGCATGTACGGTATCCGATGAATAAAATATTAATAATAATAACATATTTATTACTGAATGTTACAATTACTCTTCTAAATGCCTTATATGTATTATTTCAGTAAATCTTCACATCAACATACAAGTTAGGCAGTAGTTTTACAGAAGAGAATTCACTTTAGAAATGAGGAAACTGAGGCCCAGGAGATTAAGTAGCATGTACCTGTAACACAGGTAGTATATGGTGAATTGTAAGAGCCCATGCATATAACCATTATGCAGTACTGCCTCCTAAAAACACAAATTGTTGTCTCTGACACTAGCTTGGATCATTATTAACCACAAAAATTTTGTTATTTATAAGGCTGCATTTGTCTAATTTTCCCTAATTTCTAATGTGTTGTGTGAAGTAAATAGGAAGTAAATAGTAAATAAATATTGTAAATATATGATTTTATTAAATGGAATAGTTTAATTTCAGAATCAGAGTTTACTTCATATTTTTCACTTTTCTAGTTTATATGATTGATATATCAGAAATTCCTTAAGCACTAAAGCAAGTTCCAGAATTCTCAAACTTGTACATTCTCTTTTTAAATTTATCTACTAGGCAAGAAGTATAGGAAAATTAGATTCAATGCGATTAGTGCATACTCTGCAAATACTTGCATTATATTTTGTTATAAACTTAACTTTTATCATTGAGAAAAAATCCCTTTCTCTCTCTCTCCTCTCTCTCTCCTCTCTCCTCTCTCTCTCTCTCCCTCCCTCCCTCTCTTTCTCTGTCTCAGCTATTTGTTCTTATCATAAACATGACAAGCTGTAAGACATGAACAAGTGTGTACTTAAGCAAAATAGTTATTTCCTTAAGTTGACTCAGCAAGGCACCCTAGAGATTAATACTGTTACTGATTTCACAGGTCTCTTGTGCATGTGAATTTCCATGAGATTCTATTCAACTGGTGTAACTAAGAAGAAAGAACAATGTTCCTCTATACAAGGTGGGTTTTGCATTGTCCCACACATAGCCTGCTGATGGCCGTGGGATGGCAAAGTCATCTTCATTAGACGGAATTTAATAGTGAATCAAAGTTCTTGTGGAGAATAGACTGATCTAAACTTTAGCCTCCCTTGGGTCCTGCTGAAAGATTAGAGGGAAAGAGTAGGGCCTTAGTAAGTTGAATGTATCAGATTGTTTTTCACTAATAGTTCTCTTGTAAAACTCTGAAAACCGCCCAGTTTAACCCTTAAAAAAGGAGAAAGAAAAAGGAGTAGGATATGGGGAGGGAAAAAACTCAGATAGTATACTACGGGCATTGATTTCATTGATTTTTGAGATGTGCTGTTATCCCTGTAGCAAGTTCCACAGGTTGGATTGTGTACACATGACCAAAGTTTGTCCATCAGAAGTAAACCAGTTTTCATGCTACATTTAATAGTCCATGCCAGATGCAACAATGCTGTAATTTTAATAAAGAGTTTATAAAATTTAATTGCCTTTAAGTTTTGTTCTATGTTTGGAGATTCTGAGACTCAATCTAAGGGTGTAGTTCTTTGATAAAATCTTTTCAAAAATATTCTGAATCCAGGAAGAGTTAATGGTGGAAGAAAAAGGAGGAGCAGCACAGGTAAAATGTATCAACCAGCACCTGTACAGCAGGATCAGACACAGTTAACAAGAAAAAAGGAAGGAGAAACAAATGTGTTAGGTGATCTTTAGTCTAAAGAAATCTCTGTTGGGCAACTGGGCGTTTTGCTCCTTGCCTTTTATTTCCAACTTCCTTTCAAAGAATTCGTTAAGTGAAAAGAGAGATGATGGCAGCTCAGTATATCAAAGCTCAGTTATCAGTTGGCTTATTCTAGTATCTTTAGTCTTTTGTGGATGCCTTATGATGTGTTGTGTGGTAACACTGGAAAGTCAATCTTATACCAGTGATTGCCACATAAATGTTAAGGAGTCTGAAAAAAAATCACAAAATAGAAATTGTTGCTCTCTCAGGTATAAAGTGGCACTGATAAGAATTAATGTATCCAAAAAGATTTGGGTAGGTTTCTTTTTCCTTTTTGTTGGGGGGATGGGGGGTGTGCAGAGGGATTGACTTATTTTTTAGTAGGGTGAGAAGGAATGTCTAAGAGAAAGAAAAAGGCATAATGGAGACTGTTTCATCATTAACTTTTTTAGAATTGGCTGTAGGCATGCTGTCCCGATTAATGACAAAACTAAATAAAAAGCTTACTGCCATGACAAAGAAATCTGTTTTCTGTAATATTTTTATCTTTAAAAATTCACAGGAACTCTTAAAAATTAAACCTCACTTTAAAATCAAAGTACACCTTTTGGGGGACAAATGTACTTTTGCTAAATCTATAACAGGAAGACTTTTAAAACCCTTGAAAGATAGTGTACTGCTCAGCAGGAGACACCCTCACAGGGATAGTGAAGAAAATTGAATAAAGGAAGGTACAATTTTCAGAGCTGTGGGTAGGAGTAAAGGAACCAGTAAGAGATGGTGAGTCAGCCAGGGACTAGCAACAGCAGGAACCCATCACCACTGGAAAGCTACCGGGCAAGTGGAAGAAGCAGTGTTTCTAGACCAAGTTAGAGCTCAGCCACATGAGAGGGACATGGCCATAGAGCCAAAGCCAGAGAGAGGGAAGAAATACCCTGACCTCTTTCTCCTCCTGTCCACTTATCTCCTGCTGTGCCTCCAGAAGCCAAACCCCTCCAGAAGCCCAGATGAACTTAGTGCTGCTGTCTTCAAGGATCAGAACCTCCCCTTTCACCAGCCCAGGGCACAGACCAGAGCAGAGAGAGGAAGGAAATTGATAGTGCGGTTTGCAGATGCATGACCAATGGAGATACTGGAAGAGAAATCACTTTTTATCAAAAGCCAAGAGAGCCTGAATCACAGTCCTTAATGCATGAGGAGTCAATTTTCTGTGACTGAGACTATATTCCTGACTAGAGCCTCAGTAATGATCTCTTAGCTGTGATGGATCACAGGTTGAATGCAATCCTTTTTCAGGAAAAATATTTTTAAAAGGACATGTGAAAAAGAAAAGAAAAAAGATGCATGAGATTTTCTTTATGGACAACTTTGTCCATAAAAATGACAGGTGTAATCTGTTTTATTCTGGTTAACCATACTAATTCTTATTTTTATTTTGGTCTAACTATATGAGTTCGTGTCTTTATTTTGTTATAGCTGTATGAGGTAGCATGACATATTTTCTTCAAAATCACTTTCATCTACTCCTTAGAATGTTTTAACACTGGGTAGCATTGCATATTGATTTTAGTCTGCAAATCTTCTCTAAGAGGGAAGAATACTGCAATGAAGCCAGTGTTTAGATGAAATGATCCCTCAGGAGATAGAAAATACATCATGCATCATAACACTTTATAGCTGAAAGGGACTTTAAAGATCAAGTCTAAACCTTTTATTTTGCAAGTGAGGACAAAATATAGACATAGTTGTAGTTTTCCTATTGCAATACAGCGCTGGGTTTTAGGCCTTAAGATCAGAACCCAGGTTTCCTGGCTCCGTATCTGGTTTTCCCATCTTCCCATGGTATAGTTCTCATTTATATTCTTATTATATAGTTGGACGAATTTTATTTCAAGGAAATAATAAATTCCTTCCTAAAATTACCTGTACAAAAGTGCACTGAGAAGATGTACCTGTCACCTTAAGGTTTCTCAGCCAAGATGTGAAGATACCATGCAGAGTAGAAACAATGTCCCTGTGGATTGTCAGAAGCTCTTAGAACTGCTTGTATTCATCTCTCTGTGAACCTTGGATCTATCATAAGCCCACTGGCCAACTGTGCATTCAAAGGCTCAAGCTCCCTTGGCCTCACGTTTTCTCCACCAAACCTAGTTCATTATTTTGCAAGACCTATAAATGAAAGAATTTTACCTTGTGTTTTAACTCCATGAAAAAAAATTGTCAGGGCTCACAAGGAGTTTCCTAGATATAAATCAATTCATTTGACTTTTGGTTCTGTCTTATCCTTTCACTTTGACACTCCTTTTACTTAATCGGATCATTTGCTGTTCTATTTCCTCTTTAATGTGTGCGATTTTTATCTATGTTGTCTTGCTTTATTATACCTCCCTGCAGTAAGCAATGACGTACAAATAGAGGACCCAACCTTTCAGGCAGGTGTGTGTTTGCCGTGTGCTTACAGATAGGTCACCAAAAGTCTGTGCAAAATAGGGCACTTCACATGGCAGAATTTCATCTGGAGTAGCAGGTGTGTTGTAGAAAGGAACTGTAAAAGCCTCAGTTTGAACAATGGCTGTTGGTGTTTGTCTATGCTTTAGTCTTTCAGTTCACCTAATGGGTCATGTTATTGACATCTGAACTCTACAGAAATGGTCATGGAAACCTCTGTGTCTAGTGTTCCACTAGTATGGCATTGATCTTCTTAGGACAAGAAGATCACCAAGTGTTCTGCCTCCATTCCTCTCAAAATAAAAATTTGCAAATTTCAGCAATAAAATAGTTATTCAAGGAACATAGGAATATAAATTATTAGGCCTCTGGCAATAAAAGCTTAAAAAAGTTTTAGTCTTCTACTATGAGATTATAAAAGTAAAATAAATTAATGTGTATTAAAGCAGGCGGTATTTGGAATGCATTTTTTTTAAATCTCCTCAATCAGAATAATATTACATTTTTAAAAATACCCATTGTAAAGATTTTAAGGAGTGAAATAGACTTACGTCTTTCTAGAATATCTTAAGTTCTTACTTTTTATAAAGTGGGTTGGCAAATCTGTGGTTCTCAAATATTTGTTTGTGGACTAGGGCCAGTCTGTGGCAAAGATTTAACCAGTCTATATTGAAAAGAGAAAATAATAGTAAGGGAAAAGGAGAGAGATTAAGATTTCTAAAATGCTGAGCTTTCTTTCCTGAGGGAAGACCCAACTTTCCTCTAGGATTTTGCCAGTCTTTTCTTGGGGAGTTAAATGATTATGGTGATAAATGGTGGCTGATTTTTTAATGTCCTTCCTTAACAGCAAGTAATTGACAAACCCATGTCAGTATCTCTCTCACTTCTTTGTTTTAAATTTAAAACTGTTTACTGATCTGTGAAATGTACACACCTAGGAAGGTTCTTGTAAGCCCTAAGATGCCAAAGCTGACTCTACTGAAGAGCCAATCAAATGTAGCTGAACTATTCTATTTCTGATGTATCACAACTGTTGCTATCAATTCCAAATGCAGACAACTTGAAGATATCAATCCCTACCAATGGAAGGTGAATTGGAAATTTTAATCTTGTTAAAAATTACTCATACTAGTTGGATTTTCCTCACTGTTCTCACTCCCTTTGTCAACTGTCTCCTTACTCTTCAACATGACCTCTCAGCTGTCTTTTCGATCAAATAGTGACACTGGAATTTTCCAAATGATTCCAAATCATTACACACTGCTTATATTTATTTTATTCAACAGACCCATCCTTAAAAACTGAACAATTCTCTCCAAACCTCTTGCACTGGAGAACTGAAAGCACTAGCAGAAGTTAACAACTCAGGGAAGCAGGTGGTATGAGATAAGACAGTGGTTTTCCTAACTATTAGGGAAAAAAAAAAAAGTACTGCAGCCCCTACATAAAGAATTATTTCCAAGTTCGCTACTCTGCTGGGAAAAATACCCCTGAGCCTTCTTTTTGCAAGTCACTGAAATTTATTTATGTGAAATTACTGACGGCCAAAGAGAAGAGCAAATAAATAGCTCTGAGCGCTGTTTGCCTCTCTCTACCCATCAGTGAAAGACCCTGAGTGTCCATCTTCTGGGGCCTAAAGAGACAAGGGAAAGCTTTGGATTGGCTTAATTCTTTGGGCTGAAAGCTCTTACAAATAAAGTTTGTGCCCCTCTCTGAGTCCTTGGACAGCCTGCACAGGGCCAGGACTTGAGGCAAACGAGGAGGCACTCGCTCTAGGGCCCTGCAGGCTCAGGGTTGGCACTGTGCGACCTGCCCCTCTAAGCCTTGCCCTCCAGGGTTGCCTCATCCTGGTCCTGGTCCTGAGCCCACACGGTAATGCTTTTGAGATTTGATAGCAAACCCCCAAACAACAGCATGGGTGGGCGTCGGGGGTGGGATTTATCTTGCTATACCTAAAGAATGAATTTAGGAGTGACGCCTGGTGGAGAATGGAAGGACCTTCCCTGCTTGTCAGCAATGAAGAATATAAAAAGCCACACATTTTTTAATACCTTTTATGCATGTTTCATGCTATCTTTTTTAATAACTTCTTTTCTTTATAGCTTAAAGATTGTCAGTATGTAAACAAATGACCTTTCAAAAATGATTCAAAGGGTGCAATTTTTGGAAAGTATGTTTTCCTTAACACTTCCCTCTCTGCCACTGAGAACTGTTAAGACATAATCAGCAAACCCCTTTAGCCTTAACCTCTGTGCAGTTTCTGTGGTTCTTTACGTGAACTGAAGCATTTCCTCCAGGAGTCCTGTGTTAATCTGTCTTCTGAAAAGCAGCTCTAAAATGGGATTAAAGTCACAAAGATTTTCTCAAGGGCAATGCCCTGTTGAGAGAAAATGGAGAAGTAGCCAGAACAGGCTGGGAGAGCTGAGACTGTGGTGCAGGTATGACAGGGCACGAAGGAGAGAGAGAGGGAAGCAGACTAGGCAGTCCTGCAGTCTAAGGACGGGTCTGCAAGGCCATCCGGGGGCCCTCGAGCAGTCCTGTGTCTCCCTAGAGCTGCCTTTTGCCTTAGCATCATCCCTGCCATACTTGGTCAGTGCTTGGGGCAGCCTGTGGGCAGCATGGTCCTGGTGCCAGAACCGGCTGCCGGGGCCCTTGATTAGTTAATCTCCCTGTAGTTGGAGGTCTGCAAGGCACATTCTAATGGCCAACACAATGCTAGCTGTGGCTTCTTAATCTTTCACACCCCTCATGCCTCAGAATTAGGACTGGTATCCCTTACTCCTCTGATAAAACTTTTGGACCATTCCTCCTCTACTGAATATGAAAGGTATTTTTATAGATAATTATAAAATTATGATTAAATAGAATTAGAGATTATATTAAACACATTTGTTGAAGTGCAGAATATCTCTATAAATAATTTAAGTACTGAACTGATACATCTTTTAAAGTAAGCAAAAGTAAGAAAAGTTTTAAAACAACTTGCATTATCACAGATACACTTTCAAGGAAACTTTTTCAATAATTTACTAATAAAGCATTTAATTTACCAATAAATTGAAATAATCTAAAGCTAATCAAGGTTTTGAAATATAACATATCTTTTCATGTAATTACTTTCCATAACTATATTATTTCTTGATTATTTTATTTATAAAATTATTTATAGTCCCTATATATTTACATAGAAGGATGTCCACAGTATATTGTTGAGCAAAAAAAAGCAGGTTTTAGAATAGTGTGATTAGTATTATTCCATTCAGGATTTTTAGAAATCTACATATATTACATGTATGTTTGCAAATATATGGGAGGAAACTGGGAGAATATATGTCAAATTATTGACATTATTTATAGTCCTAGTAAGGGGTTAAAAGAAAGGATTGTGCTTTATACACTTTTATATTGTTTGGGATTTGCCACTAATAAATACTATTTTCTATGTCTTTAAAATATATTAGATTGTCAAAAACAAAGTTTCTTCTCTCATTTTGACAAAATATTTGTATTAGTATATACATGTCTGTAACTTGGATTATACATACTTTTCATATATTAAAATATATATCAATAAATATTCTTGTTTTGGTAAGAAGAGGGTTTTTTTTAACAAATTAGAATCAGAATTTTAGGACTTCCATTCTCTGGATTTTTAAATAATCACAGCTGCATAGGTGCAAAAGCTACAAGACAGTGAATCAAGAATGAGCGTTAGAGACAGCCTGAATATTTCTCTTAATGTAAAATCCTATTATGAAATAATACTTTGTGGTTCTCTGAAAATTGAAAAAGCTAGTTGCAATCATTTAAGTTTTATGAGGTTTTTTAGTTAATTCCATTTTCCAGATTTCTTATTAGTTGCATTGAGGTAAATCAAGATTTTGTTCTGCTGCTTTTAGTTCTATGTGCTTGTTTTCTAACGTTGTCATAGAGATAAAGAAGAAAGAGACTTTATGTCTAGTGCCAATTTGTTCTAAAAATGGGACAATTGTCACAAATATGCATAAAGTACCTCAAATTACCAATGACTTTCACCAAAATTCCAAATACATTTATTACATATTATCAGTAATAATACAACTCTCATCTTTGCTACCCTATATAAGAGACTGTTTTCTCAACTTTTTTAGTTTACCTTGAAAAAATTGTTGTGTAAAAAGCAAGGTGAAATGGATGGCAGATCATGTTCACCAGGACAAAGCAACATCTCACAGAAAACCTTTAACCTGCAAGACATCAACCTGCATCCTTTCACTTGTGAGAAGAGAGTCCAAGTGTCTGATGCAAGAAATCTAGCAGGCAACAAGAACCCAGCACAATTAGAAACACAGCAGAGAAAGAGCATGCAATCAGCTGTAACTAACCATCTTTTCAAAGAAAAATTTCTTTGAATTCCAATCAAGACAGCTCTGTCTTGTAGACTGGGGGTGATTTTGAGGGGTGGGCTCACGGGAATATTACTAATCCTCTAACTCACAATAGCAAACCTCAATAGACTAGCCTTCCACACTACATGGCTCTGACTCAGCCATGGCAAATTTACTTATCGTGTTTCGGGCTAATTAAAATAAGTTTGTGGTAGCAATTTTACTGAAATTCTAGCTAACCTAAAGCAAAAGTAAATCGTAATATGCTATTTTCCTTATCTACTGAGTCGGAACCAATGCCAATTCTAGATTTGTCAAGAGTGCTCAGTACATTGATTATGCTTCCAAAAGCCAAATAATAAACATCTTTTAAATTATTTCACATGAGTAATATTGTTCACACACACCAGTCACCGAAAAGAAGCAAGGCACTTTTCCTTTTCTCTTCATATGTAAATCAGTAAATATCCATGATATACAGAACGCTCTGCCAACCACTGCATTCAGGTGAAGGGTGGGAATATTTATTCTTTTCCATTGTACCTTTAAAATATTTTTATCATGAGTATTTTTGTCAGTTAAACATAGCCTCGGTTGTTTTTTCAAAACATTACTTCTCTTGCAAATAGTCTCGTATAAAAAATATATACTCTTCTTATAAGTTATCCAAAGAAAACCTGTGATATCTTTGCCTTTCTCCCAGGGGGAAAAATGCCAATTTATTTTACCTTTTATGGGGAAGATATACTCCTTCTATTCTGGAGATATTCATTCACACCATTTTCTAGTTGGTAAAACTCTGATTTTAAATATTTGACCATGTCAAAGTCAGAAATAAATTTACGAAATGGTACCTTGCTGCCTATTTCCTTATCAAAGTGTGTCAGCAAGAGTCCCATCAAGAAAATAGCTAGGAAAGCAGAAACTGCTCTAGATACCTCTATCAGGAAACAGGTAATTCTTAGAAAAATGGCTCAGAGGCTACTGCAAAATCTCATATCTCAGAAGTCCACACGCCTTCCTGCTGCTGCCAGAGGAAGGAAAACATGGCACCAACTTCTCTTCACCCTGCAGATCTGATACAAATGCATCTCCTAGCAGACTCTATCTCAGAACATGGCTGGGAATGTAGTTCTTAAGTGTCCTGCTATCTCCATACAAAGGAGAACACAGCAGGGGGGAAATGATGTTAAATTGGTAACAGATAATATGTAGGTAGGAGGTAGGACTGAGGCGAACTCTGTCCCAGTGGTAATGTCCAAAGACGTTTAAACTGTGATTTAACAACTCACTGTATAACTACTGAGATGAATAATAGTTCTAATCCACTCTCAGTTATCCATTTAGGGAATTTTCCTCTTTGATCCTCCCATTTTTATTTCCTTGACCACTTGGATAGGGAATTTAAATCCCCTAAATACTTCCTAAATACTAATTTCAATGATCTAACAGATAAAAACCATAAATTAAATTACCATATACCTGTATCTACATTACTATACATCTATTGAGAGACTATACTAGGTGCAAGGCATGTACTGGAAGTCGCTCTGTCGGAGGCAAAGATAACCCCTGCCTTTCAAGTGTTCACAATTATTGGGAAGCAAAATGAAAATACAATCAATATAAATCAAGGCAGATTGTGTGCAACTAACAAGAGGCCAAAGAAGAAGCAGAGCAGGAGAGATTCCTATGAAGTGATCATGAGGAACTGGAGAAAGCCATGGGGAGGCAATGCTTTCTGAGGTGGAAGGACTCTGACAGGTGGAATTGGAGTGAGGGGCGTGCCAGAACAAGAAGCCAGATTGAGCAAAGTGAAGAGGCTGAAGAACTTGCTAGCATTAAAGGAGCAACAGATACTACAACAGATGCCCACAGGGGCCAGCAGTGATGGAAATGAAGCAGCCCATGTGGAGACTGTGGCCAGAAAATGAATGCACAAGCCACCTAAGGAATGTCCCTGGTGAAAACGTTGGCCCAGTGTTATCAGAGCTTCCATTGTTCAACCGAAGTGAAAACTCATATTCTAAAGTAAGACTCCAATTCTAAATTGTTAACACCAAAACAAAAACTAAAACAACTAAAGTCTGTGCAAATCAAATAAAACGCATCTATAGCCCATATATGGCCCCAGGGCCATCGATTTGCAACTTCTGGGTCAGATGCCCTCTACAACCCCATCCAAGGAATTCTGGTTTCAATCATGAACTTCATTTTCATTGAATAATATATGTTCATCTTTTAAAATTATGCATATTAAGCATTACCTCAGAAATTTTCTTCCTATAAATTCTGTGTCTTTGAGTTTCTTCATAAATCATTGTAGAGCTCTTTAGACTTTCATTTGCAAGGGGCCTAGAGTGATGTGGAGAAGTGACAAGAAAGGGAAAACAGAAAGAAGATAATTAGAAATGCAGATTCTACAGACATTTACCAGTGTAACTAATATTTATCAATCTCTGAGAATTGAAGACTGATGATTTTATTTATTTTCACTAACCAGGGAGAGAATAATGAAAATTGTTTGTAGTAGAGGAAATGTTGACTTTCTGGAATAATAATTATTAATTACATTAGCAGAGGTATATATACCCTGCTAATATACCCAATGAATATAGATACTTAAAATCCAGTCTACTGTAATGTATAAAATATTTCCTTCCATGTGTGGACATTCTTTATTTTCAAACATTACTTATTAACTAATTATTTCCCCCAAACTGTGTGGTCATACCATCATACATAACAAAAAAAAGGATAGTAATAACAGGGCATAGGTCAAGAAGTAAAAAAAATGCCTAAAAAGTAGCCTTACTGGGCTTCCCTGGTGGCGCAGTGGTTGGGAGTCCGCCTGCCGGTGCAGGGGACACGGGTTCGTGCCCCGGTCCGGGAGGATCCCGCATGCCGCGGAGCGGCTGGGCCCGTGGGCCATGGCCGCTGGGCCTGCGCGTCTGGAGCCTGTGCTCCGCAACGGGAGAGGCCACAGCAGTGAGAGGCCCGCATACCGCAAAAAAAAAAAAAAAAAAAAAAAGTAGCCTTAGTGCTGTCTTGCTTTACAAGCAGTTTTAAACTGAGTTGAATGCCGTACCAGTGAAAAACAGATCTACGTTTTGTAAGAAATTTAACAAAAGACGCAAATAATATCGTAAGCCATTACATAAAGTTTCTACTTTCAATCAAACAGGCCAATGTTAATACTGAATTAACTATGTTAATACTTCTGATCACATAAGTCTTCTATGTGTGATCTGCCACCAGGGGAAATCACATTTATCTGAATTTCAAGGAGGAGAGAACTCCTCAGGAGGATGTCTTTTAGTAGTGTCGTTATGTACTCAGAAAACATTTCAAACTAGAAACTTGGATAGATATTAGAATTGGGCCTTTCCCAATAGTGGTGCTTTTTCAATAAGATAGCAGAGTACCTAATGGAACATAATGAAAAAGATCAACAATAAAATCAACAATTTCAGAGAAAGAAAAAAACCACCTGACAATGTTCTCTTTGCTTACAGTTACCACTTCACAGAACAAGCACTGTAGAGTGTAGGTAAGCATACATACTTTCAGTCTCAGAACAAAGAATAAAAATCTAAAAAGGTAAAAATGAAAATGTGTGCTATTCCGCTGCAATGTGGCTGAGAGTTATAAAGGCCCTATGAACAATATTGAGTTTGTGGCAGCACAATCACATCACGAAAGATTTACCTTCACTCTGCAAACTCAATATAGGGCAATAACAGTCTATTACAAGCAAAGCAATACAACATCAAAGGAATGTTTAAAAGAACCAGACAGAACCTTTAAATCAACACAATTGGGTTATCTTCTCCCAAAGGAAGTACCATGGGAGAGCTCATAGCACGGTTTTTCAAGAGGTATTACTAACTTACCATAAGTTATATTTAATACACTTTTAAAATGTGTTTTGTAATCTTTCTCCACTTTTTAGAACACAGAGCAATAAATTAAAAGAGAAACAGTCCCCAAAGAGAAAGAGACTGGGAGAAAAAATGACAATAATTTTATTCTTTGGGGTTTAACGTTTCAAATAATTTTTCCAAGCTGAAAAGGCTGTATTGGATCTTTTCCTTCCCAATTTCAATAAGATTCTTTAAATATGAATCTAGAGGAATAATAGTAATTAAAAATAATAGTAAGTTTTTACTATTTATATTTATAAAATTGATTCCAAATTCCATTAAAAATGGCAATATTCATCATAACATATTTGAAAAATAGTAAGACATCCTCTTTAACATCTCCAATAAAGAAGTAAGCAATTTTATTCTGCCTTCTTATGACTGAAATGAACATTTGACAGGTTGAGTTTCTTATCCAGGTCATGTCAAAAATGGTAATAGAATTTATTGTGGAGTAGTACTATTCATTGCTGGCAGTTCTCAGGCATTTTCTCAGCATTTTACTATTTCCACATGCATTTCTATTTTTAATTTATATAATAGTGTGTTTCATTTAATAAAGTATTGATATAAGATACTATTTTTCTATGTATAAAGAGATGTTACTTTTCTACATGTAGAGCATGGGTTTTGTTGTTATAAACTTTAAATCCATGCATTTGTGTTTCCCATGAGGATAAAGGGAATAACTGAGTATCATCAAAACTTCTCATCATCTATTAATGTCTGATATTTGCACACATAAAGTCATAAATTTCTATATGATGCTAATAGAACTGCTTCTCCAATTCTTTCAAAAGTTTTTTGCCTTTTGTTTAGCATTTTTGTTTTGGCTTAAGTTATCCTGATTCATACCAGAGATATATATGCAAAAGGCTTTAAATTCCAGATAATTTGTATCTGTAATGGCTTTTCAGTACATGAATTTTTTAGTACTGAAAACACACCCACAGCAGGTGCATGAAACTGCCTGTAACACATGGCATATGGGAAAGTACTAGGGTTTGTCCCTTTTGATATAGCACGGTTTTATTGGCATCATACTGTAAGATTTTGTAATAAATCAGATAGTATATGGATTTATACTTATATGTCTGGTGTTGGAAAATATTTAATTCATGTTTATAATGTTTTTAATTTTATACCCAGCTTCCTAAATTTCTTTTCAATTGACCTTTATGTCAAAACCATTTCATTTGAAATTGCCCATTACCAGATAATCTTTTCAGCTATCTGAGTTGTATTGCTCTTTTTCTTTTTTGAAGCATGTTCTTTTTTAAAAGTCCATCCAACTTCTTCATGTGAATTTAAAGGCAAAACTCTGAACCATATTTGTTACACTTGTGCCCAGGCAGTAAAAATTAATTTCATCGGTTATTACATACCCTTGGTGAGGTTTTTGGAATTCCATTATTTGAAACAATTGTTGTGAGTGTGATAGAATTTTCATATTTCATATTGATGTGATTAGGATATGTGTTCCCAACATGTGTTGGCAGGTTTAGCTTGTTAGCTTGTTTATAATCATCAGACCTGGTCCACTGAAATAATAACTAAGAATTCACATTTTTCCCCCATCCATTCAACCAATTCTCTCACTAAGATCCAATGTCCAACAAGAAGCTTCGCGTCATATGCAGTTCCAATGTCATAAAAACAACCACATTGATATTTGCTCACTGCCTGATGTGAGCACAGTGATTAAAAGAATATATACCCTGGAGTCAAACCTGACTTTGAAATTCTGCTCAACTACTTAATAGTCACGTGATTGTGTCTCAATTTCTCTTCTATAAACAGAGATAACAGTAATATTTATAGGTTGCCATAAGGATAAAATCAGATTTTGCTTATAAAATGCCTAGCTCTATGGCATATAGTATGTCCTCATGAGATGTTAGCTATTCTTATTGAAAAAATATGTTCAGAAATGCTCTGACACCTTCCAATTAGCGTCATGAGTATTATACAGTTTACCCAACTATGGAACCTACTGGCTGTGATAAAACAAAATAAGAATGTTGACTCTTGTGCAGAGATTATAGGACCAACACCTGCTGCCTAACAGTAGTGGGACTCATACCAAGTATCAATGAATGAGTAACCACCCTAAACAGCTATCACAGTCATAAGGCAGTTGGTTCTATAGTCTAGATCTGTTTAAGAATTGAACCAAGTCACCTGCTGACTATAACAGCCATTCAGAGGAGTGATATAAAATTTAATGTTAGTGATTATCTCTTATGATATAACATCATGTGTATATTGCTTTCCAAGACTTGCTTAAAGAACATTTTAGAAATGATACTCGGGGTTGTTTCAGTAATAGAAGTGAAGCACCATCTATTTTCACTAAATCATGGCCTGTAAAAAAAAAAAACTGCAGTTCAATGGCATCTAGCTCATCAATATTTTTAATTAAGGTAGAGAGGAGAATATGACTATTGTCAGAAACAGACAATTCTTAGCAGTTGGCTTAACAGAAATTTTCTAAAAATAGATCATACTCTTTTAACAGTGAGGCTTGACATTAAAAATTACAATAAATGTATTATTAAGGTTTTATTAATTTTCTTTCAACATTTGTTATTAATTGACCAAATTTATGCTTGTGTTTTATTTGGGAATATTGCTTCTGCTGGACTGGTATGCCCCTTTTTGTCCTTAACCACTTCCTATAAAGTGGCAAAAGTAGACCATCCTTTCACTATTTCCTGGTTGACTGCCATAACTATCTTAGAAAACACTCTTCTTCTCTCCCTAAGACAATTCTATGAGTGACAGAGAAATAGTTGAAGTTAACACTATCTTGGTAGGTACATTCATAGTTCATTAAATATATATTCATTTATTTGTGATTACATGTATTTATTTGGCCTTACTCTGAGTCTGCTATTTTCCTTCAAATTCCCTGTAGGCAGAATTTATATTTTCCACCTTTTTTCTCCTATTTCCTCCATACTTGGTACAGTGCTCTTCAAAAGCACTTAAATATGGCATATAGTATGTACTCAAGAACATAACAAAGGATAGGATAGGTTTGTCTAGGATCCATTAAAAGATCAAGATGTCTTTAACGGCCTGAGTGGTTCAAATTCTCACACTTTATTATTATTTTTAAAAATTTTAATAGGGATCAAAACCTTTAACTAAAGAATTGATACTACTCTGGTATATTTTCCCATATTGCCCAGCAAATATGAATAAGTAAATCAATAAATTAATGCATGAAGACAGATAAAAGAGTTCCAGGGTCTTTCTACAAATCACAGCCAATTAATGCAAACTAAGAATTTCTAGTTATTAAGACCAATGGTCTTTGTGGCCTTCTCAAATACAAAACAAAATGTAAGTATTATATTACTTTATATCTCAATGGAAATTTACAAGCAGGGTGAGGTTCCCATTTATCCCCAATCTAGAGACGATGTTGATGATAAAAACAAGTCCAAGGACCTAAAACAAGTGAAATGTGGCCAATGACTTCAAAGAACCAATTCTAGGTTTACTATGCTTGTATCTGAGAGATATCTGGGATCTTGGATGTGTTAGAGGATGACCTCAGTCTGGGAATTAATCCCACCTAAACCCCCAATATTCCTCAAGATTAGACTAATCTCTTAAAATTTGGGGTGAGATGCCAGGATTTTTCAAATTAGGTGCTGACTAACTAATAAATACCCAACTACCCTTACCACTTCCACAGCCTAAGGTGCCAGCCACACAGCTGCATATGATGGTATATGATAGATTATTCTACTTACCATCCACTCTCTTCTCCTGTTACCCTTCCTAACAAAATTCTAGGAATCCTTCAAGATCTGGATAAAATATAATTTCTCTTCTCAATTATTTCAGGAGTCATTTCCAAACCTTACCATTCACATGCCCATCACCTCCCTCCCTTCAGCCATTTGCTTATTCAACAAATATTATTGGAGCATCTATTATGCTCCAGGCACTCTTCTTTATACTTGGTCTGAGCCAAACAGATAAAACTCCAGCCCTTGTAATGCCTAATTTTTTTTTCAGCATCCTAAATCTTTTTGATTATGTGCTGCCAAAGCAAACACTGTAATGCTTAATTTCTAATGGAAGAATGATTAACTATTCTTTCTATTCTCACAGTACATTATTATTGCATTTGTCACATTTATTGTAGATAGTTGTTTATATGTCTTTCTTACTGGATAGCAAGGACCAGATAACAATTATCTTTTCAATTTTTATCACCAGCACCCAGCACATTGCCTTGCACCATGACATAAGGGAAGAGGCAAAACATACTTTACAGCTTGGAGGCTCCCTATTAAATTTGAATTTGCTCAATATTTATAATTTCATTACCAATTGCTGCTTAAAAAACTAACTTAAAAAATTAGTTGCTTAAAACAATGCTCACAATTTTATAGGTCAGAAATTTGGAAAGGGCTCAGTGGGGTGGCTCATCTCTGATCCACGTGGCTTCAGCTAAAGCTATGGTGTCTGAGGCTGGATTATCCTCTTTCGGGATGCCCTCTTCATTCACATTTTCGGTAACTTGCAGCAACTAGTTCTCCTCTCTCTCTTTCTCTCTCCCTCCCTCCCTCCCTCTCTCTTCACATAAGTTCTTATCCTTCAGGGCCTCTCCATGAGATATGGGCTTCCACAGCATGGTGGTCTCAAGATAGTCACACTTCTTTCATGGTGGATGGTTTCTAGGAGGCAGAAAGCAGAACTGCCAGGCCAGTTAAGGGCTACACCAGGAACTGGCCCTGCATCATTTTCTAATGGTCAAAACAGTCATGAAGACTTTCCAGATTTAAGGAGATAGAGAAATAGACACCACCTCTTGATGGTGGAGTGGCAGGTAGTACAGAGGGCAGTGGAATGACCATATTTTTGTGGTCATTGTAGAAAAATACTTTCTGCCATTATTTATGATAGATGTCTAATATGTCTAATCAGCCATAATGTGTTTAGGGGACATATCAGCATTGAAGTCAGATTTAAATTGTTACTGAGCAAAAGTAACCTACTCCTATCTCGAAGATTTTATTTTCATATACTAAATGGGTGGTGATGAAAAACATTGAGCAAGCAAGAATTCTAAAAAGTTCTAATATCAATATTTTAAAAAGCATATCTCAAAGTTACTAAAGGGGATTTACTAAGTTTTTCAAATTAAAAACATTTGATATCTCAATTGTGTTTCTTCTAAAACTTACACAATTTTGAGTTATTTCTTAGACATGTATTTCTCATTAACGTTTAATGCAACTGTACAGTTTTTAGTTAAGATTATCCTTGATCCTTGGGCTAATCTGAGAAGGTTCCCCAAATCAATTCCAACAGGAATAAGAAGGCCAAGCACGTGTCACCTCATTTTCTAGACCCCTTTCATAGTATACTATATTATGTGCCCTGATATTTTTTTCCAGCTGCTTATAGTCCTTTGGGGAATTCAACTATTTATTATGGAAATAAGAAAACTGGCCACATAGTAGAAGGCTAAATAATTGTATCTGGGGGGGGGGAAATTATGGGTATGAATATTCAATTATGGTTTTGTGAATGTATATCTGTGGTGTTTTAGTTTAAGTCATCAACTTTGCATTGATTGTACAGCAAGTTTTTCATTGCTCTTTTTTACCCTATTCATGTTATAGTGTCTATAAAATAACACTTTATGTTAAAATCAATCTCTACGTGGTTTTAGTAATTCAAGGTGGCATTTATAATTTTGTTCTAATATGAATTAGTATGAGTTTACTTAAATGGTCAACAGCATTAATACAATGCAAGGCATTGCCATAATTCAGGTATAGAAACTCTGGTTTATTACTCAAGGTTGAAAGCCCCTTTACTTATAATTTTCCTTAATAAAACATTCAAATTGAAAAGAAGCCAATTTCCCTGAGGAAACTACTGAAATGTCTCTACAGAGAAGAAAATCAACTACTGAAGCAGACATTTTTGAGAACCAAATTAAGAAATTTGGCCAGAAAAAAAGGCAGTGTGTATTTGGACCTAAGGAGTCGGTGAAATAATGCTGAAAGAACCCTGTTCACCCTCTGTGCATTTGCAACACTATAGGATGGGCTCCAGGAGTCCTGCCTTGCTAATATGCCACTCCTATGACCCACGCAAGGCATATGATGAGGGTGATGAGGATGTCTTTACTTCTAAATGTGGTTATGTTTCTGTGTGCTGCCATTAATGGGTATTACCAAAAACCAAATCAATAATTTCACAATACTACTTGAAAACCAAGATTCGTGATAGTGCTTATACCATAGCAATAAAATAAGTCTAGGGTGCGAGAGCTGAATTCTTCCTCTTATATTGCTTTACAAAGTTTTAAGCAAAATAATCAAAAAGAAAAAAGCATTCTAAATTAGCTATACATTTATTTGTTTCAATATTTTAAAAATATTTATTTATTTATGTATTCATTTATTTATTTGGCTGCAGCAGGTCTTAGTTGTGGCATGCAGGATCTTCAGTTGCAGCATGCGGGATCTTTAGTTGCAGCACTTGAACTGTTAGTTGTGGCATGTGGGATCTAGTTCCCTGACCAGGGATCAAACCCAGGCCCCCAGCATTGGGAGTGCAGTCTTAGCCACTGGACCACCAGGGAAGTCCCTATTTCAATATTTTTAAATCTAAGCTTTATGTCTTTCCTGAACATTTGGAATAATCGAGTTGAAATGATTTAGTGATATCACAGCTCAGTTAAGTAAAATCTCAGGATATCTTCCATCTTATGAGTCTGTTAAAAATAGCCCTCTAGGGCCTCCCTGGTGGCGCAGTGGTTGAGAGTCCGCCTGCCGATGCAGGGGATACGGGTTCGTGCCCCGGTCTGGGAGGATCCCATATGCCGCGGAGCGGCTGGGCCCGTGAGCCATGGCCGCTGAGCCTGTGCGTCCGGAGCCTGTGCTCCGCAACGGGAGAGGCCACAACAGTGAGAGGCCCGCGTACCACAAAAAAAAAAAAAAAAAAAAATAGCCCTCTAGGGCTTCCCTGGTGGCGCAGTGGTTGAGAGTCCACCTGCCGATGCAGGGGACGCGGGTTCGTGCCCCGGTCCGGGGAGATCCCACATGCCGCGGAGTGGCTGGGCCCGTGAGCCATGGCTGCTGAGCCTGCGCGTCCGGAGCCTGTGCTCCTCAACGGGAGAGGCCACAACAGTGAGAGGCCCGCGTACCGCAAAAAAAAAAAACAAAAAAAACCAAAGCCCTCTATTCTGTAATAAACTATAATGGAAAAGACTATGAAAAAGTATATATATATACACACACACACTAGATCTTGGTCTCTAATACCATTTTGCAATAAAAGGAATCAGGGCTCCTTGAAAAATGGCTGAGTCCAGAGCTGGCATAGGAAATACACAAGATGAGCCTAGAACATCTTGTTAGGCCAGAAGTAAGGAAGTGCTAAAAATAAATAAATAATGGAATATGTTACAAAGACTAGAGAGAAGCTTGAAGGTTTCCACTGATCAAATCAAGAACAACTTGAACACAAAATAATTACGTACACTAATGAATTATAAGCAATTCCAAAAAATTGGAAATCATGGTTCATATCAATAATAAATAGATAAATAAATAAATAGGGGAGCAGGGAGTACTCTAGATTACATTAAAATGTTAAATACCAACTGGTAAATGAGGAGGGAGTGCAAGATATGGAAAATCAGTATTATGTAATCATCACAGTAAAGACTGGATCAGACCAGAATGATCAATGGAGAATATACTGGGGGAGAAATTTTGATGAAGAACACATTATTTGCATAATCTTAAAGGGTCTCACCATAGTTTCAAGGGAAAAATGATAATTATACAGTGGAGAAACTAGACAATACATTGACTGGGTGATCAAAATTAACATCACCAATGAGGAGTATATAGGCATCATATGCCTTCAGATAAGATACTTTGAGAAGGCCATAATATCATCTATGTAGCATTCTGAGCAAAGAGACTTAGAGAATATAAGCATAAGTTAATACTAGATAAATGCCAAATGAGGAACATTCTTTAAAAAATAAAAGATGGGGGCTTCCCTGGTGGCGCAGTGGTTGAGAGTCCGCCTGCCGATGCAGGGGACGTGGGTTCGTGCCCCGGTCCGGGAAGATCCCACATGACGCAGAGTGGCTGGGCCCGTGAGCCATGGCCGCTGAGCCTGCACACCGGGAGCCTGTGCTCTGCAACGGGAGAGGCCACAACAGTGACAGGCCCGTGTACCGCAAAAAAATAAAAAAATTTAAAAAATAAAAGATAGGAGATTGTAGTCTTCAAAAATGTAAACAGTATTAAAAAAAAAAAACAAAGCAAGGTTATGGAAATGTTCTGGATTTTAAAAGACCACAAAGACTGCCAATCAAAACTACGAGATATGTCACCTCACATCAGTCAAAATGGCCATGATCAAAAAATCTACAAACAATAAATGCTGCAGAGAGTGTGGAGAAAATGGAACCCTCCTACACTGTTGGTGGGAATGTAAATTGGTACAGCCACTATGGAGAACAGTATGGAGATTCCATTAAAAAATAAAAACAGAGCTACCTTGTGATCCAGCAATCCCACTCCTGGGCATATATCTGAAGAAAAACATGGTTTGAAAGGCTACATGCACCTCAATGTTCATTACAGTGCTGTTTACAGTAGCCAAGACATAGAAGCAACCTAAATGTCCATCAACAGATGAATGGGCAAAGAAGATGTGTAGATATATACAATAGAATATTACTCAGCCATTAAAAAGAATGAGGGTCTTCCCTGGCGGTCCAGTGGTTAAGACTCCATGCTTCCAATGCATGGGGCACAGGTCCGATCCCTGGTTGGGGAACTAAGATCCCACATGCCGTGTGGTGTGGCCAAATAAATAAATAAATAATAAAAAGAATGAAATAAGGCCTTTTGCAGCAAAATGGATGGACCTGGAGATTATCATACTAAGTTAGAGAAAGACAAATATTATATGATATCATTATATGTGGAATCTAAAAAAAAATGATACAAATGAACTTATTTACAAAACAGACTCACAGACTCAGAGAAGGAACTTATGGTTACCAGGGGGTAAGGGTGAGGGAGAGGGATAGATGGGAGTTTGGGATTGACATGTACACACTGCTATATTTAAAACAGATAATCAACAAGGACCTACTGTATAGCACAGGGAACATGGCTCAATATTCTGTAATAACCCAAAGGGGAAAAGAATTTGAAAAAGAATAGATACATGTATACATATAACTGAATTACATTGCTGTACACCTGAAGCTAATACAACATTGTTAATCAACTATGCTCCAATATAAAATGAAAATAAAAAAAAAACAAAGCAAGATTACAGAAATGTTCTGGATTTTAAAAGAGTACAAAGACGTGACAACTAGACGCATTACCATACCTTAGAGTGGATTATAAGATGGTAAGTGTGATAAAGGCATTCTATCGGTCTTAAATTTACTGAAGTTCTTATCTGAACTGTGGTTATGTAAGAGAATATCCCTATTCTTAAGAAATATCCTCAGAAGTATTAAGGCGTAAAGGACCATGATATATATATAACTCATCCTGAAATGGTTCAAAATTTATGTGTACGCACATGCAGAAAGAGGGTGAGAGAGAACTTGAGCCAATGATTAATCAAATGAGGTAAAATGACAACAAGAAGTGAATGTTTGTAACAAGTATTAGGATGTTATTTGAACTATCCTTATTCTTTTTTTTTTAACATCTTTATTGGAGTATAATTGCTTTACAATGGTGTGTTAGTTTCTGCTTTATAATAAAGTGAATCAGCTATACATATACATATATCCCCATATCTCCTCCCTCTTGCGTTTCCCTCCCACCCCTCTTGAACTATACTTATTCTTGCAACTTTTTGGAAAGGTTGAAATTACTTCCAAATAAAAAGTTAAAAATAAAAAACCAGCTCTGCAGAAGCAGCATACACAAGAAGAAAAACATTGCTGTTTCCCACTGGCAAATTTACTCCAGCATGTAATGGAGTATGCCTAAAGCCATTATGCAGAAAACTAGGAATTATTGTGTGCCCACATCTCAGGTGAACTTGATTCCGATTAATGTAGTAGGCAGTCTTGGTAGTTAACTAAACTGCCTTCAAATCAAAGGCAGTGTAGTACAGGCCATGGGATTGGGTTAACTGTAAAAAACCTCGTTCTTAAGTCCCTAGGTGATACCTGACACACTCAAGCACTAACTTTGTAGGCTTGGGTACAGAAGATAAGCAAAAAGTCACACAGTGGTTCCTCTGCATTTGGCCCAGAAGCCAAGTTTAAAAGGACAAACAGGCTGTACTGCATAGAAGGTGAAATGCTTAAATGTCAGAGAAGCATTGTTAGGACCTATCTGTATGCACAGAAACTATCATGTGTTCCAAAAAGAAGAGAGTACATTTCATGAAGGGAAATGAGAATAAAAGACTGTATCCTGTTTTACCATTCCCAGAAGACACAGAAAAAAATCTTTTAACAATTTAGATGTGTTGACTTTACTGACCTGTGTATTGTGTCAGTCTCAAAACCAAGGGAAAATATACAAAGTGTTTACATATTTCTCATTTGAAGGCACAACAGGGAAGCCAATTGGCATTAGTCTTCACTTTTAAAGGTGGCATCTGCTTTCTAATAAATTTCAGTACATCCTTAAGAGCTATAAATCTTGACTGATTCTTTTGCCTTGTACGCTCTCCACTACAGGCTTTTACGAAAGGCTGGTGAAAGATTTATTCCCTCTAAAAACACATTAGCTAAATAAAGCCTTTTTTTTTGCTTGCTGAAGATACTTTTTTTGTTTTTCTTTTTATTTCATCTTCTTAAAGTGTATTTCCTGTACAAATGGAATTATTTAGTTGAAATTATTTGTAAAATAAAGTATTTATTATACAGTGATGAATAATTGATTCTTTGTCCTTTTCTCAATAAATTGAGATTCTTTGGATGAGATTGATAAGCTCTTCAAACTCAGGTGGAATTAACAGGGAGAAGTTTTAAATAACTGAGAGTTGAAGTTGTCAGAAATGGGACAAAGAATACTGACAGAGGAGGGGGGTTCTCTGGCTTGCTTGGATTGGGTGGCTCAGTACTGCCACACAACCTTAGGTACCCCTCTGTACCAGTTCTATATCAGTTTTGAAGTATTTCTCACTTTATAAAGCTCTTTGTTCAAAACAGCAGGCTTCTTTTCTGTATCATCTTCTGTTTTTTTTTTTTAATGAGTGAGAAGATGGCAGTTTGGTTAATTCAATGAAGCAGATATGAAAGGGAAGAAAAGTTAGGGTCTTAAATTGCAGTCCTCTCTATTAAAAATATGTGGGGCATTTTCTCCTAGGGCAAGTCATTACATTTCTTTAGATTTGTTTACTCTTATTTAAAACTTGAAAAACATAAAGAATTAAATTGTTGAAAGAGATTAAAACTATCAATATTTACATGAGTTTCATTTAAATAATAAGCAAATCCTAAGGAATATAGATCTCTGAGCCAGAACTCCCACCTTTGTAGTTAAGTTTCCCTGAGTAAGTTACTTTGCTTCATTAAGTACTTGCCTCTTAAGTTTCTGAAAAGACTAATTGAGATAATTAACAGGGCCTGATAAATAGTAGTTATTGGTATTTTCACTACAATTATAAGAAGAGCATTCTGTTGACCATACATCAGTCATGGTAATGGATCTGCTCACACCACTTGAACTGTTCTTTCAAGACCCCTTGTCCCATCATTGTGTCCTTATTTTTCCCAGGTGCTATTATAGAGCCTCTAATACCTTTGGGGATTATAAGTTTACATGTCTGGTTCTTCCTACTGAGATAACAAACTCCTTCAGTGCAGAGATGATGTTTGTTTTGGCTCTGGACCTTAGAACAGAGCACAGCCTGCACTCCACCCAGAACTTGTTAACACTTATTAGGCATTAACCAGTGCTAGGCACTGCTGTAAGTGTCTAACCAGTGTTATCTCAGTCTTGAATGTCATCTCATTCTACCTCTATGAGGTGGGGAGGATTACAGTATGATCTTAATTTACAGATGAGGAAACTGAGGCACTGAGAAGTTGAAAACTTGATGAAGAGCACACAGTAAAAGGTGAAGCTGGTGATTTGATACCAGCTGTCTTTCCAGAGAGCCCGCATGCTTATCCATCTTGCATATTGCCTCTTAGAGACTATGCAATATATATAAACACTCGGACATGCTCCCATTCTTCTTAGCAAATGATAAAATCTCCTTAGGCAAATGGTATAACCAACAAACCACGTGAAACTAGCTGGGGCATATTCTGTACTTTGTTCTAAGCAGAATAAGACAAAAGAATACTCTTCTCCTTAGATTAAGTAGAGAGTATTTCTTAATCTTAAATAAGAAAATCGAATCCCAAGATTTTGTAAAATCGAATCTCTCACTTGATTCAAGTTAACCATCCTCAATCCAGGGGTTCTCATCATTAACAAGCACCAGAATTACATAGAGGACTTGTTAAAACACAGATATGGAGACCCCATGCCCAGAGTTTCTTATTTAATATATCTGGGATATTTGAATTTCAAATAAGTTTCTTATAATGCTGATCTGGAGACCACACTGAAAAGCACCGTCCTAGTACAAAGCTCAACTTACAATTCTATGTTATGTGCCTTCACAATTCCTTGGTTCTTTACCTGAAGTCACACAACATTTACAAATTTTTTTTAATGTACAATCATGCAGCCTGGCATTACATATACCTGACCATGGCTTCCATTCATAAATTTAGGAAATTTCAGGGGGTGGCGTCAGCATCATAATGGAATGAGATGCTCCCTTGTCTCTCCCCTTCAATCTACAACTAGTAAAACATACATAATTCAACAAAGTTTCCTCTGTCTAAAACACCAGGACACGAGAGAGATCCACACTTCTGTATATCTGAAGGGGGATGGGTGCTGGAACACACAGAGGGGGTGGAAATGGGGGAACAGGGGAGGTGATGCCTGTGATCCCATCCCCTGGCTGTGGTAGCTGAGCCGTCAGACTCAAAGAACCCAGCAGCAGCAGGAAAGGTGGTGCATGTGACTCCAGCCTCCCTGCCAAAGCAGCACCCATAGCCACAGGGAACCAGGCAGCAATGGTAGCAGGGTTCATCCCTCCAGACACAGTAGCACCCACAACTCCAGCCCCTTGCCCCTCACTTGCAGCCCACAAATGTGACAAACCCCAGACATGGCAGAGGTGCCCCAACCCTGGCTCCCACCCTACCCTCCACCACCCTCCACCATAGTGGCAGTGCCTAGGACCCAGGCCACCCCAGATGTCACAGAGGCACCTTCCATCCTAGTGCCCCAGGTGGCAACATCAGCAGCACCAAGGCACATGCTACCCTGGAGGCACAAACAGCAACAACAAGGGCACCTGCAACACCTCCAGCAGAGGCAGTGGTGGGTAGGAAGTGCCAATTCTCAAATATAGCCAGAGGCAGCTCAGGAAGTGTGTGTGGGGGGGAGGGAAACTGTGATATAGCGCCACCTACTGGGAAAAAGAAAGGCCTCTACTGACTTGCTAATTGTCAGAATCAAAGTTTAAAAAGCTCTACCTAAATAAGAAAGGTGTTCACTACTTCAAATGTGCCAGCAGAAGAACAACTCATCAAGTATCATGAAAAAACATGTTAACATGATATCACAAAAATAAAATGACAATTTTTCAGAAACCAAACTTAAAGTCACAGAATACTGTGTTCTAACTGATAAAGAATTCAAAATAGCTGTCATGGAGAAACTCAATGAGCTATGAGAAAACTCAGAAAAGCAGTTCAATGAGCTCAGGAATAAAATTAATGAAGAGAGTAAATACTTTACCAAAGATATTGAAGCTAAAAAAGAACCAAACAGAAATTCTGAAACAGAAGTCAATAAATGATATGAAGAATGCATTAGAAAGCATTGAAAATAGAGCAGGCTCAAAGACAGAAATCTAGAAATGATTCAGATAGAAGAGAAAAGAAAACTAAGTATTTTAAAAATGAAAAATTTCTAGGAGAACTATCTGACTGAATTCGGAAAGGCAGCACAAGGATAGTATTTATCCCAGAAGGAGAAGAGAGGGATAAGGGAGCAGAAAGTTTATTTAAAGAAATAATAGCCAAAAACTTTCCAAACCTGGAGAAGAAACTGGATACATATGTTCACAAAGCTAAAAGAAGGCCTAATTACCTCAACATGAAAAGACTTCCTCCAAGACACATTACGTTAAAGCTGTCAAAAGTCAGTGATAAAGAAAGAATTTTAAAGGCAGCCAAGGAAAAAAGTCAGCAGCCTACAAAGTAACCTGCATTAGGCTATAAGCAGATTTCTCAGCAGAAACTCAACAGGCCAGGAGGGAGTGGAATGACAAACTTGATATATTGAAAATTTAGAAATTGTCAGCCAAGAATACTCTATCTGGCAAAGTTATGAAGGAGAAATAAAGGCCTTACCAGAGAAACAAAAACTGAGGGAGTTCATCACTACTAGACCCGTTTTACAAGAAATCTTGAAAGGAGATCTTCTACTTAAAATGAAAAGGCAAAAATACACAAAACTTTGAGTAAGGTGATAGGCAGAATCAGAAAACTGCAACTCTGTATCAGAATAGGTTGTTAAACATTTAATTACAGCATAAAGATTAAAGGGAAAGAAGAAAAATAACAATAGCTACCTCCATTGGGTAATAAACTTACAACATAAAAAAGTGATAACTTGAGATAACAAAAACATAAAAGGGGAAAAGGAAAAGTACGAAACCCATATAGGCAAATGGAGGTACGATTCTATCAGCGGAAAAAGGGCTATTTTATCTGAGACCTTTTATAAAAACCTCATGGTAACCACAAAACATAAATTAGAGCAGAGACATGAAATATAAAACAAGAGGAAACTGAGAAAAATATCATGGAAAACCACCAAGCTAAAATAGTAGACAGAAATAGAAGGGGAAAAAATGGAGATATACAGTGACCAGAAAACAAAAGATAAAAGACAGTACTAAGTCCTCATTTATTAATAATCACCCTAAGTGTAAATTGATGGAATCTACCAATCAAAAAACACAGAGTAGCTGGATGGAAAGAAGACCCAACTATATGCTGCCTCCAGGAGACTCATCTCAGCTCTAAAGACAAACATAGGATCAAAGTGATGGGATGGAAGATGTTACCCCAAGCAAATGGCAGCCAAAATAAAGTGGGTGTAGCCATACTCATATCAACAAAGTAGACTTCAAGCCAAAACAGTAGAAAGGGACAAAGACAGACGTTATCATTAATCAAGAAGACCTAACATTTATTAATATATATGCACCTAATATAGCAGCACCAAAATATACAAAGCAATTATTAACAGACCTAAAGGAGAAGTTGACAGCAAAACAATAATAGTAGGGGACTTTAACACCTTATTTACATCAATGGATAGATCATTCAGACCAAAAGTCAACAAGGAAACAGCTGCCTTAAATGAAACATTATATCATATAGAGTTAATAGATATATACAGAACATTCCATCCAAATGAGTAGAATACATACATTCTTCTCAAGCACACATAGAGCATTCTCAATGACAGACCATATATTGGGACACAAAATAAATCTCAATAAACTTAAGAAGACTGAAATAGCAAGCATCTTTTCCAACCACAATGGTATGAAACTAGAAATCAACAAGAAAGAAGCTGAAAAATCACTAATACATAGAGACTAAATAACATTCTACTAAACCACTATTGGATAGATAAAGAAAAATGAAAAATCAAAAAACACCTGAAGACAAATAAAAATTAAAATGTGACATACCAAAACCTATGGGATGCAGCAAAAGTGGTACTAAGAGGGAAGTTTATAGCATACAGTTCTACACAAGAAACGAGAAAAATCTCAAATAAACAATCTAACATTAAATCTAAAGGAACTAGAAAGAGAAGAATGAACAAAGCTCAAAGTCAGTAGAAAGAAAAACAAATAATAAAAATCAGAGAGAAAATAAATGAAATAGAGACTAAAAAGACAATAGAAAAGAAAGATCAGTGAATCTAAGAGCTGGTTGTTTGAAAAGATAAACACAATTGACAAAACTTTAACTAGACTAACTAAGAAAAAAAGAGAGAAGGCTCAGATAAATAAAACCAGAAACCAAAGAGAAATTATGACAGATACTTAAGAAATGCAAAGGATTATAAGAGAATACCATGAACATCTATATGCCAATAAGTTGTACAACCTAGAAGAAATGGATAAATTCCTAGAAACTTACAACCTTCCAAGTCTGAATCATAATAAATAGAAAACCTGAATAGACTGATCACTAGTAAAGAGATTGAAACAGTGATCAAAAACCTCCCAAAACACAAAACTCCAGGACCAGACAGCTTCACAGGTGAATTCTACCAAATATTCAAAGAAAATTTAATACCTGTCCTCTTCAAACTCTTCCAAAAAATTGAAGAGGAGGGAATGCTTCCTAATTTATTTTACAAGGCCAACATTACCCTGACACCAAAACCAGACAAGGGCAACACAAAAAAAGAAAATTACGGGCCAATATCTCTGATAAATATAGATTAAAAAAATCGTCAGGGGCTTCCCTGGTGGCGCAGTGGTTGAGAGTCCGCCTGCCAATGCAGGGGACACGGGTTCATGCCCTGGTCCAGGAGGATCCCACATGCCATGGAGCGGCTGGGCCCGTGAGCCATGCCACTGAGCCTGTGCGTCCGGAGCCTGCGCTCCGCAACGGGAGAGGCCACAACAGTAAGAGGCCCGCGTACCACAAAAAAAAAAAAAAAAAAAAAAATCGTCAATAAAATATTAGCAAATCAAATACAGCAGTACATTAAAAGGCACATACACCATGATCAGGTGTTTTATTCCCTGGATGCAAGGATGGTTTGACATCCACAAATCAATCAACATGATATACTACATTAACAAAATGAAGGATAAAAATCATATCATCATTTCAATAGATGCAGAGAAAGCATTTGACAAGATTCAATATCTGTTTATGATAAAAAGTCAATAAAATAAGTACAGAATGAACAAACCTCAACATACTAAAGGCCATGTATGACAAAGCCACAGCTAACATCATAGTCAATGGTGAAAAACTGAAAGCTATCCCTCTAAGATGAAGAACAAGACAAGGATGCCCACTCTTGCCACTGTTATTCAACATAGTATTAGATGTCCTAGCCAGAGCAATTAGTCAAAAAAAAAAAAAGGGTATACAAATTAGAAAGGAGGAAGTAAAACTGTCACAATTTGAACATGACATTTTATATATAGAAAACGCTACATATTCCACACACAAAAAATATTAGAACTAATGCATGAGTTCAGTAAAGTTGCAGGGTACAAAATCAATATACAAAAATTTGTTGCATTTCTATACACTAACAATGAAAGCAGAAAGAAAAACTAAGAAAACAATCCTATTTACAATCACAACAAAAAGAATTAAATACTTAGGAATAAATTTAACCAAGGAAGTGAAAGACATATACACTGAAAACTAAAAGACAATTCCAAAAGAAATTAGAGAAGACACAAAGAAATTGAAAGATATTCTGTGCTCATGGATTGAAGGAATTAACATTGTTAAAATGTCCATATTACCTAAAGCAATTACAGTTTCAATGCAATGCCTATCAAAATTCCAATGACATTTTTCACAGAAATAGAACCAAAGAAAAAGTCCTAAAATTTGCATGGAATTACAGAAGACCTCAAATAGCCAAAGCGATCCTGTGAAAAAAGAACAAAAATGGAGTTATCACACTCCCTGTTTTCAAATTATACTACAAAGCTATAGTAATCAAAACTGCATGGCATTGGTGGAAAAACAGACACATAGATCAATGGAACAGAATTGAGAGCCCAGAAATAAACCTACTCAAACATGGACAATTAATTCATGACAAAGGATCCAAGAACATATTGGGCTGGCCAAATAGTTCGTTTGGGTTTTTCCGTAATGTTACGGAAAAACCCGAACGAACTATTTGGCCAGCCCAATACAATGGACAAAAGATATTCCTTTCAATAAACGGTGTTGAGAAAACTGGACAGGTACATGAGAAGAATGAAACTGGACCACTTTCTTACACCATACACAAAAATGAACTCAAAATGGAAAGACTTGACTGTAAGACCTGAAACCATAAAATTTTTAGAAGAAAACATAGGTAATACACTTCTTGACATTGATCTTAGCAATACCGTTCTGGATATGTCCCCCAGGCAAGGGAAACAGAAGCAAAAATAAACAAATGGGGCTACATTAAAATAAAAAGCTCTGCACAGCAAAGGAAACCATTAACAAAATGAAAAGACAATCTATCAAAGGGTAGAAGATATTTGCAAATCATATATTTGATAAGGGGTTAATATCCAAAATACATAAAGAGCTCATATAACTCAAAAACAACAACAATAGGAAAAACAACTTTCTTAAAAAATGAGAAGAGGGTGTGAATAGACATTTTTCCAAAGAAGACATAGAGATAGCCAACAGGCACATGGAAAAATGTCCAAAATCACTAATTATTAGGGAAATGCAAATCAAAGCCACCTCACGCCTGTTAGAATGGCGATTTTCAAAAAGACAAGAAATAACAAATATTGGAGAGGATGTGAACAAAAAGGAATCTTCATACACTGTTGGTGGGAATGTAAATTGGTGCAGCCACTATGGGAAACAGTTTGGAGATTCCTCAAAAAATTAAGAATAGAACTACCATATGATCCAGCTAACCCACTTCTGGGTATTTATCCAAATAATACAGAAAACTAATTCAAAAAAGATATATGTACCCTTATGTTGATCACAGCATTATTTACAATAGCCAAAATATGGGAACAACCTAAATGGATAAAGAAGATATGGTGTATATATATATACAATGGAATGTTACTTAGCCATATAAAAGATGAAATCTTGCCTTTGTGACAACATGGATGGGCCTTGAGGGCCTTATGCTAAGTGAAATAAGTCAGATGGAGAAAGTCAAATACCATATATTACTCATATTTGGAATATCAATAAATAATAACAGACAAACAAAACAGAACAAAAACACATAGATACAGAGAGCAGATTAGCGGTTACCAGAGGGGAGGGCAAAATGGGTAAAGGAGGTCAAGTGTATGGTGTCAGGTAGAAACTAAATTTTAGGTGGTGAGCATACTGTAGTGTATACAGAAGTTGAAATATAATGATATGCACACGAAACTTACAGGTTATAAACCAATGTCACCTCAATTTAAAAAATAAAAAGAAATGGTATTTCAGCATAATCTCTAGCTACACAACAGAGAGGCATATTCCACGTGTGCACCAAAATTGACAGAATGATTCAAATTCTCCCTGACATCAAGGAGAATCAAATCTGATAGGGAAATACAGTTTGTCCACTGAACTCTTGGATTTTGTGTGAGAAAAGAGATAAAATGCTCCATGAACATTATATGGATTATACATTATATGGACGAGCATTATTCTAAGTAAAAAGCAATGTGGCACTTCAGGCAGCATAACATTTTCAAGCTATAAATGATTTTTGGCCACCCTCACTTTATTTTCCCTTTTCCTTTCCCTCATCCAGGCAGATGGTCTGCTCTCAATTCACTGAGCTCTCAATTCTCTACACTTCCAGAAGAGAGATTGTGCCATGATGGAAAAATAGTTACTTATCAATCTTATTGCTTTTTTTTTTTTTGCGGTATGCGGACCTCTCACCATCGTGGCCCCTCCCGTTCCGGAGCACAGGCTCCGGACGCACAGGCCCAGCGGGCACGGCCCATGGGGCCAGCTGCTCCGCAGCATGTGGGATCCTCCCAGACCAGGGCACGAACCCGTGTGCCCTGCATCGGCAAGTGGACTCCCAACCACTGCGCCACCAGGGAAGCCCTCAATCTTATTGCTTTGATTTCCTAAAGCCTAACCCCTTGAGACAATGCAAGATGCCTCTAAGGCAAAATCATGATGGGATTAGGGAGACCTTTCTCCCAAGACTTAAAAAAGTTTCCAGTATGGGAGGGTGAAACATCAAGAGAAGGATATGAGAGCAGAGGTTTTGGTGGGTGGAGAGAAGTGCCCTGCCCTCTGTCCCTGTGGAGCCAGAGAAGAAATGCTGCACAGAGCGTTTACAAAGCTAGGCCACAGACACATTCATAGATTTCCATACTGTCATGAATATTAAAAGCACCAGAATGATTTGCACATGGCAAAGCATAGTGGAAAGTGATGGGGAGTGTCACCCAATTTGACAGAGGCCTGCCTAAGATGAGAAACAGGGGCATCTAAGTGGTTAGCAACCTGTACAGGGGAATAAGAAGATACCATCAACCCCACAGATGATTTCTTGGTCAGGTATACCCCACCTCAACACCTTGGACTACGTGACCCCATCCAACTTAACACACATCCCCCACAAGATGACAGAGAACCACAGACTGACCAAGATTAATTGCCCACAGCCCTCAAAATTAGCTTGTACAAATGAACTTGTGATCTGAGAACTATGTTCAATAACAATGTAGACAGGAAAGTCCTAAGCCTTTATACTTAGTAAGAAACCTTAAATAGTATCTACCATCTCAAGGGGGAAAACAGGTTTTAAGAATTCCAGGAAATATTTCTAGGAGCCAACATACTACTAGGAGTCAAAAATAGCTTAGATTCGGGCTTCCCTGGTGGCACAGTGGTTGAGAGTCTGCCTGCCGATGCAGGGGACACGGGTTTGTGCCGCGGTCCGGGAGGATCCCACATGCCGCGGAGCGGCTGGGCCCGTGAGCCATGGCCGCTGAGCCTGCGCGTCCGGAGCCTGTGCTCCACAACGGGAGAAGCCACTGCGGTGAGAGGCCCGCGTACCGCAAAAAAAAAAAAAAAAAAAAAAAATAGGTTAGATTCTTACAGAAACCCCTACTAGATGGATTGCATTATCTGCATCAGATATAGTTTTTCCTCTGCTTGTCAAAAAGTCTTTTCCATTTACGTCAATATTTAAGTCTTACAAAATGACAGAAACATATCTAAAATTCTGAGGGGTTATTTTAAAAACAGTGTCTTTGTGACATTGTTATTTTACTCTTCTCCATTTTCTTATATTCCATCCCAGGATAATACCAGGATTTAATTAGCACTGCACTTAGATAATAATATATCCCAATATTGAGTATAAAATCATATCAAGATTTAAACATTTTTATTATTAAGGGCAGTGATCCATAATAAGGCACATAGTTAAGTCTTACATAAAAGAATGTAGTCTATTTAATCCTTCCATTTTTAAAGGCTGTGGATTTTATTCATCACAAAATGCCATTGGTTTTTAGCTTTTCCTTCTGGGATGCAAACAGTTTTCCTCTCTAATTTTTCAACTAATTACTATCTTCTCCTCGCTGATTGGAGGACTGAAAATACAGTTACTGCCTGGGCTCTCTGACATCCAGGTAGACATCTTGGGAACACTGATGGAACTGATAACAGGCCATTTTATAGGGCCTTAAAAGCTACTCAAGAAACGAACAAGGTCCATTAGACTTTCTGTCATGCATATGATGGGGAAAAATATACCACCATAAGATCCACTCAATTGTCCCGCTGTGACAGCAGTAGCTATTGTGTGTGAGAGGTTTGGGGAAGGTGGCTCCACCTTGGTGTTTATGCTCTGCTGGCTAGTGGGAGTTTCGGGTACGGCATCCTAACAGAAGGGGCTTTGTGATAGGCTATCAGTGACAAACAAGAACGACAACGTGCAGCCCAGTGGTTTTGACAAGAAGGAGAAGCTCAACAAAAGGAGAATGACCTGCTTCAGTTTCCCATTTCAGTCTAACATTTACTTCCTCACACAAAGCTTAGCTTGGTGTGTTGGTGTCCAAATCACATTTGAACCTTGTACAGAGTGATGAGAGTCGAGCTGAGATATTTTAAGTGGATTTCTTTTCTTTGTACCCTTCTTTGAACTGCTTTTAAACCTACAGATGTTTGGCAGAGTTGTCCAAACGAAGAAACTGAGAAAGAGAAACATGGAAAAGTATGTTCCCAAATTAATGTTTTGTTTTTACACATAGGGTGTGTGCACTTGTGTGTGTTAAATATACCCTATAGCCCAGCCTTTGATGTATATATAATAATCTAATAAATAAGCTTCCTTTTTTTCTTATGAAAAAGACTGATTCTTCATTAAGATCTATATATAAACTCACTTCCATAAATATTTATTGAGCACCTACTACTCAATATTATACTGCATCTTGATGGGAGAGACAGATGCAAGGTAACCAATACATGGAAACTGAGACATGTAGGCAAATAATTACAAGGTATGATATACCTTGTAATCAATGCCGCATTCCCTATCAAGGCACTTCCAAGCTTTTCCCATATTCATTAACTCAACAACTCTACCGTCTCACCTTCTCACTTCTGACATGACATCATCTGTTGCCTGAGAAAACCCAACATGAGAAAAGTCACTTCGCCTGTCATCATATAGAAGTTATTTTAAAAAAAAAAAAGATAATGTGTCAGAAAAGCAGTGTAGGTGCCTGTTCAAATGGAACCAAATAGAACCTAATGGAAATTAGAGCTAGTCCTCAGATTTAAAGTTAAAACTCAAATTCAGTGCTATACCAACATGTGAACATTCTCTTGTCTTACTCCTAATTTCTCCCATCACTTATTCCAACTTTTATTTATAGTCTCTTGAAAGGGAAAATAAAGAAAATGAGCAAGTTTTAGCCATACACTTTATGCCAAGCCCTGTGCTAGCATTTTAGATAATGCGTCTCATTTCATCCTCACCACACCCCTCTGAGGTCAGTAGTGTGATCTTCATACAGATGGGGACACTGAGGCTCAGCAAGACCTCACAGCTAGATGGGATTCAAACACATGTCTGCCTGAATAGAATGTTCTCTATGCAGGACACTGATACTCTGTCAGTCTGGCTCCTTCTGTTGTACATAGGACAGGAAAGGAGTCAGGAAGGATGGTAGCTGCTTATGAATGACATCTAGTATTTCATACCTTTGTAACTGACACATGTTCAAAAATTCCTTTCTTGGGCACTTCCCTGGTGGTGCAGTGGTTAAGACTCTGCGCTCCCAATGAAGGGGGCCTGGGTTCGATCCCTGGTCAGGGAACTAGATCCCACGTGCATGCTGCAACTGAGTTCGCGTGCCACAACTTAAGAGCCCGCATGCTGCAACTAAGGAGCTGGCGAGCCACAACTAAGGAGGCAGGGAGCTGCAACTAAGGAGCTTGCCTGCCACAGCTAAGACCTGGCACGACCAAATAAATAAATAAATATTTTTAAAAATAATAATAATTCCTTTTTTAGAAAGCAGTCCTTAAAAAGTAGTCAATCTACTACCCTGCCTCACTCCTTGCTTTCACTGCCAAATTTCATTTTTGAATAATTTAAAGACATTTTAAAGCACAGTTTTAGATTTAGAGCATAACTGAGCAGATAATACATAACACTCCATGTAGCAACTTCCCCCCACCGCAGTTTCCTCTATTATTAACATCTTGCTTTAGTGTGGTTGAGTTGTAAGCTCAAGGGGTTTTAACAAATGAATAGTGACATGCATTCATCGTTACAGTACCATCTAGAATAGTTTCACTACCCTAAAATCCCCTGTGCTTCACTTACTCACCCCTTCCTCCCCCTGAGCCCCTGGCAACCACAGACCTTTTTACTGTCTCTATAATTTTGTCTTTTCCAACATGTCATATAGTTGGAATCATACCATATGTAGCCTTTTCAGACTTGTTTCTTCCACTAAGCAATATGCATTTAAGGTTCTGCCTTAGGGTCCTTAGGAGTCTTTTCAGGACTTGAGAGCTCATTTTTTAGTGCTCTAAATATCATTTTTTCAACACAAAATTGTAACACCTACAATATATCAGGACCCATGGTGACTACTGAGGACACAGAGATGGATAGAACATAACCCGCACTCTCAAGGATCTTACTGCCTAGCATTAGGAGAAAGGTACTTAAACACAAAAAGTAATAACATAGGTATATAGGTATTATAATAGAACAAAAGAAGGGCAAAGTGGGGAGAATTCACATTTACTCCTGGTGTAGTCAGGAATGGCTCCCTACAGCATTCGGTGTTTGAACTGAGGACTCAGTGACAGCCAAGGCAGAGCTCCAGGAGCCAAGGTGAAGAGTTTTAGGTGGGACAGCAGGACATGTTTTGAGAGAGGCAAGAAGCCAGCCAGAAGCTGGGAGACCTGGACGCGAACTCGCTAACCTCTCAGATCCCATCTAGAGCCTGTATTCTCTCTCTCTGCTCCTTCGTGTCTCTCCTCAAATGTCACCTCACCAGAGGCCTACCCAGAACACCCTGGAGGAAAGAGAGCACCTCCCTCCCACCTTACACCCTTTTCTCCTTACCCTCCTTTTCCTCCATAGCAAGTCTCAGCTTTAATATATTACATATTTATTTGCACGTGTATGGCCTCCTCCTCTCACCAGAATGTGTGGCCCTAGGAGCAGGGACTTTAGCTTTGTTCATGACTGGCCCACAGGAGGCCTGTGACAAGCATTTACTGAGTGAATGAATACACAGTGCAGTTCTTTCTGTGCCTGAGATGCTTCCTATAGGGAAAAATGCTATTAAAGAATGTATTAACTCTTACCAGTAAACAAGGGAACATTCTAACCCTAATTTACATATTTCCAACAACAGCTATTAAGTCCACAATACTCTAATTCCCCAGATTCTAATATTGTTTTATTTCTCTACATTATATTGGGAAACAGAAAAAGGAATACCAAGAGCTTTCAAAAATGTCAGGTAACTTTACTGACCTTTACTGTCATTTTGACAAAACTTTTTTCTAATACTAATTCAAGGCCTGCTCTAATAAGTACTCCTTGCTACAGGAGAGTCTAGCATTTATTCAAAATGAGGATGTGTTAAGTTAAAAACTTAAATAATTACTCTAAAGAACAGCTGAAGATTGGCACCCAGTATATTTTTATACAGCACATCTTATGACCTTCAGGGTACAACATTTTAAAATTCTCTCCTTCGGGGTTAGGTCTTGAGGGCTACAACTAGTGTACTTGCCACTGGGAACGCTGACTTGGGGTGGGAGTGAGGGGCAAGGAAGCAGCATGCTCTGAGTACTACTGTGTGTGTAACATGCTTCAAACAGTACCACTCCCAGACATGGCTAAAGCCTGAGCGCTGGTTCAGCGATAAAAATCATGGGGAGGAGATGATTCTGTTGTGTGGCCACAGTGACTGTTTCAGTTTTGGACAGAGTTGCCCAAGGTATGACTTCTCCAGAGAGCATTTTATGAAAAGCACTGGCTTTCTTAATCCCTTGCCTTCTCAGTTCTTGCATCTTTTCTCCCATCTTTTTCTCTAGCCAACCTCATTCATCCATGTCCAATGCCATAACTCTAGACCTTGATATCCCTAATAAATATACCACAGCAAAAAGATCTTAACATCAAGCTCCCACCGTTTTCACATGCATCACTTCCCTCTCCTTCCCCTTCCCCCAATCCAGTGCCAACAATTACTCAATTGAGTGGAGAGAAGTGAAGCGTTTTCCATTCCCATCATCTCACATCCTCATTTCTTACCTCTCCCAGTCTAGATTCCATGGATGATGATTACAACTTGCTTTTAACTCTTTTGTCCCTCTCTCCCTCTTTCCCATTTAATTATATCCCAACTCTGGTTAAACTCAACTCCCCACCTTCTTTGTACCTCTGCCCCAGAAGCTGAATGTTCCTGGAGAAAATCAACAAACATTGTGGATTGATCTTTCTCTAAATTTATGATCACTTATCTTAGAAGAGCACTTGGGAGTGCTCAGGAATCCTACTGCATTTCCCATTATTTGAAACAAGTTTCAGATCTTCTTTCTCTTCAAACCCTCAAAACACCCTCCCCTCTACAGCTCATGAACTCACCTCATTATTCCCTGAGAAAAGAGTAGCAATCAGATGGGAACTCCTTCAACTTCCCACCACCAACTTTATTAACTTATCTGCATCTACACTCACATTCTCTGCCTTCCTCTTATTACAATGGAAAAAAAAATTTCCCAGTGCCTAAAAATGTCAACTCCTCCCCTTACTTTCTGGATTTCATCTCCTCTTCCCATGTTCAAGAAATTCAAGCCTGCAATTGTCCTGTGACTCTTCATGTATCATTAGATTCTCTCTGTCTACTGGATCATTCCAATAAACATAAGCATACAAATTATCCATTAGGAAAAAACCCTCCTTTTATCTCATGTTACCTTTCAATTATTACCTCATTTTTCGGACTCTTTCACAGCAAAACACATCAAGCAATGCCTAGATTTACTGACTTTCTTTTATCATCTCACCTTGTACCCTCAACCCACTCTAGTCAAGTTTATCTCCCCTCTAACCACTGAAATTGTACTTGTCAAGGTCAAAATAATGTCCATGTTGTAAAATTAATGGTCATTTCTCTGTCCTCAACTGACTTGACCTTGTAGCAATTTCCTTCCTTCTTGTAACACTTTATTCTCTTTAATTCCATGTTACAACATTGTCCATGTTTTCCTCCCATCAAAATGGACTTTCTTCTCAGCCTCTATTTCTGGCTCAATTGCTGTGCTTCCTTCACTTCTTCCTCTAGACTCTGCTGAGATCTCATCCAGTCCCATGACTTTATTATCTGTGTGCTGTTGACTCTCTATTTTGAATCTCCAGCTCTGAACTCTCCCTCTGAGTTTCTAAACTTGTTTCTCTCCTTTGCTTCCCCAGCTAATAAAGAGCATCAACTTCCAACCATTTGTTCAAACAAAATTCCTAGGAGGCATTCTTGACTCTTTATTGCTTACTCCTCCTACATCACGTACACACGTAATTCCTAAACAAGCATCAAGTCTGGCCAGCTGTAGCTCAAAAATATCCCCTTTGTCTGTCCACTTCTCTTCAGGTTTGCTGCTACCACGCATATCCTTGCCACTGCCATCTTTTGCTTATAGTACTGCAGTGGCTTCTAACCACTCTTCCTGCTTCTTTTTTAGAGCTTCCAAAATCTATTCTCCATACAGCAACCCAAGTGAACTTCCTACAATGTAAATAATATAATGTTAAGTCCCTAAAAACTCACCAATGGCTTCCCTTTCCACTTAGAATCAATTGCAAATGTTTTTTTTGTTTTGCTGAAATTTTTATGATCTAGCTGTGTTTATATCCCCAACCTCAGCCCATCCCACTCCTCCTATTCCTCACTGTGATCCAGCCACACAGGCTGGCCTTTCTCATATTCCTCAGGTTTCCCAAACTCCTGCCCAACTCAAAGCCTTTGAAATGGCATTTCTTTCTGCCTAGCATGCTCTATGTCAAGAAATGTCATTGCTAAATAACTTACCTAACATGAATTTCCCCTCCAGTCACTATTATCAAATGACAATGTTTTATTTTTCTTATACAATTTATTAACTAAAATTATATTATAGCTTTATTTTGCAATCTGTTTTCCTCCCTCTAGAATGTGAACTTTATGACAACATGGATCTTGAATGCTGTCTCACTCACCCTCTTATTCAACTTATTTAAAACAGATATCCCACCAAATAAAAAGTGATCAGGGCCTCCCTGGTGGCGCAGTGGTTGAGAGTCCGCCTGCCGATGCAGGGGATACAGGTTCGTGCCCCGGTCTGGGAGGATCCCATATGCCGCGGAGCGGCTGGGCCCGTGAGCCATGGCTGCTGAGCCTGCGCATCCGGAGCCTGTGCTCCGCAACGGGAGAGGCCACAACAGTGAGAGGCCCGCATACCACAAAAAAAAAAAAAAAAAAAAAGTGATCAGAATTATTTGTTGAATGAATAAGTGGATATTGAAGCTCAGTTGTTATTACTAAATAATACATAATATTAAATATCAAGATTAAGAGATCATTTTGCTCTTTCAGCCTTGGAATTAATGCTTGAAATCCACTATTTGGGTTGTGACGTAAGACTTTGTACTTCAGAATTTCCAGGAAGGTTCACTGCAATAAAGACATACACCACTGTAAATTATTTTTTTACATTAAAATAAATATAAACACAATTATTTTATATATATGTTTAAAAGTAATTGTGTGTGCAAATAATCTACAAATAATAGAAGTTAATCAATAAGCCTCAGGACTTGATAACTTTTCTATCTTTATTCCAACTACTATAAATTCTCCAGAGCTACAGCAATTTGCAGATAGACTCTAAAATTATAAAAATGCTAGAGCTTTCACAAGAAATAAACCCCAAGAGTCATAATACACCTGCCAACATAGTGCTGAAACCAAAGCAAAATGCTTTGAAGCCATCATTTTGCTTTAGAGTTTTAGCCAATGTCAAGTTGACTTCAAAAATATTTTAGTCTTACTGATTTAGCCCCAGTAATTGCTATATGCTCCACTGACGGCATGACCACTTTAATATTCTCTGCATTCAACAGTAAGAAGTATAGTGAAGAATTACTATAACATTGTAATAATCCAAATACTGAAAATAGAAAAAACTGAGGAAACTCCAAAGGGAATTGCTAAGAAAAAACTACAAGCTACCTTTACATTTTAAATCCTATACTCCAGACAATAATGATAATAAACACAAAATTAGACTAATAATGAATTAATCTGAACACAATAAAAATTTGATCTATAGATCTTACTTTAAAAATTCAACTTCGTAGAAAATTATTGAATAAAGTTTATTAAAGTTATTACAACTGATATCAATAGTAATAGTTCACATTATGAATGTATTAAATATCCTTAAATAGTACATTAAAATACTAGTTAAAATGGCAAATTTTACCACAAATTTTAAAGGTACTGTACTATGTAAAACTAAGTAAAGAGTATAAAAGCATACCAAATTTTTTAAATCATAAGGAAATACTTAGATTAACTAGTCCTCTGTTCCAAGTTCATTTTTTAAAATATTTACTTATTTATTTATTATTTATTTGCTGCATCAGGTATTAGTTGTGGCATGCGGGATCTTCATTGCGGCATGCGGGATCTTTCATTGCAGCACACGGGCTCTTCATTGAGGCGTGCAGGCTTCTCTCTAGTTGTGGCGCATGGGCTCCAGAGTGTGCTGGCTCAGTAGTTACAGCATGTGGGGTTCTCTAGTTGTGGCTCGTGGGCTCTAGAGTGCGCAGGCTCAGTAACTGCAGCACATGGGCTCTCTAGTTGTGGCACATGGGCTCTAGAGCACACAGGCTTAGTTGTCACGTGGCATGTGGGATCTTAGTTCCCCAACCAGGGATCAGACCCACATCCCCTACACTGGAAGGCGGATTCTTAACCCCTGGACCATGAGGGAAGTCCCTCCAAGTTCATTTTTAACAAACATGGTAAAAAAAAAAAAAAAAAAAACCGTACCAGAACCTAAAAAGAAGAAACCTTCCTTGCAAAATTTACATGAAAAAGATTTACACTAGAGAAATTATTTCAGTATAATAATGTTGAAATGTAAAATAGAGAACACAACCTCTCTGTTGAAAAAAATGGTAAAAGGATTAATTTGGCTTACTTGAGTTTTCTTCAGAAAATACTTACATTGCAAGCTTATTTATACCTTTGTTTTTGATTAAGTGCAAAGTCAAATATTCTTAAGGTCAGAACGGCAGAGTCAAAACAAAGAGATCAAATAGTTCTATACTCAAAGGTAACTTGACCTTTAAGCATGAACCAGAAAAGCTTTCAATTTTTGATCCAAGGAGGTGAAAAGGAGATATATGCGAGAGTGGGGAAAATCCCCTGGCATTTTTTCTTCCCATTCTCTCCCTTGGCCATGGGGGAAGGCATAGACATGGAAAGTGTGCAGCAAAATATGTAACTAAAACCCAGTGTTCTAGCAAGATGACCAAGAAAGGGAAATTCTAGAAATCAGATGTGTTGGAGAGATCGAGAAGGGAAAAGAGCTCAAGATAGTACCCAGTAGATTTGTGTATGAACTCCTAGACTTAACCTTGCCCAGGAATGCAAGGTTAAGCACATGAAAATCAATGTAATATACTACATTAATAAAAAGGAGGGATAAAACATACATGATCAGCTCAATATATGCAGTAAAAACATTTTGCAAAATCCAACGTCCTTTCATGATAAAAAACAAACAAACAAAAAAACACTGAACAAACTAGAAATTGAAGGGAACCTCCTCAACCTTATAAAGTTCATGTACAAAAAAACACAGAGCTAACATTTTACCTAATGGTGAAAGACTGGATGTTTTCCCCCCAAGATCAGGAACAATAGAAGGATGTCCATTCTTGCCACGTCTATTCAACATTGTACTAGAGGTGGTAGCCAGTGCAATTAGGCAATAAAAAGAAATTAAAGGCATCTATCTCTATTCAAAGATGACATGATCTTATATATATATATATATATATATATGCACATATATATATTATAGATCATAGTGACTATTAGAGTGCAAAACGAGGTGAGCAAAGTTGCAGGATACAAAAATTAGTTGTACTTTTATACAATAGGCATGAACAATCCAAAAATGAAATTAATAAACAATTCTATTTACAGTATCATCAAAAAGAACATAATACTTAGGAATACATTTAATCAAGAGAATGCAAGTCTTGTACATTGAAAACTACAAAGTATTATTCAAAGTACTTATAAAGGACCTAAATATATTGAAGGCATCTGTGTTCATAGATTGGAAAACTTAATATTTGAGATAGTAGTATTCCTCAAACTGATCTATAATTCAGTGCAATCTCTATCAAAATTCCAACAGCTTTTATTTTTCAGAAATGGAAATGCTGATCCTCAAATTCATATGGAAATGCAAGGGGCTTCAAACAGCCAAAACAATACTGGAAAAGAAATGCAAAGTTAGAGAAATTAAGGAAACACTCCAATTTACCACTGCAACAAAAAGAATAAAATACCTAGGAATAAACCTCCTACCTAAGGAGGCAAAAGACGTGTATGCCGAAAACTATAAGACACTGATGGAAGAAATCAAAGATGATACAAACATATTCTTGGATTGGAAGAATCAACATTGTGAAAATGACTATACTACCCAAAGCAATCTACAGATTCAGTGCAATCCCTATCAAATTACCAATGGCATTTTTCACAGAACTAGAAAAAAAAATTTACAATTTGTATGGAAACACAAAAGACCCCAAATAGCCAAAGCAATCTTGAGAAAGAAAAACGGAGCTGGAGGAATCAGGCTCCCTGACTTCAGACTACACTACAAAGCTACAGTAATCAAGACAGTATGGCACTGGCACAAAAACAGAAAGATAGATCAATGAAACAGGATAGAAAGCCCAGAGATAAACCCATGCATATATGGTCACCTTATCTTTTATAAAGGATGCAAGAATATACAATGGAGAAAAGCCATCCTCTTTAATAAGTGGTGCTGGGAAAACTGGACAACTACATGTAAAAGAATGAAATTAGAACACTCCCTAACACCATACACAATAAACTCAAAATGGATTAAAGATCTAAATGTAAGGCCAGACACTATCAAACTCATAAAGGAAAACATAGGCAGAACACTCTATGACATAAATCACAGCAAGATCCTTTTTGACTCACTTCCTAGAGAAATGGGAATAAAAACAAAAATAAGCAAATGGGACCTAATGAAACTTAAAAGCTTTTGCACAGCAAAGGAAACCATAAAAAAGACGAAAAGACAATCCTCAGAATGGGAGAAAATATTTGCAAATGAAGCAACTGACAAAGGATTAATCTCCAAAATTTACAAGCAGCTCATGCAGCTCAATAGCAGAAAAACAAACAACCTAATCCAAAAATGGGCAGAAGACCTAAATAGACATTTCTCCAAAGAAGATATACAGATTGCCAACAAACACATGAAAGAATGCTCAACATCATTAATCATTAGAGAATGCAAATCAAAACTACAACGAGATATCATCTCACACCAGTCAGAATGGCCATCATCAAAAAATCTACAAACAATAGATGCTGGAGAGGGTGTGGAGAAAAGGGAACCCTCTTGCACTGTTGGTGGGAATGTACATTGTTACAGCCACCATGGAGAACAGTATGGAGGTTCCTTAAAAAACTACAAATAGAACTACCATATGACCCAGTTATCTCACTACTGGGCATATACCCTGAGAAAACCATAATTCAAAAAGATTCATGTACCACAATGTTCATTGCAGCTCTATTTACAATAGCCAGGACGTGGAAGCAACCTAAGTGTCCATCGACAGATGAATGGATAAAGAAGATGTGACACATATATACAATGTAATATTAGCCATAAAAAGAAACAAAATTGAGTTATTTATAGTGAGGTGGATGGACCTAGAGTCTGTCATTCAGAGTGAAGTAAGTCAGAAAGAGAAAAACAAATACCGTATGCTAACACATATATATGGAATCTAAATATTTTTTTTAAATGGTTCTGAAGAACCTAGGGGCAGGACGGGAATAAAGACACAGACCTACTAGAGAATGGACCTGAGGACATGGGGAGGGGGAAGGGTAAGCTAGGACGAAGTGAGAGTGGCATGGACATATATACACTACCAAATGTAAAACCAATAGCTAGTGGGAAGCAGCCGCATAGCACAGGGAGATCAGCTCAGTGCTTTGTGACCACCTAGAGGGGTGGGATAGGGAGGGTGGGAGGGAGGGAGACACAAGAGGGCAGAGATATGGGGATATATGTATATGTATAGCTGATTCACTTTGTTATAAAGCAGAAACTAACACAGTATTGTAAAGCAATTATACTCCAATAAAGAAGTTAAAAGAAAAAAATAGATCTAAATATAAAACATAAAACTTCAATGTGGTATATATAAACAATGGAATATTACCCAGCCATAAAAAAGAATGAAATAATGCCATTTGCAGGAACATGGATGGACCTGGAGATTCTCATACTGAGGCAGAAAGACAAATACCATATGGTATCACTTACATGTGGAATCTAAAATATGACACAAGTGAACTTATCTATGAAACAGAAACAGACTCACAGACACAGAGCACAGATTTGTGGTTGTCAAGGGGGAGGGGATGGGGGAGGAATGGATTGGGAGTTTGGGATTAGCAGATGCAAACTATTACATATATGTATAACTGAATCACTTTACTGTACACCAGAAACTAACACAACATTGTAAATCAACTATACTTCAATAAAATAAAAATTAAAAAAAAATAAAAGTTCAAAATTTTTAGAAGAAAACACAGGAGAAAGTCTTCATGACCTGGCATTGGGAAAGAGTTGTTAGATATTACACCAAAAGTACAATCTATAAAAGAATAAATTAATGGACTTTATCAAAATGTAAAACTTTGGCTCTGTGAAAGACAATATTAGGAGAATAAAAAGACAAGCTATAGACCAGGAGAAAATATTTGCAAGTCATATATCTGACAAAGGATTTGTATCCAGAATTTATTCAAAACCCTCAAAACTCAAGAATAAAACACAACCCCACCCACAAAAAGTGCAAAAAATTTGTTCAGACATATATACCAAAGAGGATGTACAATGATAAATAAGTACACAACAAGATGCTCAACACCATTAGACATTAAAGAAATGTAAATTAAATCTACAATGAGATATCATTACACACCTATCAGAATGGCTTAAAAAAACTGACCATACCAAGTGTCAGCAAGAATGCTGGCCCACTGAAACTCATACATTGCGGGTGGCAAGGCTAAATGGTACAGCCACTATGGTAAACAGTTTGGCAGTTTCCTTAAAAGCCAAATGTACACTTGTAATATGACCCAGGAACTGCACTCCTGGGTATTTATCCCAGAGAAATGAAAACACAAAAGCTGTCCATAAGTATTCCTAGTGACTACTAGAAATTTTTAAATTATATTCAAGGTTTGCACTGTATTGCTTTTAGATGGTGCAACTGTAGACTCTCATACTCAGCTGCCTGCTATACACCTCCTGGATGTTCCACAAGCATCTCAAACTCCATTTGATTCAATATGTCCATATGCTTCAATTTAACTCACCATATTTTCCCTAAAATCCCTTTACGTTTTTTTTTCTTGGCTACTCGCAGCAAGACATACCAGTTCAAGCAAAAAACTTAGTAGTCATCCTAGACTCTTAAATCACTCAACAGCTTATCAATCATCAGGTCCCATATTTTCTACCTCCTTAATCATTCTCAAATCTGTATACTATTCTGATTTTTACTACTATCTCTTTATTTCAACTCTTCTTATTCTAATCATTGCATAGCCCCTAACTACCCTCTTTACCCTTCCTCTCACCACACCAATTCCCATCTCCATCAATCTGTTATTCACTCTGATGGCAGACTAATTTTTCTATAATTCAGTTATGTCACTCTCCAACTCAAATTACTATAGTAGCTTCTTTGAAACTTTAAAAATAAAATTCAGACTCCAGAGCTTGACCTAAATAGACATTATGATGGTGTTTCTTGCCTCTGTGCTTTTAGACTGCTTTTTGCCTTGTCTGGACTGTAATTCTCCAACTTCATCATTTTAGCTCACTTATTAGTTATCTCAAATTTTACCTCCCAAGGAAATCCTCCTTAAGCTCCACTCCTCAAACATCCTGTAAATAACTTCATCTGCCAGCACTTGAACTAGCTGCCTCTTATTTCGTTTACCAGTATGTCCTGCCAAACTAGATTCTCTGAAATCAGGGTCATTTTGTTATTGTTGTTGTTACTTTATACATCCAAAACCTGACACCTAAAAGGTACTCAAAAAATATTTAATAAATTAATGAGACAGAGGCGTCTTCCTCTTTCTTTCCTTTCTTTTCTCTCTCTTACTTTTCCTTCCTTCTTTCCTTCCCTCCTTCCTTCCTTTCTTTTCTTTCTTTCTTTCTTTCTTCTTTCCTTCTTTCTCTCTTTATTCAACCATATCTCTGGAGAATACAATTCATAGTCTGATAGAAGTGTCAGGCATGGGAAAATGATTGTAAAACAATGTAATAAGTGCTAAAAGAAGAGGAAGTGATAGTTTTATAGAGTTTTTGACATGTTTTCTATGTAAAACTTAGAATAGAGTTTTCCCTCTATAAAGAATTTTAAACATAATTTCTTATAAGAGGAAACTAAGAAGTGTTCAGTTCAGATCAGATGTTCCTCAGTTTTTGTTTATAGACTTATAAAGAACAAAGTTACCCTCTTTCCTTGTCTCTCTTCCTTCGCATAAGCAGAGGCAGTAATTTATTTTAATCATGGATATTATTAGTTCTCAGTAATTTTTCAGTCTGTATTACTATTAATACCTATCTCATTGCAGCTAAGCTTAGAGGCAAATCTCCAAAAGTTATATCTTTAAGCTTTGCATTTCCATTTTGATAATTCACTTTTAAGACTGGAGTTCACTCACAATCCCAATGTGTTCTTATTCAACTTGGGAAGTGTTCTTTTGGGTATATGGGTGCCAAGGCATAGATTCAACTCCCACATGGTAAAATTCATAATGAGTCTTTAATGTGCACTGTGATATTTAATACACGCCCAAAACCCCTATAAGGTATAAATACATCCCCACTAAACATACAAGAAAAATGGAGTCAAGACAGATAAACCGGCTTACTAGTAGTAAGTAACAAACCTGAATCCAAACCCAGATCATGGAATTCCAACTCCAGTATTTTTTCCACAGCTTGTTTGGTGCGCTATCAATGCATCTTATCATCGAATGTGATAGCCAATGTGTTTTCACTATTACAAATTTGTTACCACAACAAACTAAACAACTCAAAGAGCACCACAACTGCTACTTGACCTAAATTTCATTCTTGATATAAGATATTATTAAATGTCCCTTCAACAAGGCAAAGACCATTTTTCATAACCTAGTTAAGGATATTTACATTTATCTTAACATGCCCCATGTGTCTGTTTGATTGAACTTTTGTACTTACAAATGCATGATAAAAATACTAATGATCAAAATATGAATACCACAGCAATAAAAATCTGTTGGTCTATAAGAAAGAGGCTTGACTGCACCCTTAATCTTGATTAAGAACATACTAGCAGGAAAAGACTTGCTTTTTGTTGATGTTGAAACTTATCTCAGTAACTGAGTTTTTTCTGTAAGCTGTCAGCATTTATTCTGAACTGTGAATTACAACTGAAATCTTTGTAACAAATAAACAGAGGAGACACTGTCTAAATTGAGAAAGGATAGAGGGATAGAAAGGGAAAATGGGATGAAGAATTAGATATATTAGATCAAACAGAAGAAAGTATATTTTATCCCATATTTCAAATAGCTATAACAGAGTTATTCCCTTTGTGATCCTTTTGTCTCTTTTATTTCTTCCCAGTATTCAATCACACTTTCAATACAAATTATCGTATTATTTTGCAGAAACACTTTGTGTCCCTTGGTGGATTTATTCAGATAATTAATGTTAAGAAAAGAATTACTGAAAGCAAATATTGCGAGAAATAATTTCCAAAATGAAATTTATACACTTGAAAGCTGATTCCTACAAAAATGATTTGGCTCTATAAAAAAAGAAGCAATCCATCAGCTCCATAGACGCAGATATAGGCCTGATAGGATTTCTTTTTCACAGGAAATTACTGCTATGACTGATTCTTGTTAACCCTAAGGGGAAAGAAATCCAATGGCAAGGGCTAATCCGAGACTGAAACAGAATGTTCTATTGTCTGAAATGATTGTCTTTGTGTAGTAGTTGAAAGACAAATTAAATGTTAGAATCAAGTGAAATATTCATTTTCCCTCATACTTCACGGGCAACCTCACTTTAACTGAATTACTACTAAGTGCCTTTGCCCCTGAACTCCTCTCACATCCTGATAATTAAATACATAAGGCATACTTCATTTTATTCAGACTCACAGTGGAAGATTGCCTGCTGGTAAGCCTGCCCTAGTGTGCCCTGCCCTGGTGCCCTTGCCTAGCTGTGTTTGCTGGCTCTGCCATTCCCTCAAACCATCCCATGCTGCTAAGGACTGTGCCAGACACAAATCCCTGCCATGTATTCCTTTCTCAGGTGGCTTTTTCTTGAGAGCTGTTACCAGCACCACACACTCCCGGGAGGTTCTTACCAGCCCTAGTAGCAGGGTAAAGACAACATGAGAATATATACACCTAGTAGCTATTTTTTCTGTTTGTATTTACCTACTTGTATTTCCATGGGCTTATGAGAGCTGAGTAGACCATGTTATATCTTTCATTTGAAACTGCAGAGGCCCAAAATATTTGTAAAAGTTAAGACTTCTGTGTTTTTTTCCCTTATTTCCCAAGTTTACTACACAGGAAAATAGTATTTTTGAATGTCACAAATTGTTCTCAGTTTTCAACAGGAAGTTTGTCACATAATGAAACAGTGAACTGAAATCAACACCTTTGAAGATATATTTGATATATCTGAAGATATATTTAAATGAAGATATAAATGATAAATCATGACTCAATGGTTTTTCTATAGGTTGAATAAACTACGCATTTAATTGTGACATAGCAGTGAAGCATGGGCTCTGGAGTTCAAAACCTGCCTACCCTCCAACAACTGGCTTTATGACATTGAGCAAAGTACTTAAACTACCTATGCCTATTTCCTCATCCTGAAAAATGAAGATAATCATACTTCCTACTGCTATTATGAGAATTAACTGAGCTAATACATGTACGGTATCTTTCTTGGAGTTAGACCTCCACAAGTGTTACTTCTTATAATTAGTAAGAATATTGTAAATGAAAAATAGTTCAACATATTAAGTTTGTAGATACTATGGAGGCACAATATAGATTCCTGGATAATAATTTTCAAAAAAATACTTCATGGTTACAGATTTATTTCAGGTGAGTTCTCAAATTAAATAAAATTAAATAAATTTAAAATTACGTTTTACTTTATAAGCAAAATGTAATACAATTTTCTAATTTTATTTAGATTTGACTAACGTGTTACCTTGAATTTATATATAGATTATTATCTTATGTGCACTACATCTTCTTTTCCTTATCCACTCACATTTATATTTTATTTATTTCATTGTTGCATTTCTTTAAGCCACCTGGAATGCTTTCTGAAATGAGGGATAGTATGAATAAATTAATTAAAGTACATTTTGAAATAAATAATCACTTTTCAAATGGAAAGGTAATAAACATATTAAAGTGGAGTAATTTTGTAATAACTTATGAACTATAGAACAATATATCTTATAAAAGGAATCACCTTTTTAGTAAGAATTTATGTCCTACTAAAGTTGGTGTATTTTCCTTCACGGGGTTCTAAATTGTCCAGATTCTGGCTATGCAGTGACAACCTTCACCCAAACTAAAACCCAGAGCTGTGACAAGGAAACTCGGCCCGATGCTAATTGTATGTGATGTTCAGGCATACTCAGCCAGATCATATGTTACAGCCACTACATTTCTGAATTCTAACATAGCAGGCAGGCTGAGAACCCACTCTTCAAGGCAGATGCTTCTCCCCTTTAAGGACAGCAGGGTCTCCACCAAATAACCTCTTGCTCTGTTATGGCTAGAGAGAACAAGAGATCCCCCAAGAACAAGCAGCAGTCAAGCCCTGTTGAGCTGATAATAGCATTTGCCATCAAATTCAAGGTATATAGTGAGCAAAAGTGAAGGAAAGAAAATATCAAAAAGTTATCAAAACTTTTGAGCACATAAAATGTCTCACAGAGAGATTTTTAAATTTACTCTTCAGTAATAAAATTTTGTAACTGAGGATCAGCATCTTTCTAAAATAAAAATATATAAACTTTGTTTCAGAAACTAGTCTTGGAAAGCACATAATTTATTTTGTATACCATCTGAAGGTTGTTGAAATCTCCCTGACAGTAACAGTTTGGCAAATAATAAGCCTGTGAAAAAATATGTCTTTTTTCTAATTGGTATTCATAATAAGGTTTCTATTCAAAAAAGAAAAAAGAAGAAAAAATAATCCAAAATAAATCGATTAAGGTATATGATCTATTGGGGCTTTGTTGAGACAATTTGGAATTCTTCTTTGAGAAAATGTAATAACCTATTAAATTAATAATCATATTTATTTGGCAAACCTTACTCTGAAGATATAAATCAGTCAGATGAGTGTCAAAAAAAGGCTGGGTTCTCTTTATGTTTTGCCTTTTATTGTCAATGCATTAACAATAGATGTTTGCTTGCTGCATTTAAAAGGTCTCTGATTTCGACAAAGGTTTATGTGAGGTTTATTTTCTACAAATAACAGTGTTAAAGGACTTTGAAATAACTATCAACAATCACCTTAAACCAGTGCAACATGGGTTACTGACACCTGAAACTTCCATTCCTTATAAAATCACGATCTTCAAAAGTAGTGGCTATGGGATCACTTGTCTCTAAACGCCATCACTAAAAACAATAAGCTAGCTTCTCAACTCAAAGAATTCTTTTCTTCTTTTGAATCTCACAGAACGAAAATCTGACCCACTATGTAAATACTCACTAGTACATCCTTTAAAATGTACATTGGATTGTATACAGTTTGTGCTTTGAGTTTTTTTTTTTTCTTTTCTTTTCTTTATCATGTCCAATAGAGATCTCTGAGAAGAGTAACTTAGCCCTTACAACACTACCATTTTCCAGGATGTCTGCCAAGTGAGTACTTAGGAGGATGGCCTTTGGGCTGGGAGGAGTATGTTATCCTCTCTCTGGGCACTAGACACAATCCAGGAGGCTCCCGGGAGGATAGGCTCTGTTATCTGATAGCTCTTTTCCATTTCTGACTAAATAGATGTCAGGAGTTTCCAAGGGGTTAATATTTCAATTTAGACCAATAAATACACTTCTGTAGCTGCTTCCTTGAACTTAGCATGTCATATTTTTATTATTTTTAGTTTCTTATTCTCAGAAATGTGGATTCTATCATTGATTTCTTTAATTTAAAAAGAAAATGCATATTTTCACCCTTCATTGAATCCAATTAGCAACCTCCCAATGTTGCTCCATCTGAGTTTATAAAAAAAGAGTGGTTCACTTTTTCCCTTTACAATTTATCACATTTATAGGATTTGGGGGGTCTTGGGAATCCTATTTTGTCATAGGTAATGTTTTTAAATAATATTTATCTTTTCGACATTTTGTCAATTTAATTTCCTCCTGGTTTATATCCTTTTTCAAAAGTCACTTTACACAACTCTTATTATATTTTATGACCCCAATCAAACATGGTGTGAACATCATAGCGACATTATGATTTAGGCCAAGGTTTGCAACCACTTTGCAATTGCTAAAATAACTTAGAGAATTTTATTCCAGTACTGATGCCGGGGCCTCTTCCCCAGAGATTCTAATTTAATACATCTAGGTTGGGGCCCCAGCTTCTGTATGTTTCTTAAAAATAACTGTTATAAGTGCTCTGGGTGACGCCAATGTGCAACTAAAGTTGAGAACCACTGACTTAGGGCCTAAAGAGGGACTTAGATGCCTTTCTTTGGGTTAGTGATTTCCAAAGGACAGAGTAAACTGTAACAATGAAGCTTCACAAACTATAAAAAACAAACAAACAAAAAACCAATCCTGTTTTAAGATTTAATGAGGAAGTTTATAGCATGTTAAAACATATTCCCCACCACTCTAAGTGTATGCTTCCCACTCCTAGCGGGTAGTGGAGCTATTACCTAACTGCCTTGTCTCCTTTATTCCCTGTATTCTGAAAAATTCACAATCCCTTAACAGCTGAATCAAGAAGCTGGGAAGAAAGAGGAGAACTTGTAAAGCGGGGGAAAGAGAAGGAAACTAACACTTGCTGAGCTAGATCTACCAGGAATCAACATTGTCATTTTCTTTGTTTTCTTTAGTCCTTTCAACCACTGTGAGGTGTATGGTATTACACCCATTTTATGGGTGAGAAAACTGCTTCAGAATGATTGTGCAGTTTATCTAAGGTTACATCACCAAAAAATGGTGAAGGAAGATTTCTTTTTCTCTTTTTTTTTTTTTTTTTTTTTTGCGGTACGCGGGCCTCTCACTGCTGTGGCCTCTCCCGTTGCGGAGCACAGGCTCCGGACGCGCAGGCTCAGTGGCCATGGCTCACGGGCCCAGCCGCTCCACGGCATGTGGGATCTTCCCGGACCGGGGCATGAACCCGCGTCCCCTGCATCGGCAGGCAGACCATGAGGGAAGATTTCTAAACCAAGATTCTGTTCATGTTATTTCCACCAACCCCAAGGAATGATCAAAGATTTGTTTTGTTATTCTTCACTGGCAATGGTGAATGGGGAAAGAAAAAGACAGGAAAGGGAGATTTGACAGAATACTTCAGCAGAAGCTTTGTGATTATCTTGGGACTTGAAGCCATTAGAATTTTCATGCCACCACACAAATGACCACTCGATTTTACACTTAGTGAGAAAAGAAAGCTGCTACAGCACATTGCAAACCATGAACTTGAGAGTGTGTCTATCAGCACACAGGGAAAATGCACCTCAGCTGACACTAGAGTGTCTGCAGTGGCTTCTCCTTCAGTACAGCTCCCTCTGACTCCATTTCCCAACTGGAGGGCAATCTCCAAAAAACAGAGATGGGAAATTAGGAAGAGCAGACAGGGGAAAGGAAAGTTCTTCCATCATGTCACTCAACCACAAAACCCAGGTTACTCTGGTTAATTTACTCTACCCTCTAGAGAAAGTTAAAACATTCTTCCTGGGGCTTCCCTGGTGGGGCAGTGGTTGAGAGTCCACCTGCCGATGCAGGGGACACGGGTTCGTGCCCCGGTCCGGGAAGATCCCACATGCCACGGAACGGCTAGGCCCGTGAGCCATGGCCACTAAGCCTGCGCGTCTGGAGCCTGTGCTCCTCAACGGGAGAGGCCATAACAGTGAGAGGCCCGCAAAAAAAACAAAAAAATGAAAACAAAAACAAAACAAAAAAACGTTCTTCCTCATCCTCTACTACCCTCCTCTGGTCCTACAGCTCTCACTTCCCCAGATTGAGAGAAAGTTTGGAGAGGCTGTGTGAATGCGTGTGCATGTGTGTGTGTGTGTGTGTGTGTGTGTGTGTGTGTGTGTGCAATATCATATTGTGAGAAAGATAAAAATTTGAAATCAAACTCTAAGGCAACAGAACTTGTATAAGAATCCAGCTCCAGGGGCAAGGTCTTTGAAGTGGAAGCTGTGAGGAGTCTTGCAGAGTCCTTTTTTGAGCAAACAGAGGTCACCCCTTATCCTGATGACAAGCTGGACAACCTACACGCTGTCATGGAGAGAAAATATAAGAAATGAACATTCAGGTATTACTAACATGTGCTTCCGTGATTCAACTTAAAATACTGAACCTACTGTGTATTGTGCGCTGTGCTGGGTATCAGGGGATATAGAAGTGGTTGAGATAAATCTTTGCCCTCAAGAAGCTCACTGTCTAACAGAAGAAGTAAACATATAATAGGACATTTCAATAGAGATCATTACGATCCACAATAGCGTTAAGAACTAAGTAACATTGTGAGCCTGAAGAGGGAGGGTGGACCGAGAACACTTCACTTTCTGCAACTGGGTCTTGAAAAATGAGTAAGAATTTCCCAGGTAGACACAAACACAAAGTTAACGTAAGACTGGGGACTATGTAAAGGAATAGAGGATGAAACCACATAGAACTACCTAAGCACCTACTTGTTCACATAAAATTAAGCACATGAGAGGCTAATATGGAATAATGGGATGAGGCCTAGGTGGAAGCCAGAAGTTTTGAATTTAAGGTCTGGCTCTGATATTCTGTAGGTGTGTAACACTGGTCAAGTCAGGTGCTCAGAGTTTCTGTTTCCTCTTTTGTAAAGCAGAGACGATAATGCCTGCACATTGAAATAGAGACACAGATGTAGAGAACAAACATATGGACACCAAGGGGGAAATGCGGGGGGGTGAGGGGGTGGGATGAACTGGGAGATTGGGATTGACATGTATACACGGATATGTATAAAATAGATAACTAATGAGAACGTGCTGGATAATAAATAAGTAAAATACAATTTTAAAAAAAATGCCTGCACACGACAGTGAAGAAGTACCCAACCCAATATAATATAGGTACCCAATCCAATCTTAGGGAGTGGTGCCTTTTCTTTTTAATTGAAGTATAGCTGGTTTGCAATACTGCATTAGTTTCAGGTGTACAGCATAGTGATTCAGTTTTGTTTTGTTTTGTTTTGTTGCAGATTATATTCCATTATAGGTTATTACAAGATAGGAATTGGTGCCTTTTAAGGAAGAAAACTGTGAGGCTGAGATCTGAAAGATGAGGTGGGATAAAATGTCCAGACTGAGATAAGGCAAGGCTAGGAAGTGAAAGAGAAAATATGGCACTTTTGAAGAATTAAAAGTTTAGTAAGGCTGGAACATGAAGGAAAAATAGTGAAAATTGAGGCTGTAGTGGTAAGATCATGGAAAACCATGAGCTAGGACTTCAGTCGATGGGCTGGTGGTACACTGAAGCACTGAAGATTTTTTGTTTGTTTGTTTATGTTTTGCTTGTTTTTGTTTTGCTTTGACTTTAAAGCAGAGAAGTAGCTGGATTGGATTAGCTCTTTAGAATCTAAAATGGATTATGCTGCAAGCTGGGTAATTAATTGGAGGAGAGTCCAGCTGAACTCCAATATACCAAAGAGAGCACAGCCTCAGTCCATGAGGTGAGACTTGAAGGTGGGTTAAGCTAAGGTAGTAGAAGCGGAATATTCTGTTTTCTCTTCAGGTCACACAAATCTTTTGCCTTTTCCCCAGGTGTCATAAATATAGCCACCTCTTCTCACTGTTGACTTATCACATTGCAAAGGCTTCTATTCCTGGCTTGGTTTTTGTTTCCTTACTTAATTTAACCTAGATTTTTAAAATTTGTTTTTAATATCTTTTTCACATCAAAGTGGAAAATTATATAACTGTTTTGTAGCTACACAGCATATTAAGAGATGTGTATGAGTGTCACATTTGTATTGACAACCAAAAGAAGTACAGTATTTGCTCTCACTTACAGAGTCTAGTTGATTGGCTTGGAAAAGTTGTTCCCAGTGTCTGTAGACTTCCACAACCACTGAGCAGCTTCTACACAAAGAAATGTTTTCACATTCTCTACTCCTTAGTTTACTTGACAAACTAACATTTTGTGCTTTTATTGCTCTTTAGGGTATATGTTTTTATGCAATAAATACAAATTTTTGAAGACAGTAGCTGCACCGAGATTACACTTGCACTGCAAGAACAGGGTCATCAAGGTTATACCAAATTTCTGGGTGATGGATTATCCTGGACAGCATTTCCCAAATCGTTATACAGTATGTCACAAGCAGGTCAAAGATCATGTTACTCTTCTGCTGGGGCCTCTATCTTGAGATGCTCGCTCCTGCTCTGAGTTATGTTCCAGAAGAAGGCAAGAGAATTTACAGAGGTTTAAAAATAAGTCACATGAGAAGACCTAAGAATGCAGGCATCTAAACTGCAACTGAAACACTGCCTAATATACATCAAATATACTTCAAATGTAAGGCAAGCTAAGATATAAAATAATAGAATGTCAAATATCAAGTGAGGTGGGTCTCCTTGATTTGGCAAAGTGCAGAGTGCCTTCAAATTGATTCATTATAATTATTTTGGCTAATGAGGAAACAGTGCTAAAAGAGTATTTCTTTCATTTCTAAGAATTATTGTTCTTTCTATGCTGTGCTCTTTTACTGTGACATAGCATGATCTCTCCCTCCTAACAATTCCATATGATTTAAAGCTCTTCCATATTAAACTTTATTCCTTAATGTTATATAGAAATAAAATTTTAAAGTAAAAATATTAATTTGACATTTATTAATCTCATTTCACTTCAAAGTTATAAAAACATCATATTTTGAAACTACTTTGGCAAACTATTTTTAATATAGTTCTAATAGCAGCTAGTCCAGTTGCATACAATAAATTTAAAAAACCCTTGAATTACACCACATAATACCACACATATATCTGCTAAATCTCAGGTAATTCTTAGTGAAATAGGAAAAATGCTTTCTTCACTTCTCAGTGACATAGTATATAAATTGCTGTGTCAATCAGTGTGTCAAAATTGCTCTTTTATCCCAATCTAGGAGGAAATAAGTTTTTTTCACCTATATTCCTAAACAACCAATGTTAATTTACATTATATTAATAATGCGTTAAAATCCTTAAATAAGTATTTATACCAATTTTATTTTTCTATCATCAAAATAAAACATAGCATTAGAAAAAAACTTTTAATTTCATGTTCTTTATTTTTATCATATTTTTCCTGCCAGAACTGAAAACACTAGCTATTTTATAAAGACTATATTCGTTTTGCCAATATAGAAACAATCTTTGTGCTTTCAAATCATAAAGAGATTAAATGTCAAAAATGAATCTATAAAGTCATCCAAGTGTTACTTATTTATCTTATTTAGGTATTATTAGACTCTCCTTTTTCTTTAAAAAAAAGAGTTAAAGCAGCTCTTCAAAATGTGTAAGAAATCACTCATGTTATATATTTTATTTATAGTATCTTATATGAAAATAAGAACGTAAATGTGTATGTGCTTTCAAGAGTGAGGAATCTCATCATTAAGTAACCATCAGAACGGTGTTTCTAAAAGAAGTTGAACCGCCCCTACTATGCCCAAGGGCGATCAGCCTCCTCTAAGCTTTACATTTGAACTGAGTTAACCGAAAGCTGGTATTGACTAGACACTGTCCAGAAAAATAGAGAGGGCCTGCATGGGGGTGTGTTGAGGGATGCAGATATTGCAAAGCAGTCAGGAGCATAGACCAGGAGCGATTACTACCTCTTCAATCCCCGCTCTACCTTTTGCTACATGTATGATCTGGAGCAAACTATGTAAGCTTTCTAACCTTCAGTGTCCTAATCTATAGGTCAGAGGTAACATCTGTGCCTTTCTCTTAGGTTTATTATGAAGACTCAGTGAGATAGTCCATGCACCACACTTGATATAGTACTTAGCACAAATTATAACTAGGCCAAGTAGGGGATATGTTAATCGAACAAAAGATAAAAGACTAACGAAGTACAAAATCCCTTCCTGGCTGTAAAGTTCTAGAAGCCACTCACTTTTATCTCTCTGAGGACATTAATTCCGTAGTTAGTGAATGAGTGGAGCACATTTTCTCTACTGCAGTATCCAAATATATATAGATAGATAGATAGATATAGATATAGATATAGATAAATGCAAGTTAAGAGCAGAGTAGTCATTTAAACAAGTACCTCTCATTTGCTTTGTGGAGAAGTAGAGTTGGTCCATTTTGAAAATGTAGCAAGTGAAGACAGAAGGAAGATAGTCAAAACCCCAGAGCAGATTAATAGCAGGATTGCTCCGTTTACAATCTACAATGCAATTTGTTTATATTTGCAGATATAGTGTGTCAATTCAAGTGTAAAAGATAACTAATAATTCAATAGTAGGAAACTTGTTTTATTCAAATATCTCTGTGGGAGGTTTTGCCGTATTATGCTTTATTCTTTGGGAGCAAAGATAATAATGGTAAGTAATTATAACTATTGACAAGTTACTATGTGACAGGAACTAAGCTAAGCACATGGCATACACTATCTAGTATAATTCCCACTAAAATCTTTTTCATAAGGGCTCAGAAAAATTAAGTAGTTTTCTTGTATTTGCAGTTCTTAAGAGGTAGAACTAGGATTCAAATCCAGGAGTGATGAATTCCAAAAATCCTGCCCTTCCACTATGCCGCATAACTCCCAGTAATCACTGAACAACTTTGATTTGTCTGGTGACAAGATACTACTACTACCTATTCATTTGCCCTGGCCTCCAGGACCAAGGTGAGATAAGCGGTGTCACTGGGACCGCCCATGTTGTCAGTTCTGGGCACATTTATCGTACCTGTTTTAAGACATATTTTTTCTTCTTATGATGCATAGAAGAATGATATCAAAGGGAAGATTAGTCTTTATATCCAAAAGTAGACTATGGGAAACTTAGCCAACACCAGAAAATTAGCTAACCTCATTATTTTTACCCTAATTGTGTTACACAGAAATTTTTTTAATAAAATAGCAAATCCATTTCCAAGATTGATTTGGTTTCTCAAATCTCTATTTCATGCTCAAGTACCAACTGTCTTCATTCCTTTTGAGATATCTGACCACCTGTACTGAAACTAATCATTTCCCTTCATACAGAGTGCTTTAAAGTAAGAGTTGCTAAAAAAAACTTTTGGTCATTTTCACCATCATCTGGGATCTGAGACAGTAACTTAGAGTAGATAGAGTGTTATTCTATGTCCAGTCTTTCTGTGTCAATCAGCACTTGCCTTTTTACTTCAGGATAACAAAATGAGGGTGCCTAATTGTAACTCAAGTATTTCTAAGTTCATCTCAGCCCATTTACAAACAGTACAGATATGATTCTGATCATCAATGGATATGAAGTGTTGCTCAGTTTACATTTCTTATTATCACGTGGGCTAGCCCACAGAATCTGTAGCTTATTCTCAATGTTCAAAGCATAGCTTGTTTTGAGGCATCAAGATTTCTAAAAGTAAGTGGAAATGTAACTTAAAATCAGCAACTAAAATTTCATAACTTAATGAACCTATTCCTGCCTATTTTAGATGTTATCCTTTAAGCAGTAAACTAAATATTTATGCAATTGCAGCTGATTAAAAATAAGCTGTTATTAATAAATATACAGGTAAAACATATAAGGATTGGCATAAGGAAATAATAGACTTTCCTGTGATTTGCATTCACCTTCTTATATTTAACATATATTTATTGAGCCTCTAATATGTGCCAGGTATCATACTTGGCATTGAAGATATAGAAATGAACAAAGCAGATGTTATTTCTGTCCTTATACTGGCCTCCAATGTAAATGATAAAGAAGAAAGAGTACTATAAGTAAATTCCTCTATCATAAATAAAATGAAGAAAACAGTGAAAATTTTAAAGATGTCATTCATGTGAACTTATTGCCAGAAAACTGGAAATAAAAATCCAATGGGTCTTCATGCACCAGTATTTGTACTCACACAACAAAATTTAATAGAATTTTAAAATTTTATAGTAGAAGACATGTCAAATGCAGTTTACATTTCTCAGCCAGTAATTATATTTTCTTACAAGTGATTATTACATTTTTACAGACAGACACAACAAATAATAAGAGGTTTTATTTGAGAGGAGAAACAAGAATGGGGTCTTTTTTAGATGAAAGGGGTATAATAAATTTATGAGACCTCACATACAGCTACAATACAATAAATTAGAAGGATTAATAGAATTGTGAGCTACAGTAACCTGCCCTAGAGTAGAATGACTATTTCATGGAGCTCGATAATAGTTTATCATTGACTCCATGGGAATTCCCACAATATATTAGCTGTGGTGTAACAATAAAGCACACACAGTAAGGGGCATGTCCCTTTTGACACACATTCTCTTCCCACACTTATTTTACCGGGGAAACAACTCTGGTGCAGTTTAATTAAACTGCACTGCAATGAATTAGTCCAGGTCTTAGCCCTCTGACAGAGAGGGGCCTGGCAGTACCACAGGGGTTTGCCCCCTTATGATACCAGAGAGACTTCAGAAAACCTGGGAAAAAAAAGTGTAGTGTCCCTCAAATGACAGTGTCACTGGGCAAGACTAGAGCTGTCAATCAGGTCACTTAAGGAAGCACTCACCCCCTTTGGAGAAGTTTTTATATTTCCCCATTTGTTGACTATGGATCAATCTTTTGAGAAACATCTAAGTGCCCTGGGAAGGTTATGTTCTATTGCCCTGGTTGGGGACAAGGCCATAACTGCTCACTTTAAACAAAAATGGCCTTGTTATTTTAAAGTCCACTGTGTATTCATAGCTAGCTTTAGAAAAGCGAGCCAGAAAGTAAAACTGGAAATAAACTTAGGATGACGATGAGTTCATATAGACTCTATTGGAAATAAGATATGAATAAAAACATTTTCGTTCAAAGTAAAAACTCTCCAGCTAAACATGATCTAGAATATCCAAGATGGGAGGGTATTACAGAAGATATGTTATTTCCCCAGAGTTTCTGATCAACAGAGTAGTAAGGTTACACCCCACCCCCATGACAAAGAAAATCTTAAATTATTGATGAATATTCTTATTTTATCTGAACACTGTTTATTAATTCATGAGGGTGTTTGGAATTGAAAAATAAAAATTCACAAAACAATTACATTTTTAATAACTGCTTCTAGCTAGACACATTGAATATTTAAGTGAACCAACACACAAAGACCTCAAAAGAATTTATTAGACAATGGCAATTAGATCTCTAATAACTTGGCTCCACTGGAATTACTGAGCTCTGTTTAGATGCCAGACATGGCACCTTAGTGATGGGTATACCATGTCGCCACACTGCCTTTGGCTGGGGACCCTGAGAAATGACAGCCCCATTAGGTGTCGTGTAAAGCAGCTGACCTCACACTCTCAGCACTTGATCTTTGCACTGCAAGTGACCATTTGTCACTGTTGCCCAGAGATGAAACTCAGGTGACTCAATGTCACCACTGCCTTTTCAAAAGAATGAGATAATTATGAGTTTCTTCTAAGCCTAGGACAGAAGATGCATATTTGCTTAGAAAAATCATAGGCAAATTAAAAGGAATAGAATTTTTCACTCATAGGGAATATGCTTTCTAATCATTACAAAAATTATCTGGATTTGGAAATTTTTAACCAAAGGAAAGAAAGGAGAATTATGGTTGCCTGAAAACTTTTTCCTAAGTAGGTAATAGAGAATAAAAAGTATTTCTACCAGAGCAAACACATTAACATAGAGCACTCACAGAGGCTTAATTACAAAAATATTATTTCTCTTTCCCTTCTCAAACAAGGTATAGAAAACACGGCTTAGTGTTCTATAAATTGGGGTTCACATTATAGAAAAATTGCCACCACAATGTTTTCAAGCTATGAGGATAATATTATTTCCTTTATTTGTTGTGCCTTAGAAGTCCCAGAATTTGAGCCAGTTAGTTAAGAGATAAGCTCCTCCCATTTCCAGTCTTCTGGACCCTTTATCACCTCAGGTGATTCTGAAATCTCTGTGTTGATTTCACAGTAGTAGCTGTTGTGTATTAGTGATCATTATTTGCAGGCACTGTTGCTAAGTGCTCTATATAGTATATTTTATGAGTGCTTCATTTTAATTCTCACTAGAAGCACAGGAGTTTGGTATTATCGTCATTTTATTGATAAGCAAACTGAGAGTCAGAAAATTTATGTTATTTACCCATAAGCAACAGAACTAATAGAGAGCAGAGCTTGGATTCAAACTGAGTCTCTCTAACTGTAAAATAGATGGGTTACATTTTTATCTACATTACCTCTCAAATTTAAAGTTTAGAGATCTTTCCTCACTAGTAAATATTTCCATACTATACTCTACTTGGGAAAAAGTCTAATTTTTTCAACAAGATTCTTAAGAGACTGAGTCAGCTTTTAACTCTCTAAACCCATCCTATTAGGTAGTGACAGAGGCCGAAATATTGTTCTATTCGGGGGAGCCACTTTATTATTTAGACTGAACTCCGTTGTTCACGGGCATTGTGGTCTTGTTCCTTCTTCATGTACCTATGTCTCCACAGGAAGGGAAAAGTGGAAAGATTTCCTTTCCACTGCATATGCAACTCTGACACTGAAAACAAAACATTGCCTTAATTGTCAATAGAAGAAAAAACTGAAACTCAAACTTATGATAAGCTGCCTGTAACGATGCTGCTCCCCATCATTACCTCCCGCTTCCCAGCCTAACCCTCGATTAGGAGAAATGGGATTTCTTTACAGTTGGAATGTATAATTTAATCACCTTTTAATTTATTGGAATTAAATAGCAAGAATAGCAAGACCTGTATTTTTGTGAATTCAGCATCTCAGTTTTAACACTCCACAGGGCTTGTTTTCCCAATTTATTTTATATTCCCATATTTTCCCATTTTGTAGTATTTATGAAACAAAGTTTTGTATCATCCCTTGAACTTTTTATTTGGAAATGCCAAGCATATCAATAAAAAATAAATTTTTGACAATTTCAATATTCCCACATAATTAGAACTAATATTTGGCTGACTTTAAATATGGTGGTCTATACCAACACTTTTTTAAAAAGTAAAATATAATATAAAAGTATTTTTTAAAGGAGTTTTTTTGTTTTTTTGGTTGCGCCAGGACTTAGCTGCAACAGGTGGGCTCCTTAGTTACAGCACTGAGTGTTCTTTAGCTGGGGCTCTCCAGCTCCTTAGTTGTGGCATGCGAACTCTTAATTGTGGCGTATGTGTGGGATCTAGTTCCCCGACCAGGGACCAAACCCGGGTCCCTTGCATTGGGAGTGTGGAGTCCTAACCATGGCACCACCAGGGAAGTCCCTAAAAGTATTTTAAAATATTAAAATGCAAATATATGGAAAGACTTTAATATATAGCTGATGTCAAATGAAAGAAAAGGAAACGACCAGGTACCAAGAGAGGAGCCAGAACAGGAAGCTTACAAGACACATGGAATCAGTCAGAGAGATGTGGGTGAGTTACATGACCAGAGGCTAAGGTTTCATTTTCCATGAAAGAACAAGCGATATTGCCTTGAACTCAGACATTGTAAGGAGGCAGAAACAAGACCTTTCCTGAAATTAAGCTCTCAAAGGGGATGCTTCTTCAGTGTAAGATAAGGACTCCACCCAAAAGTTCAAGAGACAAAAAAGGACACTGTCACTTCCAAGGGCTCTTCAAGGCTTAGAAAAATAAAAATTTATTTTCCATTCAGCCTGTATTATCTTGGGGCATAGGAATCCTTAAGCCAAAAAGCATAAAAATTTATTCCCAACTCTTTAATTTTAAACAACTGGTAGAGGAAAATGCAAAGCTACTCTGAATTAGCACTACAGAATTCTAGAAGACAGTTGTTTTCATTCAGCATGATTCTCTGACCCTGGACAAATACACACACAATCATCAATAAAACTGATCTAAACTCCAAAGTACAAATCCTAAGAGGAAATACTCCAACATGAATACAATAAGCAATACAACAAACAGGAGGGTTTAGAACCCATTTCAAGTAATAAGATAATATGAAACTATAAACTAAGTACATTTTAAATTATTGAGGGGATAATAAAAAGAAAAACTATAAGGAGAGAATAGAACATTATCTTAAAAATCAAGATATTGAAAAAATGAGTCCACTTCAGAAAAAAAGAAAAAGGAAATTTTGGAATTAAATATGGAAATTAAAAATGTAGGGGACTTCCCTGGTGGTCCAGTGGTAACAAATCTGCCTCATAATGCAGGGGATGTGGGTTCGAATCTGCCTTATAATGCAGGGGATGTGGGTTCGATCCCTAAGATCCCACAGGCCACAGGGCAACTAAGCCTGCAGGCCACAACTACAGAGCTCGCACACCCCAACTAGAGGGCCTGCGTGCCACAAACTACAGAGCCCACACTCTCTGGAAACTGCATGCCACAACCACAGAGCCCATGTGACCTGGAGTCTGTGTGTCATAACTAGAGAGAGAAAACCCACATGCCACAACTACAGAGAAGCCCACTTGCTGCAACGAAAGATCTCGCGTGCCTCAATGAAGATCCTGTGTGCTGCAACTAAGACCCGACATGGGCAAAAATAAAAAAATAAAAAATAAATTTTTAATGTAAAGGATGAATTACATACATAGCAGAATACATGGAGCTGCAGGTTTAGATCAGAGAACTGGAAGATAATTCTGAAGAAACTACTCAGGGGTAATGTAGTAAGAGAAGTAAAGGAATAAGAAATATGAAAAAGAATAGAAGAAATATGGGAAATAAAATGTCTAACATATAGGAGTTCCAGGAGGAGAGAAACATATTCAACAAGATGATGTTTGATAATTCTCTGTAATTAATGAATGACAAGAATCATTTGATTTAAAAATCACAAAGAGCCCAAAGCACAATAAAAAACATAAATCTACTTCAAAACACTGCTTGCTGCAACTATAAAATATCAAAACAGAAAGAAAATATCAAAAGCAAACAGAAAGAAAAGATAGATCATCTGCAAAGGAATAAAAATTAGACTGTCAATAGACTTACAGTGAGCTAAAATAGAGGCCAGAAAATAATGCTCAAGAAAAATAACTATCAGCCTAGAATTCTATAACCAGCTCAAATAGCACTCAAAGGCAAGGATGAACAGGTTATAGGAAATAAAAGGAATAGAGGAATAAGTTAAATGACATCATGAAGAAGTAATCAAAAAATTCAGTAAGTGGGACATTCTCAAAACAACTGGTCTGGTATCTTCAAAAAATATCAACATCATGAAAATAAGAGAGGGATAGGCTCTATGCTAGATTAAGAAGATTTAAGAGGTATAAGAAATAGATGCAGTGTGTAGTTTGGGTTGGATCCTGGTTTTAAAAAAAGAGATTTTTAAAAATTGGAAACATGGACAAAATCTGAATATATACTATTAGTTGATATTAGAGAATTTTTAGTAAATGGTAATGAAATTTTATATATATTGGAGATATTCTTAGTTTAGAGAAGCATGTTGAAATCTTTGCAATTAGGGGTTAAGTAGCATGTCTGTAAATTTATTTGTAAGGTGTTTAGCTAAAGTGTGTGTGTGTGTGTAGAGAGTACAAAAGTGGCAAAACAGTTAACAAATTTTTTAGTCTAGATGATAGGCATATGGATGTATATGGTTCTATTTTTCTACTTTTTTATATGTTTGAAATTTTCATAATAAAAAATTAGAGAGAAAGGATGAGGTAAAGATATTCATATTCAAAGACTGAGATGATTTTTTGTCACTCGTAAACCACACCAAAAGGTTTTGTAATAAATAAATTTTGGTAAGAAGGAAATTGAACTGTGGAAACAACAGTGAACAAATAAGATGGAAAGTAAATCAATAGAAACAATGAAAATAATGACTTCTAGAGGGGGAGCAGGCAAAATCAATGATGGAAATAAAACACTCCCATGAAAATTTGAGAGGTGACTCAAGGAATGCATCTTAGAAGTTTCTAAGAAATGTAAAGATGTGTATTAACGAAAAGATTTTTAAACAAGTATGCATATTTTAATAGGTGAGGCATTCATTGGAAGAACAGAAAAAAATTATTACTTCAAAAGAAGAATGAAAAAAAGAAAATTATAAATCAAATAATTCCAATAGAAAGCAAAAGAAGAGAAAAGTAAATGGAAAATTAAATATAACGTAGTATAAATAAACAAAAGTACTCCAGTTACAGCAATAAGTATAAATGGCTTTAAATCACTAGTTAAAAGATCCTCAGATTGAATGTTTAAAACTGTATCTATATTCTATTTATAAAATACATCAGCAATGATATGGATGAATTTCAAAAACATAATGTTGAGTTTTCTGAAAGTTGCAGAAAGATACTATGATACAAATTATATAAATGTTTAATACACACACAAAAACTAAAACTATAATACTCATACATAGTACTATTCAGCAACAAAAAGAAACACACTTTTAGTCATTTTTGAAAAGACAAAATTACAAAATATTGGTTGCCAGGGGTTAGGTATGGGAGGGTAGAGGGGAGGAGTTGGATGTGATTATAAAGGGCATAACATGAGAGAGATCGTTGTGAAGATGGAATAATTCTGTACCTTGCAGTGGTGGTTATATCAATCTAAACTGTGGTAAAAATGACAGAACTTTATACATATGTTGTACCAATGTCATATTCTGGTTTTGATATTGTACTATAGATACATAAGAGGTAACCATTGGGGGAAACTCAGTAAAGGGTACACAGGACCTCCCTGTACTATCGCTTACCATTCTTATGAGTCTATAATAATTTTAAAATAAAAAGGTTTTTTACAATACTATACCTGTTTTTAACTAAATATGTATATATTAAAAGTATAAAAACATCTTGGATTTGTTTCAATTTTTCTGAATGTTACATGCTTGATACTTGATATTTACAAAGTAATAATAGCAGTGACACAGAAGATAAGAATTGTAATAGCTTACAAACAAAAATGTTTGATCCTGGTATGGTATCAGAAAATAACATGCACAGGCAAATTAAACAAGATATTTAAAGATTCTTTAGTTTTGTGATAATTCTTAATTCATTTAACTCCAGTCTCAGAGACTCAGAAGGAATTGCGATACTCCAGTTTGAGCAGAGAACACAGGCAGTCCTGACTTTGCATGCTTCCCATACAAATGAATTTCAGTTCCTATGGATTGGTTAAATAGTATCTGTCCTCCAACAACAATTCAAATTTCAGTTACCACAGTATCTGCAACCTGAGTAACTGCACAAATTACAAACTTCCCTGCTCGCTCTTCAGGCCACAAATCACTACATAAATAAAAGATGTGCATCATGATCAGTGAGCAATCACATCACTTCTTTTCAAAGTCTGTTGCTTGGTGATCGATCACTGAGCATCTGTTGTTCAGTGCACACACAGACAGTAAAGTGTGTAGTTGTGCTGTATTCTTGTTTCCCAGTGAAAAACTCAAGGGACATTTTGCAAAAATAGATAATCAAAAGAGGAAATTGGCCAATAAAGATGAAAGTTCAACAAAGAAAAGTGGAAATGCTGGAAATTAGAATCAAACATAAGTGCAGGTATAGAAGGAATAATTGATCACGAGAATGTAGACACTGTCACCATTAGAGACTCCAGCAAGAGGAGCTTAGTGAAGGCAAACATAGTGGGAAATGGCTGTAATGAAAAGACTGAAGATGTCCCAGAGAAAGTGACTCCAGCAAAAAGCTTCACACAGAAGGAATTCTCAGAGATATTTCCCAATGCTGAAATGCACAGGATAAAATGTTGGAAGTTGATCCAAACTTTAAAATGAGTATAACGACTGAGCAACACATAGAAAGGATACTCACTCTTTATTGCAAATTATACACAAGAAGACAAGCATTGTTCAAACTATTTAAGTAAGTTTTTACAAATAGAACATAATTCTCAATATTTCTAAGTTTTATATTACAGTATACTAAATATTAGTTTTACTGTTTTTTGCATGTCACTATACATGTATATACAGGTATAAACAACAGTAGGAGAGTTTTTAATGTTTTGACCAAAATGGTTAAAGATCACAGAACAATCATAATTTCTTCCCATTGATTTTAAGGTTGTCTGCACAGTTATTTTTACTGCCTCACACTACTGTGCAAAGCAGTCTGCCTATATGTAAAGGTGATAATATACTTGCACATAAATTGAGTAATGATTCCATTCCTCTTTAATACATTTTCTATATGACTTAGGAGATAAATAACACAAACAGGACTTACTTATGCTTCTCTACTGACCCTGTATGCTGTCATTTGACAGTCAAATCCCCTTTTTAATGGTCCTTCACATATTTTTAAGCAATAGAACTCCTGCTTTAAATGAAATCTGAAGTGAAACAACAAATCAAGGTTGTACTTTTATTTTGCTTATAAAGCTAATTAATAAGAATTAAGATGAATTAATGACTACCTAAGAACTACAGTCATTTTGACCTAAGCACCAATATTTTCCTAAATGTTTTATTCACTATTCAGAGATACACATAGATAAATAGCTGCAAATGCTACCAGTTCATTTCAAGGGTAGTTCAAGCTACCTTTGAAATTGCTGAACACTCTTCAATTAATCAGACAGGGATAGTTTGCCTATTTGAGTACGTGTGAAACTTAAAAAAAAAAAATTTAGATGGTCACTTTACTCCCAAATATGCACAAAAATTTTAAAAAGGGAAAGGACACAAAATAATTATCACAATTATAAGTAAGAATTATTAAAGGAAGAGGTTTGTAGTAGCATTCTTTATAATAACTAAAATTTTTTAATGGATTTGACTTAAATATCCAAATTTAGACGAATGATTGTGCAAAATACAGTAAGTTCAGAATGAAATATTAAGCATCCATGAAAACTTATGTTTAGGAAAAGTTTTAAACAATGAGAGGAAACGCATATAATTTAAACAAAAAGACTATAAGATGACTGGGACTTCCCTTGCAGCTTTCATAAGAATGGTTAAGAATCTGCACTTCTGCTGCAGGGGGCAAGGGTTCGATCCCTGGTCAGGGAACTAAGATCCCGCATGCCACATGGAGTGACAAAAAAAAAAGACTATAAGGTGATACATGTAATGCAGCTATGTTTTTAAAAATGTACTAAAATACTAAATAGCAATATAATGCTAACAATTGTCCCTGGCATGTAGAATTGTGAATGTCTGACTAATAGGTAAAAGGATTGATATTTGCATATTTAGAGTTTTCAACACTTTCTAAACTATAAATTACAATAGATGTATTTTAAAATACTTCTCTAATAAAAATTGCATAAATCAAATAAGCTTCCCCTTCTGAACTAGAGTTGCTTCTCAAAACACCCTTGCAGCTTGGGCAACAAAGCAGGGATTCCTCTTGGCGAGAACTTTTGAGAAAGCTTATCTATATCATATTTAGGCCCCATCCTCAGAGATTAAGCTCAGTAAGGAAAGACAGGAACCCATGATCCCCACCAAAGCAGCTGCCAGGAAGTCCTTCAGCAACTCTTCCCTGACCCCACTCCCACCCTCATCTCCTTGCACTCATAATGGAGAATTTGCCAGAATGGAATTTGCCTGTAGCTTTTGCGTCACTTCATGTTTTGTAAAAACTTAATATGGTGGAAAAATACTAAATCATTCCTTCTAAATTTGGTTATAGCTTATATAAATAAGACATCTTTGGTAAAACAGTATTATTTTATAAGGAAAGATCAGGACAAATGATTACTCTCTTAAAATACCAAACTAAGTAAATAATCAAATCAAACCAAATGAAAAGAAGCAAAATCAGAGAGAACAAAACATGATCAAGTATCAATTTACCCTAAGTCATTCTTTGGAGGTAGTGTATTTGAAAAACATTAGTATATAATGAACCTATGTGATACGTTTATAGTTTCATTATCATTAAGTTGAGGGTCTATTAAATAGTTCAATTTTATTTTTTACTGTAATTGTTTATTATGAAACATAGGCACATGATTTTTTAAATAAATTCAAATAGACTTAAAGCAGTAAAATAAAAATAAATGTCTCCAACCTCAAGTCCTACTCTCTGGAGGTAAAATTATTAATTCCTTGGGTCGCATTGTAGAAATTTTGGGGACATATTCAAGAAAGCAAATACAAAAACATATTCATTTTATGCATGTGAGAAACATAATATACCGACTACATTATCTTCTCTCCCTTAAAAGTATACATTGGTAAATCTTCCATGTTAGCACATAAAAGTAAACTTCATTCTTTGTAACAGTTAAATGTTATTTCATACACAATTGTACTATTATTTACTTAACAATTTCTTATTGCTATATATTTAATTTCCTTCCAGTTCTTACATTACAATCTACTGAAATGATCATGCATGTATATTCAAGTAGGATGAATTCTTAGCAATAAAACTGCTAGGCCAAAGGCATATGCATTTTAATTGTTGAGAGATATTACCCAATTACCATATACATATATAAGTTCACACTAATACTCCCATGAACAGTATATAGGAATAAGTCTTTTCCCAAAACCTTATCTTGCAGCATTTTTCTATGATTGTAAAGCATATACACTGTATATAAATACAATTTTATCCACAGTTAGCCATTACACCAGATGATTTTGATCATGTATTCCTCCATGTTATTCTTACCATTGGAAGTGTTCACTTAGTTGTAGAGTTGTTGAGTTTCTGGTTTTGGCATTAGCTATGGAATCTAGTAGTACTGGATTTTGACACCCTTATTGTAATGGAGGGAACAATTGTGTAATCTAATTTCTAGAATCTTAAATGTGTTAAAACTAACTTGGATGATACATCCAAATGCTGCCATTAAAGAAATGTTTTTCAAAAATAAAAAAGTAGTCATTCATTTTTGAATCATACTCTTTGATTTCCACTTATATTCTTTTTTCAAAATATAATTTTAAAAACGTCTTAGCATGCTTCATGCTCCCCAAAATGACTTTAAAATGTTTATCAGATATTATATTATCTCCCCAAAATACATAGTTATCAAACCTTAGTAATGAAAAATTAACTTCCTAATTATTAGCAATGTAAAAATAAACAATGTCTTACCTGAAACTCTTAAACTTCTCCAATACCACTCCTAAAAGCTCTACAAAGTAGAAGCTGTGAAACATATGGTGCCTCCAAGAAAGAAATCTTTAAAATTTGGACACAAGCACAAAGTGGTGGCTCTTTTAGAAGAGCATTTTCTCCACTGCAAACCAGCTGTAGGCACAGTCTAGTTAATAGCCTTCAGAAAAGCTGTGCTGTGATATATTAATTTACACCTACTGTGCATTAAATGAGAAGGCAAAGGCCGCGTACTGGGCACATAACTTATTACCTCAACATAAAACAGATATTCCATTTACTAGTAAAAATATTTAAGGTACAATGTCTGGGAATTTGTAAGGGAACAAACAAGTAAAGAGTCTGAGAATTTATGATATAATTAGTTAACCTATGATGCCAGAATATTCATAATAAATACCAAAAGAAATTGTCAACTAGACCTTAAAATTTAATCAAATATTGGAACAATAGGTAATTACTAAAATTATAAAGGCCATAAGTCAATGTTTTCATACTAAATTTGTGAGTGTAGTTGACACCATCAAATCAGATATAGTAAAATGATTATTCTTATTCCATAAAGCAGTATTCTTGATCCTGCACTACTTTTTGAAATGGTCAAATCCTATATCTCAGAAGCAAATTAGTATATAATTATAACTTTCCTATCAGAAATGTCTCATTTTAAGTGCGATAGCTGGGCTACTTTTACATGAGAAAACATATGAGAATAATGCTATGTTACTCAGACACTGTTGATGCCACCCATTCTGCTGACTACTTCATTTGCAGCAGCACATGAAGGTGGTTTCTGGAACACTGACAGCTCTAGAGAGTAAACAGCCTAGGAAGGAGACACCCTCATCCAATGGGTAAGGGAATCCGTCGGTCAATGTCCCAGAATCCTAGCTTACTGCTGGATGATTTTGAAATGAGTTTCTCAGAGGGTCCCCAATGGAATGTGCCCACAGCAGTTACCCACACATTATGCATCCATTATTGCCTTTTCTCTCTTGCCTTTGTTTCCTAGGATGACTTCCCAAATAAATTAATTGCATCCAAGCCCTTGTCTCAAAGTATGATTTGGGGTAACCCAAATTAAGAAAGCAGCTTAAATACAATAGAAATGTATTACTCTTTCTTGAAGCAGTTCAGAGGTATATAGTTGAGGGCTGATAGGGTAGTCCTGCCATCCTTGACATGTTGCTTCTTTATCCAATTATAGGGCAGTCCAAGGTGGCTGATCCACCTCTCCCCATCTCCCAGCCTGTGGAAAAGGGGAAAAAACAAAGAGTGCACTGACCACTCCTTTTAAGGGCACATCCTGGAAGGGGTACACAACATCTGAGTTCATGGAACTTTGGCCAGGACTTAGTCATACAGCTACAAGGGCTTCAAGGGTGACTGGGAAATGTCATCTCTGTTGTGCACTCTTGTACAAAGTTAAAATTCAGGAGTTCTGTTATTTAAGAAAGGGGGAAAACATCTTTGCAGCAAATACCTGCACCTTTATAATGTCCTATATTATCTTAAACCAGTTGCATTTAATGTGATTATTGGTAGGGTTAGGTTTCAATCTGCCATCTTGATACTTGTTTTGTGTTTGTAGCATCTGTTCTTGATTCTCTTTTCCTCTTTCTTAAACTTCCTTTGGATTAATTCTTTTCTATGATTCCATTTATTTCTCCTTTTTCAGCTTTTTAGGTATAATTCTCAGTCTTATCCTTTTAGTGATAGCTTAGGGGCTCATAGCATCCATCTTTAACTTATCACTGTCTAACTTCAAGTAATATTATTCCATTTCACACATAGCATCAGAACCCTACAACAGTATACTTCCATTTCTCCCCTTTCAGCTTTTATGCTATTTTTGTCATACATTTTAGTTTTACATGTGAATAACTTCCACAATACATTATTATTAATTTTGTTTAGTCAATTATCTTTTTAAAAACTTAATAAGAAAAAAACTAATATATTTACCTATCCAATTGGCATTTCCAGGGCCCTTCATTCCTTTGTGTAGATCGATATTTCTATCAGGTATCGTTTTCCTTCTTCATGAAGGATTTCCTTTAGCATTCCTTGTACCACACATCTACTGATAATAAAAACTCTTTCACCTTTTAAATCTCTGAAAAAGTATCTCACTTTCATTTTTGAAAGACATTTTTGCTGGGTATAGAATTCTAGTTTTTCTTCCAGTACCTTAAAGGTGCTGCTTTACTACATCAATTGAATTGTTTTTAATTTTAATTGTTTAATTGTTTTTAATCAAAAAAACTAATTGTTTTTTGAAAAGAAATCTGCTGTTGTTCTTATTCTTGTCCCTCTATACATAACATGTGTTTTTTCTTCCTGGCTGCTTTCAAGATTTCTCTTGAAAATTTGGTTTTTCTTTAAAATCACTGGTTTTGAGCAACCTGATTATCATGTACTATGGTGTTATTTTCTTCATGTTTCTTCATGTTTCTTGTGATTAGAGATTGTTGAGCTTCTTGGACATACAGCTTTATGGTTTCATCAAATTTGGAAAATTTCAGCCACTGTATCTTCAAATATGTTTTCTAAACTTTCCTTCAGGGACTTAAATTCCATATATATTTTTCTTGAAGCTGTTCTATAACAAACTGATACTCTATTCCTTTTACTTTTTCTTTCTTTTTAAAAAATTTTTTCTTTACGTTTCACTTTGGATAGTTTTTATTTATATGTCTTCAACTTCACTAATATATTGTCCTGCAATATTTAGTTTGCCATTATTTCCTCTACTGTATTTTTCATGTCAAACATCGTAGTTTTCATCTCTAGAAACTTGATTTTTTTAAAAATATTTTATGTCTCAACACATTTAGTCTTTCCTTTAGCTTTTTAAATTTATGGCATACATTGTAATAACTATTTTCATTTTCTCATCTGCTAATGACAACATCTGTGCCATTTTGGGTCTGTTTTGATTTTTCTCCTCATATTGCATTACATTTTCCTGTTTCTTTGCATACCTGGTAATTTTTTATTGATCCCAGAAATTGTAAATGTTATCTTCTTGGTTGCTAGATATTTTTGTATTCCTATAAATATTTTTGAGTTTCGTTTAATTCTTTTTGGTCTTGCTTCTAAGATTTGTTAGGTGAGACCAAAGCTGTGGTTAATCTAGGACTAAACTACCTACCCAATACTCTGTGAATTATAGGTTTTCTACTCTGGTTGATGGGAACAGGCTCTATTCCTGACACTATGTGAACTTTGGTACTGTTCCCTCTAATCTTTTTGGCTGGTTCCTTTTCTGGCTTCAGGCAGTGCCTTCATATGCATGTGCTGACCATACTCAGCTGAGTTCTCTAGGGCAACCCTCTGCAGAACTCTGGAAATCTGTTACAACCTTTGTAAAGGCTGAGCCACCCAGAGTGAAGAAAAGGATGTCCAACCTCTAAAACTAAAGAATACTTTCACCCAGAAGAGGGGGAGAGCAAACTGGTGTGGGTGACTAAGATGTAAAAAGTTTCCCTTATTTGTGCTCCCATCAACTGAGTCTGGAGTTCTAGGTATCAAGAACAGGTATAAATACCAGGAAGCCTCACAAGAGATGATAAATCACACATGGGAGTCACTGCCCCTTGAAAAAGTGCCACAGTATCCCTCTCCAAGCTCTGAGGATAGATTATTAGACTACAATGGACATTTTGCAAGAGTCTACAAAAATCTTACTAGGGAATGTTGGATGGACAATGGACTTTTTAACCTCCTTAGCTGAAGCCCAGAAACTATTAGTATAAATAGCATTTGTATCCATTACGTGCAGAAGATTTTTTCATTTTGCTTTGTTTTTTAGTTGAGAGAAGAAATGAAGAGTTTGGGATTGTTGCTGAACCCAGGACAGCATACAAGGACAGACAGGAAGGGATGAGTCCATCTGTCACTGAGACCAAAAAGCTAGTTTTTTTTGCCCCTCTGAGGTTCTGGGGAACAGTTAAGAGAATTTACTTTGAAAGATTTAGGACACAATCAAAGCTACTTTAGGGCTAAAAAGGAAAATATTCTATCTACCTCTTTATTGTGATAACGTTTTATCCCAGTAAAAGGGAAATTTTAAAAAAATGATAACATAGGGATGTGGGGAAACAGGGTCTCTCATGTAGTGTTGGGAAGATGGCTAATGAATGAATCCTTTTGTAAAGACAAGTTAGCAGAATGTTACAATTTTTTTTTTTTTTTTTTTTTGTGGTACGCAGGCCTCTCAGTGTTGTGGCCTCTCCCGTTGCAGAGCACAGGCTCCGGACGCGCAGGCTCAGCGGCCATGGCTCACGGGCCCAGCTGCTCCGCGGCATGTGGGATCTTCCCCGACCGGGGCGCGAACCCGTGTCCCCTGCATCGGCAGGCGGACTCTCAACCACTGCGCCACCAGGGAAGCCCCAGCAAAATGTTACAAAAATTTTAAGGTATATATAATTTGACCCAACAATTCCTCTTCTGAGACTATCTGAAGACTCTATCATACATGTACACAAAAATGTACACACAATTACTTTCATTATGTTAATACCTTTAATAGCAAAAGATGAGAAAGCCACTGTTACAGGTTGAATTGTATCCCCAAAAATGATATGTTGAAGCCCTAACCCCAAAACTTCAGAATGTGATCTTATTTGGAAATAAGCTCATTGCAGATTAGTTAAGATGAGGTCACAGTTGAGTAGGATGGGCCCCAATCCAATATGACTGGTGTCCTTATAAGACAGAACACTTTGTAAATACAGGCACGCACAGAGGGAAGACAATGTGAAGACACACAGGGAGAAGATGGCCATGTGACTGGAGTGATGCATTTACTAGTGTGAGTAGGAATATGCTAGATTGAACGAGACTACTTAAATAGACTAAATAGTCTTCTTTAATCTAATGATAACTGTATGCAATGTGTAATCCTTGAATGGTCCCTGGATTGAAAGGGAGGAGAGGAGGACAGTAAGCAGGGAGGTAGGTAAAGAGGGAGGCAGAAAGGGGTGAAGGAAAGCTATATATATCTACATAAAGGGCATTTGGGTGACAACTGAGGACATCTGAACATGGACTGTATTTAAAAACTATTATTATACTAATGTTAAATTCTTGGGAAAATAGTATTGAGATTTTATAGGAGAGTGTCCTTGCTTTTGGGAAACACACACTAAGACACTGAAGAATAAGATGTGATGTCTGCAACTTACTTCAAAATAAAAACAACAAGAGATTTCAATACAAGGCATTAATCACAATATAATTTATAATAACAAAATAATGACTATAGTCTAAATATTCACAGTTTAAATCTCTATATAATGAGGTTATATATATTAAAATACCTTTATACTTTTAAATGGTTTTCCCTCAAGGAATTATTTAAGGGGAGCTTTTCCAAAAGGCTGCTTTTTCCAAATGACATAATTTTTAATGTGACTCCTTTGAAATATAAGAAGTACCAAAGAATCACCAAATCTAATGCAAAGACCAGTACTTTTTTTTAAAGACCAGTAAGTTTCTGAAGTAGCATTCCAATTTCTTATTGATCAATTCCTTCAGATTCAAGGGTTCCATGCAAACAAATCCATTGGCAAAAATGTGATAAAGAAACACATGATTGTTTCAAACTTTGCTCCCTGTTGTCAAAACAAGGGCTTAGTAGGAAAGAGAAATGAGACAGTGACTAGCCAGGTATGTACTATGTAGTTTAAGAAGGCTGAAACAGTAGATTTTTAAGACACTTTCAGATATTCTGGAATAGGTCAGACACTAAGCATTTATCAGCTAACGCCTTACTAGCAAAATGCAAGAAATATTCAAGAAGAGTAATCATGAGGAAGGAAAAATTAAGTCTGAAGCATAAAAAGTCATAAAGACAAACTTTTCCTACTACTCTCTTTTTTCTAGGACCAGTCCTGGCACCCATATAAAATTCTCTCTCTCTGGATTCCTTTTCATTGTACCCTGAACAATGATCTCATGTCATCTCTGGCATGTGTGCATAGGTTACTGATTTGTTCTATCTCCCTGTTGCCAAACAATAGGAAGAGTAGAGAGAGTTGTCTTAGGTCTACAAATGGGACCATTTGGAAAGGCAGTTTTCCTGTGGAACCTGTCTTCTCTGACTGAAACCTATTCAATAAGACTGTTCATTCCTGACCTCCTGCCCCCTTGACACTGATCTGTCCTAAAGAGGATGCCAATATATTGTCTGTCAAATTTATATTAGAAAGCCATAGCATAAGGTCCCCATTTCTATATTGCACACAATGCTTTATGTCAAAGTTTGATAAACATGAAATCACATTTTCAAAGGTTAAAAAACAAGTGTCAGTCAGTCAGAAATAGTTGACCACTGTGAGTGTCTCACTGGTTGACCTTGAACTCTTCCATGACTCTGAGGTCAATGATATGTCATTAGAGGAGGAATTTCTTATAGATTTATGATAAGCTCACTTCTTTGACTAGGATCTTGACATTAGAAACAATTTTAAGTTGTCTATCTTCAAACACCTACCTAGTGAATGAAAACATAAAGCTATAAAGGGATCAATCGTCCTTTCAATTGTGCAATGAACTAACAACTTTCATGCAATGAAATTGATGTTAATAGGAGTTATACATGCATATCTACATATCTATGATACAAAGAACCCTAAGATTTCAATAGAATCTAAGACTCAATGAAAGAGACAAGAAGGTAAAAGAAAAAGAAATGTTCAGTATTTACCACAGACTCCATTTCCACCTCTATTTTAATTATATATAATAGAAAAAAGTTAGCAGGTAGAATTATGCAAGCATCTTCAAAGGTCTGAAAGACTTGTGAAGTTCACTTTCATTATATTATGGCTATAGTAAACCATTTAAATATTGCTACTAGATTTCTAGTATGCCACACAAATATATTAATTAATGCTATCCAGAGATTGTCAGAGTCAGTTTTTAATGTGAAATACTAAGGGATTAAATATAACCCAGAAGAGGGTTACTCTGTTTAGATAGTAGAAAGTGCCATGTACAGTTCTTAATTACTCTCAAAATGCGGTTCTTTCTTAGAAATAATGTTTTGTTGGCTACTCTTTATTTGTTTGGCTGGTTTTGACTACCTGAAAAAGACCAAGAAAAGAAAGAAATTAATTTGCATCTCCCTTTCTTCAGTTTCTCCAATATCAAACTTACAAGCAATCAGAGAAATTTTAAATGAATTGCACAGGTCTGTGGCAGACATTCACAGATGATTATGACAAACATACTTTATTTTCATCCTTTGAATATTAAAAGTTAACTTATTGCCATGCTTCCAGAAACGCATAATGGACCTAAAGTATATCTTGTAACTTCTTAACTATGATTTAAAAGGAAGTGATAGCCACTTGACTATTCTGCAGAAGTACCAGGGCATAAATATAGGCTGCTGTCCCTACATATTTGTTAAGCTGTGTGTTTCAAATGTTTTCAACCATATGATATTCTGTACTGTGTCTTTCATATCAGATGAATTGTGACTAAAAATAACGCTGGGCAGCTTCATTATTATTTAGCAAACAGTTCTTTAACCCATTTTAGTTTCCAACTCAGATAATCAAGTTCGTCACATTTTAGTGTCTGTGCATTTCCTTACTGCCGTTTGTTAAGACTTAAGTAAAGATGGTCACTGAGGGGAAGACAGCCCTTAAACCCTATACTTAGTAACTTTAGACTCACATCTACTTGCAGGAGAAATACATGACAGATCTATTGTTCTGTATTAGCAGGACATTGTCCAGTATATGAACACATGCAAACTACTCAGGAAGGCCTTTGAATATTTAAGGCAAGACACTAGTGGCTCATCCCAGTGGGAAACGCAGAAAAGGGGAACCTGATTAAATTTAATGTCATTGTCACTTTTTTTTCATTGCGAAGAATTATATAGGTAGCCATAGCTACCACACTGTTCAGACAGCATGACCACAATATTCCCCTCAGAGGTTGGCGTCAAGGACTGAATTATTCACTCAAAGAATGTGATTCATTGCTGGATGTGGTTCTTACAAGATTAAAAGAGTCATCAGTATATAAAATGCACATACGTACTCTAGGGGCAAAAGTAAAACCACTGCAACCTTTCGATCACTGATTAGGCTTTGTAAGAATAATCTGTTAAAAATTATATCAATAAATATTTTCTAGTATAATTTGGACTGTGAGCCCAGGTCTCTCTCTTCTTTTCTAATTTAAAAATCATTTTGAAGTTAAGAAGTTTTCATATAAGTTGTTGGAGGAGTTTAGAACAAGACCTCTCATTCCTATTCCTTTTTAAAGGGAAGCTATTGAATCAATATTTAATTATGCTACTCTATGGTATGTAGCATCTCTGGGTAAAACCTGCTAGTTCATAAATGATTGCTTGTTCAGCATCACCAAATGAGCATTATGATAATCTAACAATGTTTACCATATATGTTATCCTTTATCATTAAGTCTCTAAATTTACAATTTTCCTTGTCTTGGGTAAATATTTTCAAGTGTGCAGAGTCATTTCTAAACACGTATTTTACCTAGTTAAGTCAAATAAATATGTTTTTTAAAGCAAGATAGTTGAAAATTAAAATTTCAGATACTTTTCACTTACCTAATCAAATAATACCTCTCACAGAAGAAAACATGCTATTATTTAGCCACGTATGTTAAATTTCTGACCTCTCTTACTAATATCAGGCCCTGCTCTTTAAAAGGCTATGTAAAAGTAAATGCTAGCTGCTGCATAAAGTAGTCCACCAAGGAAGTAATTGGTGGCTTTTGATAAACTCAGGGGACTAGTAACAAGCTTTCACTTGCAGAATGTCAGTTCATCAGTTCAAACTCAGTCCATACAGGCCTGACTGAAAGCCATGCCACCTGAGCGTCACTCACTGGAGTTTATAATATGAACTGGAGGCAGACTCGGTCTGATTAATGGTGGACACAAGTCCATAACCCAGCACCCACCATCATAATTGGCTCCCTCGTTTGAAGTCTCAGGAGACTGAATGGGCAATGGAATTTGAACTACCAACTTATTCTGGTCTCACCAGGGAAAGATGAAGACTCCCTGGTGGGGCTACTTGGAGAAGCTAGTAATGATGCTATTGTGCCTTAGACCTGTCCTATAGATAAACAGAGAGCTTTCCTCTGTACAAGAACACACTTAAGCACCTATAAAACACCAAATAATTCATTCTGCATACACAGGGTTAAAGTAATGTTCTTTTATGATTGCCTTCAAAATAAAAATGTAAATGAGCTTCTTTATTTGTTTTAGTCTACTTTGTAACAATATTGTTAGAGAATATTAATTGTATTACAAAGAACTTAACTTGTACTCTTAAGTAAAATCTAATCACATTATCTTCTAGTAAAATTTTATTTACTGAAATGAAATTACATCTAGAGTTTTCTTAAATACAGTCTTATTCTACAGCATGAAAACATGCTAATGTCAAATTCAGAGATCATAATTTCTTTCTATTAAAAAAATTCTGTGTAGATTCTACATATTGATTATTTAAATTTGATGCCCACAGAGATTATCACTTTATTGAAAGTTGGGTTGATTACCATGGAATTTATTAGAAGACAACTGTAAGCAGAGGAAGCCTTGGAGATGCAACTTTGCCCCTGAAATACCAAGGGATATTTTCCTCGGTGTAATGTTAAACAATGTGCCTTCAACAATAAACTGACAATGCCTTTCCTGAGGCTTGTGGTGTGGTCACGGTGTTGATCTTGTCTTTTCTTCTTAATGTGCTCCCATACCAGAGACACTACAATAGTCATTCACAAAAACTACAGTACAGAGAAGTTTAAGATGCTTCTTCTGTAATGTTTCTTTCTTCTATCTGCAGCTGGGGGGTTACAGCTGGTGTCTTTTTTGTTTTTTGTTTTTTTGGTTACCTGAATGGATTTCCGCTTCTTAACTGTACCAGCTTGCCATTCTTTATGATGATAGGTTCAATCAGAATATTTTAGTGTCCTTTGGTTTCTGAGTTACCTCTCACTCTTTAAACAGTTTTAAAACAAGTTTTGCTAATGTTGAACATTTTATTATTTAATGCCATCAGAGCTATTCCTTTATAATTATCTGAAACATTCTCATATAATAAAATGACTAATAGGTGCGAATAAAAATGATGGAAAAATGTTTAACTAAGGTCTATATGTAGGGCATTTTTCTTTTTAAATGGCTATCAACAGAAAAGAGGTTATTAAAAATTAAATTTCCATTTCAGTTGAATTACCATTTCCTGATATTGCATCTGTAAATATAAGAAAAATGAGGCACAAAATAACTAAAATTAGGCTCGCTGCTTCTTACTCTGTATTTTCCCTAGGAATAATGATTGAAAAGACTCAATACAAGGTCACTACCAGAATTGCCCAAAACCTGATATTAAAACACCACAAACTTGAATGTTTTTAATGACTCTTTGACCTGCATGCTTGTAACAACAATAGCAAATATTTATGATGCCCTTACTATGTACCAGGCACCATACACAGTACCTTACATTATCATATTAAATTAAGTCTCACATTATCAAATCTATGAGGTGGGAACAAGTATGCCCATTACATAAATGAGGAAACTGGTGATTAGACAGGCTAAATAAATTGCCTAAGGTCCGCAGTGATCTAGACCTATTTGAACTCACACTGCTTGAGTTTAAAACTCCTTCTCTTAAAGGCTGCATTATACAGCCTCACCACATTTATGTACACAACTGGATATTCATCAACTGTAGATTTTTTGATATACTACTATTCAAATGTTATCCCTTGGAGGATATTCCCTGGAATTTCTTAGTGTATTGGATTTGATTTGTTTTTGTTGACAAACTTAATACTTACCAGATATGTGACCTTGGGCATGTCATTTTTCTCTATGAATCTCAACTCTCTCATCTCAAAAATGAGGTAAATGAACTAGATAGGTCTCTAAAAGTCTGCATCATTAGCTTCTGCTGCATAACAAACTATGCCAAAACTCCACGCTTAAACAAAAACTAACCATGTATTAGTGCATGATTTTGTGAGTGAGAAATGTGGGTGGAGCACAGATGATGGTTCTTCTGCTAGACTGGGCTGGGTTCAATCATGTATACAGGGTAACCAACCATCTCAGTTGGCCTGGGAGTGAGCAGGTTCCTAGAACATGGGATTTTCAGCACTAAAACTCAGAAAGTTCCAGGCAAACCAGGTTGAGCTGGCCATCCTACATGTATCTGTGGTCAGTTGTCATTCAAAGTTTCACTCACATGTGTGGAGACTGGCTGGCTATCGACTGATGCCACAAGGTAAGTGAGCCACAAATGTGACCATCCTGCCAGGATCATTCACATCATGGTGGATACAGGATTCTCAGGAGCAGCAGGAGAGGCAAGGCCCAATCAGCAAAGTCCCTGCTTGCCACTCTCCCATGGTTCAAAGTCAGTCACATGGCTCAGATTCAACTAATGAAAAGGTAGATTCCATCTCTCTATGGAAGGCTATACAAAGTTGCACTGTATAAGAAACTAGGTATATAGAGGGATAGAACTTGTAACCATTTTTGCAATCTACTGCAAGATCATTTCCTGCTCTGAAATCAGGATTTCTGTGCTCATCAATATGCTCCATCTAAAAACATCCATGAGAGTAACAGAAGTTAAACAACAGAAATTATAGTCTCTCTGTGGCTATACTGCCCTGTGTAAACAATAGGGTTAATTAACTTGTCCCAGGACTGCTTAACCCACTTGATGAGCTTGCTTAGACCCCTGAAGTCAAGGGACTCCTTAAGACAAGGATTAAATATGCAATGATGATCTTCATATCATCTTTCTTTCCTTAACTTCTGTTAAGAGATTAAGTATGAAAAGCTATTCAAAACTGGGATTATGCACACTAAGTGGCATTTCTATATAGTTTTAGCTTGTGTGTTAAAAGGGCCCCAAAAGGGTCATGACTAAGAGTGTCTAAAGAGGGTCTAAACTGAGGGTAACAACAATTGTTTCTCAAATTAGAAAGATCTTTGTGAAATGAAGGAGGAAAAGGAAAGGAAAAGGTAGTTTTTCATAAAAGAAAATATACTGGATTATTTTAATAAATAGGGTATAAATATACATGCGTCATATATCCATACATGTATAAAATTATGCACATTGTGTACATAAGATGTATCTTCTTTTTACACTGTATTTGCATGGTATCTTATTTGCAGTACAAGAGTTACACAAGTAATGCAAATGAGTGAAATTAGAGAAGTAACTTAGTACAATAAAAAAAAAGAATGAAGAAGAATATAGCAGAATGGAAGCAGATCTCCCTTTTAAAGTAAGAAACTATTGCTAACTTCTTTGTCTATCTGATTATTTCCAAGTAAAAAATTGGGGCCCAAAGTTCCATCTCATTTTTAAAGGGAAGACAGAAATACACAATTTCTCAATTTTAAAATGTTTAAAACTGAATTTTAAGACATTTATTATTAGTGCAAGCTAATCCAGAGCTGAATTCAGGCCAAAGTCACCAGTTTCCAATATCTATAATAGTTGTTACTGTGGATTATTTTATGTGCCAAAATATGAAGTTGGGACAAATATTTGGGGGAAATTTAGTGGGTCTGTGAGTTTTCCAAGCATGGTGTACTTGTTATCTATTTCTATGTTACATATTACCACAAATTTAGCATCTTATTATAACACATTTATTATCTCAACATTCCAGTGGTTTAGAAGTCCATCTTGGTGCAGATGGTTCTCTGTTCAACATTTCACTAGGCTGAAAACAAGGCATTGGCCAGGGCTACAATCTCATCTAAGGTTCAGGGTTCTTTTCCAAGCTTACTGGTTATTAGCAGAATTCAGTTCCTTGCAAGTGTAGAATTAAAGTCCTGCTTTCTTGCTGGCTGTCGTGTGGAATCAGTCTCAGTTCCTAGAGGCATCCCACAGTTGCCTAACATATGCTGCTCTCTACAACATGGCAGTGTGCTTCTTCCAGTCCAGAAGGAAAATCTCTCCACGTCTTTTAAGAGCTCACCTGATTAGGTCAGACTCACCTCAAGTAATCTCTCTTTTGATTAACTCAAACTCAATTGACTAGGGACCTTAATTATATCTGTAAAATCCCTTCTGCCATATAATGAACATAATCACAGGAGTGCCATCCCATCATATTCCCAAATTCCACTCACGTACAAGGGGAAGGGATGACTCAGAATGTGTACACCAGGGAGTGAAAATCTTGAGGGCCATCTTAGAATTCTGCCTACCAAATACAGGAAACACTAGTTTGGAGAATTTTGATCCTCCAGATTAATACTGAACATGTTTTGTGCCCTGATTCTCCAAAGAATTATCTTTATCAAGTTGTACCATTTCTGTTCTTTTGTTGTGTCATTTGCTTTAAACGAAAAATTACCTAAGATAGTCTTTTAATAAACTATTTCTTCTTTTGTAGGAATAATGAAATTATTGTCCAAACTATACTCTATGATCCCTTTAAGGAGCTCCATGTGAGAAATTTATTTTAAAGCTTGCTGGAGGGACTTCCCTGGTGGTCCAGTGGGTAAGACTCCACGTTCGCAATGCAGGGGTCCCGGGTTCGATCCCTGGTCGAGGAACTAGGTCCCACATGCATGCCACAACCAAGAGTTTTCATGCTACAACTGAGTCTGCATGCCGCAACTAGGAAGCCTGCATGCCGCAACTAACGATCCTGCATGCCACAACGAAGATCCCGCGTGCCGCAATGCAACTAAGACCTGGTAAAGCCAAAATAAATAAATAAATATTTTTTAAAAAAATAATAAAATAAAGCTTGTTAGGAGAGATTTTGACTTCCCTGAAGAAGTAAAAAAAAAAAAAAAATCTCTCTTACACTAGAAATATATAATTGACTTTACCTGTCTTTTCTTTTGGCTGCCATGAACTTATAGCCAGATTTAAATGGGCCATTATTCTCTGTATATAGTGGATGGAGAATCCTTTCCATTCTTAAATTTGTATTCATATTTTTCTAGTTGGGTTGTAATTCTTAATTTTATATATTTAATGTTTTTGTTGTGGTTAACTCAAATCAAAAAGGAGATACATGACAAATACATAGATTAGATAGATGTGCAGAGGACAGAAAAATAATAAAGACAGATAGAATAATAAATAGTGATGAGAGAAAGAGATAAAATAAAGATCATGTATTCTTCACATTTTTAAGCTACCTATTCAATTCCATAAATGTATATATCTGTCATTGTACCAATATCTCACCATATTATTTTAACAGCATTATAACATACTTTATGGTCTAGCAGGGTTTTGTTTTCACACTGATATAATTCTTTGGCAAAAAAGTCAGTGATAAAATCCATAGTAATCCATTATTTTAATATTAGCATTTAATGCGCAGCAGTGAATCCCCTTTTTTTCTCTATTTCTATTCTCTTTGAACATGTTGGGTCTGACGCCTTATAAATGTAATACCACCAAAGTTTTGGAGGTACAGTCAGTCCTATTCTTCCTTACAATCATATTTCTCTAGATGCAGTAGACCAATTTTAAATTCACAGAGTCACTTATTTCTCATGCAGAATACTTCTATGTTGCATTTACACAACCATATTCTTGTTGTGGAATTAGACTGCATTCTTTTGTCACATGACATGTCTGCCTCATCAGAGGAAAAAGTTGTAGAAAAAAAAGGCTTAGTTCAAATAACGATAATTTATTTTGTTTTAAAATTTATTTTTACTTTTTCATATCCTCTTAAAACTTAAAAACATAATTTATAATTATTAATAATTAAAATAGATTATATAGACTACCAAGATAAATATTTCAACTGTGACTGTACCCCAAGCCTTCCAAAATTAAGACAGTCACCTCCTAATAATGATTTAAGAAGAATATTGAAGTATTACAAATTTAAGATTCTGAAGCATTCCCAATGAATTAAAATATTTACTCCCACCTCATAGAAATAGCTTATTTCAGTCTGTGGCAGGGTAAGTAGAGAGGCGAATCTGGAATATTTTGTGCCAGAAAGCAAGGAAGCGCTCAAAGAATAATGGATTTATGTCAAAAGGACACAAGTGCCAGCTGGAAGAGGCTCCCACTGGCCAAATTTGACACAATATGTGCATCAGAAACAATTATAACAAATGCAATAGAGAAAAAAAATTGAGCCCATAATGTTACTCAAAATGGAGGAAGAGGTGGAGGTGGAGACGGAACACACTTCTTTACGGAAGAGTGACCAGTAATAAATAGAGCAGGAACGATAGGAAAATCATTAAATGGTAAAACTAGGGAAGGGGGGCTTCCCTGATGGCGCAGTGGTTCAGTCCGCCTGCCGATGCAGGGGACATGGGTTCATGCCCTGGTCCGGGAAGATCCCACATACCACGGAGCGGCTGGGCCCGTGAGCCATGAGCCTGTGCTCTGCAGCGGGAGAGGCCACAGGGGTGAGAGGCCCGCGTACCGCAAAAAAAAACCTAGGGAAGGGGAATATGGGTGTCCACTGAACTATTCTCTTGGCTATTCTCCAGTTCAGAAAATTTTCAAAATTAAAAAATAAATTAATTAGTAATACAACAACAAAAGTATATTTAGGGCCCAGAATCATAACTTGTTCTAGAAAATAAATAATATTACTACAAATTGTAGTAAAATATACATAACAAAATTTACATATATATCTACAAAGCATTAAATTGTTAATATTTGTTATCTTTGAACAGAGATCATAGTGAAGAGAAATAGTTTCAGTCTCTGTATAACACATATCTCTTGTTTAAATTGCTCACATGTATGTATTACCTTTATAATGTGTAATAAATTTTTAAAATAAAATTTACTTTCAGCATTAAATCCCTACAACTATATAAATATGGAAAGACAGTACATATAATATGCACAAAAGATAATACTGTCATATGAAAATTTTTTCAATTTAATTTTCTTTACTAATGAAGGCTAAAGAACAATAATATAAGAAATAAGGTGATGAAAAGGGCTGGCAGCACCTTAACACAAGTGTACTTCCAAGGATCCTCTTACCAGGCCCCACCCTTTATACCCAGTGGCTCCTGTTGTTATGGCTAGGACAGAGAAGTCTTCTGCGGAAATTAGATAAGTCTGCTCAGTGCTAACCTCCAGGGTGGACCTGAAGTGGGCAAGGAATCAGAAGAACTTGAGCATAGACCTGGGATGGAGAGAGACAGAGAAAGAACTCCAAAGAACTAATGATGATCCAAAAAGGAAAGTATTTTACATAGTATCTAGGTTCACCTACATATTTCTTGGAGAATTTGGTGAGAATGCTGCCTCACAACAAGGTATTGTTTGAGATAAACAAGTTCTAGTTCCAGGAGACAACCAAGCCAAACCTGAGTTTAGTGATGGTCTTAGAAGGAAGAGGAATTTTTCTTTGAGGGTAACTTAAACTTAAGGATCAGTCAAATCTTAAACTTAAGGGATGATCTACTAAAGACTTAACTTCTGTTTTCACTACTTTGGTACAAATATTATATAAAGTCTCTTCATTGATCCTACTGACTGGTGGGGTATGAGGGAGGGTGCGGGCAGGAAACAGAGAAGGTAGAGAAAGGTCTCCCCTGACCCAGTTAACACAAAAAGGCACGTGAGAACTCAAGATTTAGTCCTTTCTTATCTCCAAGAAAGATACAAAGCCCTTCGTGGGTTTCTAAGTCCTTCCCTTTATACTCAAAGGCCTGAAATGGGATGTGCATACAGTAGAAAGTCAATAATTCTTCTAACAATTATAATTAATCAAATTATTATTAAGAAATTCCTTCTACCAAGAGGCACAAACTACTATGTATAAAATAAATAAGCTACAAGGATATATTGTACAGCATAGGAAATATAGCCAAAATTTTATAATAACTTGAAATGGAGTATAACCTATAAGAATTTTAAATCACTGTGTTGTACACCTGAAACTAATATAATATTGTAAATCAACTATACTGCAATAAAAAAACAAAAAAATTCCTTCTACAATATACACATATCTATAGAAAAGCGTTAATACTAACATATTCCAAGTTGAGACCTTTTGTTTAGATACCCATTAACATTCCTCTATTGTTTGAGGATTTGAACAATGAACATATTCTTCTATTAGAGTTTAAATTTCTTAAGATCTTATTGATTGTTTACGGAGAATGCTCCACCCTAAGACGCACACCAGGCTGCCTCCCTACACCCTTGATCTAAATTTTAGCAGGATCCAGATACCAACATATTACAATCTTCATCAACATGCATTAGTTTATCTTAGCTCTAACTTGGAAAAGGAATCCTGAAGACTTCATTTATTACTCTCCACAGTTCTTAAAATGATGCAAACCTTATTCTTAATGCTCAGTTATGTTTATTGTCTGTCAGTTTTTTTCTAGGTGAATTCTGATATAGGTACAATTTCCCTGAAAATGGAAGGGCCGAAGGTAAAGTTTGTCATTAAGGCAGAGTCTGTTTACTCTTAGAATTCCATGGAAATAAATTATAGTACAAATTACAGTATCTTTACCATAATAACATTATTCAGATGAGGGAAAAAATCTTTTTGAGGACTTAGCCTCTGGGTTTCCTTCATCTATAAACAGCCCTTTGGGTTTTCAGTACATACTCTTAAAGGCAACGATAAAGCAACTAGAATTAACAGCAATCTGTTCTTAGAGCAGATTTAGGAGGTGTCAAACATTATCTTGCTTTGTTTACTTGAGCCTCTTTCACAAAGCCATGTTCTTGTTGATCTGTTTCTCCTAGTTACCTTTGGGAAGTCATCACGAATAGTGTACATTTCCCAGTAAATGGAATCTTTAACAAGAGATGCTATTTTTATGCACATGAAAAAAAATTACTAGAGAAAAATGTGAAATGACAGGGAATTTATTTTGCTAACCTCCTATTATAGATATACAGATTTTCTAGATTGACAATTCAAAGCAAATTCTTTGATTTGTTTGTTCGTTGCTTTTGTTGTTGTTGTTTAGTATGGTGATCTGTTTGGTTGGGTTTTTTCCTCCCCTACAGAATTTATTATTTTCTTCAGTAAAGTGGCGAGTAAACTTAGTCAATCTTATGTCAGTGATCAAGAGTCTTTCATATAGGTTATCTTGAAAATGATTTATCTGAAAATTAATTCTCAAAACCTATTAATTTAGAAAAGAAAAAAATTGCAGACCAACTAGTAAATCTACTAGGTACACCAGCAACTAAAGTCAGCTTAAGTGTGATTTTAAAAATTCACCGCAGATTCCTTAGTGATCAGATACAGTGATCATATCCTCAAAATATTCTGAGAATAGGAAAAACAGTGCTATAAAGTTGTAATTGTTCTAGGGAAGAATGCTCAGGTGACTAGTAATCTGGAGTAAGACAGACCATCACATGATTAACTACATTATGTATTTTATATCTCCAAATGATAACCTCAGATTATACTCCCATAAAGATGCCATAATTGACAATTCACAGGTATATCAAATATTGTGACTCTATCTGAGTATAAGTATTCTGAATACTCAGTAGTCCTGTGAGGTTTGTCTCATAACATAGGAGCTTGTAAAATAATGCCTTACACTTCTTTACTTACTGGATTCTATTCATTTCATTATTGAATCCAGTTTACCAAGAATGTCAAAGGTTAATGAAAGATCTTTATTTTTTTCAGTTTTAATATTCTCTGAAAACAAATAAAATAAACAGTGCCCCTAAAGATAATTCAATTACTGTTTCATTCAGTATAGTTCTCTAAAAAGTTGAATTATAACTCTTTATTACATTTTTAGAAAACTGGTTTTTTTTCCTGCTTCTTCTTGAGAGGAGAAACAGAATAAACATATACGAAAAAAGAGAAACAATAAATATACATGAAAAAGAACATGTAATTTTAAAAAATAAATAATGAAAGAGCCAAATGTAACTATCTTTAGCTGCCATAGACAAAAAGAAAACTCCAAAATGACTTGACCTTGAAAGTCAGTAAATATAAGCTCCCTGCACTCCTATGGAAGGATCTCAACAGAACTTTACAAGCTACTGATACTATGCAAATTTTGGATGATTTAGGCATATCAGTGGGGTAGGGATATCAGAAAGCAAATGTAAGGGAAAAGATAATTGAGTTAGGGTCCTGTTACCAGATACAATGGCATCTGCATAAAGCTTGCCAGAAGCCAAAGTACTGCTTTACTGTGCAAAGGAAGTGTGGCATCTAGTGGACATTTCGTTTCTGCAATACCTTCCTATATTTTTCAGAGAAATAGATGTGATACAGAGTAGATCTTTGTGGTTTAACTGTCTTGTTGTTGTTATTGTTTTAAATAAGCCATGTTTTCATCTTCCATGTTAAGTGTGACTTTTTTTATGCTAACTTGGCAATAAAATCAAGCTGTCCATATGAAAAAAAAATGTTTAGAATCTATAGGTCTACAAAGTGATTCTTAGCTGAGTGTGTTTACTTTTTATTTTGAAAAATATCCCAATATGATATTTTAAAATTATATTTACATGAAATAAAATCCTTTTTGTTTTTCCTGGAATATTAAGTTTCACAAAATGTGAAATGCTTTAAGAAAGTCAGAACGAAAATATTAGTATGTGAATGTACTGCTTCATAACATGAAAATCTTTTACAAATCAGATAGTTCAAGTATAATAGAGATTTGCATTGAAATTCATAGAATTCTAAATACATGTTGAGTTTATTTTAGAAAATAATATTTTCAAAATAAGGTATTTTAAATGACAAATCAGAAACAAATTTCAATTTCTGTTGATTTTACTTACTCACTGATAAACGTTAGACATGGTTCCAGTGAAAATTTACTTCTGAATATTCCTTGTGACCCAAAATACATTAACTCACTACAATCTGAAGTCATATTTCAAAATTCACCTTTGCCCTCTTGTCAAATCAGTCAAGTGTTTTAAAAAACTTATAAGTGTACAACTCGGTATGTATTAAAAGTTAAACAACTTCCAAAGAGCTTAGTGCTTTTCTATGAATTGACTAAACTCTCAAGTTATCAAAAACCCTAGCCAACATTTTCCTCTACTCTAAAATATTTTTTGCCTGCTATTGATACCTCAATGTTTCCATAGGTTTGCTTATATGAAGTTGGCCTTTTAGCAATAGGAAACTTTGAAGAATAATTTGTGAATTTCAGGTAGGCAGTCTGAAATGGCTTGGGTTTTTCGCTATTTGGGGGAATAGAGGCATATACTTCTGTTCATGGTTTGGTTCCCCCCTAGTGGACATCAAGTAATACTGTAAATTAAAATTCTTACATAATATTCCAATGGTCAAAGTAATAGAGATTAGTTGTAGGTTCAGCTGAGGGAACTAAAGTAGTTATTTTCCTGTGATATTTTTGAATCTTACAGTTCACACTCAACTTGGTATCTAACCATCCATTGTTTGAAATGTGGGTTAATGATCTTTAAAGAATCTATAAATCCATGAAGAAAATTATATAATTGCAAAGTTAATATTTTGATGATTTGAAAAATATTGAGATGAGACACTTATTTGGAAACTTTTTTTACTTATTTCCATGGTAGATAAATAATCATCCATACTTTGTTCCATGAGACTTTGTAAATTTAGGAAAACCCTTTTTTCCATTTCCTAAAAGGTACATCACTCTGAAGACTATGCAGCAGCTTATCAAGTGTACAACAGCATTTCTTAAAGGGAAAGCTCTTCTTTCCCATAAAATATACATATAATATTCCTTCCACACTATTCTAGAATACATGAATGAAAGAGAAAATAAAATGGAAAGAATCAGTGAATTTTTAATGTAATATTTGTGTTTAATAAAACTCTTAATAAAAGTTTAATAAAACTTTGAAAAAAAAAAGAAAGAGAAGGAGAGGAGAAAGATGGAGAGGGGAGGAGAGAAGTGAATGGAGTTGCTCTGCAACCTCAGGAAAAAAGGATTGCCTTGGTATAGGCATTTCAGCATTGTACTATACAAGTAGCCATGGCAAAGCACAGCAACTTAACAAAAATGCATTCCACATACATAGCTGCAAACAGCATCAGTAGCAATTATAACAGGGTTTCTACAGATATTAAAAATGAAAGTTTTCCATAATGTCTAAAGCACTACATAAATATAAGGTGATGTTTATAAGTATTGCTGTCTTCAGCAGCAGAGACAATAGCTAAGACTTATAGAATCTTACTTACAAACTGGTAAACACAGTTTTAACTGGTATACATACATCACTTCATTTGAGCCTCACAACAACCCTATAAGGTGGGTTCTATTTTATCCTTATTTTGCAGAAGAGAAAAACGAGGCACAGAGAAGTTAACTGCCCAAAGCCACACAATTAGAAGATGGTAAAGGAAAGATGCAGCCAGTAATCCTGGCTCCTAAATCTGTGTGCTTAACCTTTGAATCTCTTGAAAATTACATTGATGCTAAGAACAGTAATGTCAATAAGAATCTGGTAAGCAAATATATCAAGTGCACACATTAGAACTAAATTATTATGACCTCAATTTGGGATAAATTCTACTTCAAAATTAAAAACATCACTACCATACATTATAGGTATTGATACTGTCCTTTAGATTTATTCTTAACATTTGAGAAAACAAACAGCAAAAATGCCCTCTTGCAGAATCAGCTTATTGCTACAGATTAATATTTAGAATGAAAACAGAAAAATGACAAGCCTCTGTACCAACTTGTAACCAGAAAAAAATGTATTTAGTCCAAGATACTCATTTATTCTTTAAAAAAAATTTTTAAAGCAATGAACTACTTATAACCTTTCAAAGCCATTGTATTAAAAGGAGATTTACCTTTTTCTTTAAAAACTGCTTGCATAACGGTTTGGAAGTTCCCCACTTCTGGGTGATAAAAGGTGCAGGTTTACACAAATGTTTTATTCTTCAGGGGATGTTTGGAAGTGCATTAGTTATATCAAACATTAAATAAATAGTACTAATTTCAAGATATTTCATGAAGTTACAAAAGGTCAAAATATCAAGTCTTCCATAATAGCACCATTGATACATTTTAATACCAATCTTTGTAATATTCACCATCATCTTCCCCACAACAAAAATAATATCTTCCTATTTCATGATTAATTAAGTTCTATCTTCTGTAATAATGTTAATTTTAGTGATACGATCTGATAAAAAAATTACAGAGCTCAGGACTTCCCTGGTGGCGCAGTGGCTAAGAATCCACCTGCCAATGCAGGGGACACAGGTTCGATCCCTGGTCAGGAAAGATCCCACATGCTGCGGAGCAACTAAGCCCGTGCGCCACAACTACTGAGCCTGCACTCTAGAGCCCGCGAGCCACAACTAGTGAGCCCAAGTGCCACAACTACGGAGCCTGCATGCCACAACTAATGAAGCCCACGTGCCTAGAGCCCGTGCTCCACAAGAGAAGCCCATGTGCAGCAACAAAGAGTAGCCCCCGCTCACTGCAACTAGAGAAAGCCCATGCACAGCAACAAAGACTCAGCGCAGCTAAAAATAAATAAATTAATTTAAAAAAAAATTTTAATAAAGAAATAAATGGAAAGACCTCGGGGGGAAAAAAAAAGAATTACAGAGCTCAAAGTACATGAACTTCTTATACCAGGAAAGATAAAAATTGATCTTTCAGAAATTTCCTCTTTTGCAATTGATATGTTTCTGATTGCTTTACAAATGGGACTTTTTATTTTTAATAGACCCCCAAAACATAAATATCAATATATTAGAGCCAACACCAAAAATATCCCAACAGAGTAGGTTATTCAAAGAGTAAATGACCTATGGTAATAAAGGAAGTGAATAGAAGCCACAAAACTTAGGTACCCAGAACTGCTTTAGATGTTTAACTTATTATCTTATTTGGTGATTCTCACACCTTGGCTACCAGCCCAGCAGCATAATCATCACTAGCATACTTGTTAGAAATGCAAATTCTCAGGCCCACATCAGAACTACTCAGTCTGAAACACTGAAGGTGGGGTTCAGCAATCAGTGTTTCAGTAAGCCTTCCAACTGTCCAATTTAATCCTCACAATGACCCTATGAAATTAATAATTTCTATATTTTATGAACAAAGGTTAAACAACATCCTAACGGTACCAAAAGAGAGAGAGAGATTCAGCTGTGTGCTGTCTACAAAGGAAACATTTTAGATTCAAAGAGATAAACAGGTTTAAAGTAAAAAAGATGAACAAATATATATAATATGCAATTAATAACCATAAGAGAGCTGTAGTGGGTACACTAATATCAGAATAGACTTTAAGACAAAACGTATTACTAGAGACAAAGAGTGGCATTTTAAGATAAAAGGGTCAATTCATTAAGATGATATAACAATTATAAACATATAAACATCCAAAAACCTGAGCCCCAAAATACATGAAACAAAAATAACACAAATGAAGGGAGAAATACATAATTCAAGAGTAATAATGGAGGCTTCAATACTCCACTCTTAATAATAAGGGTTAGAGCAACTAGACAGAAAATCAACATGGATATAGAAGATCTGGATAATACTAAAAACCAACTTGACTGAACTGACATATATAGCACACTCCAGACAACAACAGCAGAGTAATTCTTAAGTGCACATGGAACATGCTCCCAGATACACCATATGTCAGACCATAAAGCAAGTCTCAATAAATTTAAAAAGATTAACATCATGCAAAGTATGTTTTCTGACTATAAGGGGATTAAATTAGATATCAAAACAGGAAACAATATGGGATATCTACAAATATTTAGAAAATTTAAGTCGTACCTCTAAATAACCCATGTATCAAAGAAGAAATCACAAGGGAAACAAGAAAATATTTTGAGCCGAATAAAAATGAAAACACAATATATCATATTTATGAAATGTTGCTAAGTCAGTGTTTAGATGGAAGTAGCTGTAAATATGTATATTAGAAAGGAAACAGAAAAACTAAATAGATCTAGTAAGTAAAGAAATGGAACTAGTAATTAAAATTTTTATACAAAAAAAAAAAATCCCATGCTCAGATGGCTTCAGTGATAAGTTCTTCCAAACATTTAAAGCAGCGGTCCCCCAATTTTTTGGCACCAGGGACCAGTTTCGTGGAAGACAAGTCCTCCACGGACCGGGCGGGGGTGGGGTGGGGGTGGATGGTTCAGGCAGTAATGCGAGCGATGGGGAGCAGCAGATGAAGCTTTGTTTGCTTGCCCGCCACTCACCTCCTGCTGTGCGGCCCAGTTCCTAACAGGCCGAGGACCGATACCAGTCCATGGCCCGGGGGTTGGGGACTCCTGATTTAAAGAATACCAACCCTTCACAAATTCTTCCAGAAAATAGAAAAGGAAGTAACACAGCTCATTCTAAAAGATGAGTATTATCTTTATATTAGAAAAAAAGAAAAGCTGACCAAGAAAAAGGGAAAATACAAATTGCCAAAATCAGAAATGAAAGAGGAGACATCACTAACACGTTTATAGAAATTTAAATTATCATAAGGAAATACTGTGAACAACTCTATGCCAACAAATTGGACAATGAAGATGAAATGGAAAAATTTCTAAAAAGAACAAAAATGCTGTTACTGAAGTTGACTGAAGAAAAACAGAAAAACTGAATATACCTACAACAAATAAAGAAATTGAATTAGTAATTTGAAGTCTTCCCATAAAAATAAAGCTCAAGCCTAGGTGGCTTCACTGATAAATCATACCAACATTTAAAGAAGAAAGAATACCAATCTCTCCCAGATTTTCCCCAAAGACAGAGAAGGAAGCACTTTCCAGCTCATTCTATGAAACCATTATTATGCTGATACCAAAGCCAGACGAAGATATCACAAGAACACTACAAACCAATATCCCTCATGAATATACACATGAAAGCCCTCAACAATATATTAGCAAACAAAATCCAGGAAAATACGAGAAGGATAATGCACCATGACCAAGTGGGATTTAAACCCAGAATGCAAGGTTGGTTTAACATCCAAGTAGAAATTAATGTGATATCTTATTAATAGAATAAAGAACAAAATACACATGATCCTCTTAAAAGATGCAAGGACTTAGAAAAAAATCCATTCATGTTAAAACAAAAACAAAGAAACTCTCAACAAGCTAGGAACAGAAGGGAACTTTCTTAACCTGATAAAAGGAATCCATGAAAAACCTACAGCTAACAGCATACTTAATAACTAAAAGACTGAATGCTCTCCCCCTAAGAACAAGGCAAGGATATCTGCTCTCACCACTTCTTTTCAACATTGTACTGGAGATTCTAACCAGGGTAATCAGGTGCTACAGACTAAATGTTTGTTTTGCCCTAGAATTCATATGTTAAAACCTGATCCCCGGGGCTTCCCTGGTGGCGCAGTGGTTGAGAGTCTGCCTGCCGATGCAGGGGACACGGGTTCGTGCCCCGGTCTCGGAAGATCCCACATGCCTCGGAGCGGTTAGGCCCGTGAGCCATGGCAGCTGAGCAAGCGCGTCCAGAGCCTGTGCTCCGCGGCGGGAGAGGCCACAACAGTGAGAGGCCCGCGTACCGCAGGAAAAAAAAAAAAAAAAAAAAAAAAAAAAAAAACCTGATCCCCAATGTGATAGCATTTGGAGATGGGGATTTTTGGGGAAGTGGATTTTCGGGGGATTAGTGCCCTAATAAGAGAGACCTCAGAGAGCTACCCTTGCCCTTCCACCCTGTGAAGACCCAGAGAGAAGAGGGCTGTCTATGAACCAGGAAACTGGTCCTCAGCAGATTCCTAATCTGCCAGTGCCTTAACCTTGGCTCCAACCTCCAGAACTATGAGAAATAAATTGTTGTGTAAGCCACCCAGTTTATGGTATTTTTATTACAGCAGCCCAAACAGACTAAAACATCAGGCAAGGAAAAGACATAGAGAGGGGCGGGAGAGAGAGAGAGAGAGAGAGAGAGAAAGGGAGGGAGGGAAAGAGGAAGGGAGTAAAGAAGAAAGGAAGGAAGGAAGAATATCTCTAGAAGAAAGGAAGAAGTAAATCATTCACAGGCAACATGATCTAATATGTAGAAAATTCCAGAGAATCCACAACAAAACTGTAAGAACTCAATGACAAGAAGATAAGCCAATTTAAAAATAGGTGAAATGGGAGTTCCTTGGCGGTCCAGTGGTTAGGACTCCATGCTTCCACTGCAGGGGGCACAGATTAGATCCCTGGTCGAGGAACTAAGATCCCACATGCCATGGCATGGGCAAAAAAATAAAATAAAATAAAAATAGGCAAAAGACTTGAACAGACACTTCACCAAAGAAAATATATGAACGGCTGATAAATATATGAAAAGAGTCAACTAGTTATTAGGAAAATGCAAATTAAAATCACTTCACATCCGTAAGTATGGCTATAAAAAAGACACAACGACGAATGCTGGAGAGGATATAGAGAAACTAGAACCCTCAAACTGCAGCCACTTCGAAAACCAGTTTGGCACTTTCTTGAAAATTAAACATAAATTTACCCTACAACTTGTATTTCTAGTTCCAAGCATCTACCCCTGAGAAATGGAAACATATATCCACACAAAGACTTGACCATGACTGTTTATAGTAGCATTACATAATTGCCAAAGTTGGAAAATTTTTAGATGATCATCAACTGGTAAAGGGATAAAATGTGGTATGTCTACATACTGAAATTCTATTTTGCAATAAAAAGAAACAAACTACTGAAACATATGAACCTCAAAATATTTTGCTAAATGAAAGAAGGTAGCCACAAAAGATCACATATCATAGGATTCTATTTATATTAAATGCCCAGAAAAGGCATATCTAGAGAAACTTAAAAAAATCAATTAGTGCTTGCCTGGGTTTGAGGAATGGGGATTGACTGCAGATGGACAGAAAGGAACTTTTGGAGGTAAAGGGAATGTCCTAAAATTGGGTTGTGGTAATAGTTTCATAACTCTGTAAATTTACTCAAAAAAAATCATTGAATCATGCACTTAAAATGGATTGATTTTTGTGGTATGTAAATTATACCTCCAATCAAGCTGTTAAAAAAAAATTATCTTGTTTCCACAGTAGGTGATGGACCTGGGATTTAAACTCGGGACTAACTTGCCTTCAAATATTTTATGTTTTCTTTTTTGATGACTTAATTCCATAAAAAATAGACTTTTCAGATTTGGAAGTAGCTGAACAGTGAAATATTTTAGCAAAAGGTACCTTCTAATAACAATTGGCTTGTAAGGCTTTTTTTTCACATTTCCTTGCCAAAATACTTGCCTTTAAAATTTGATTAGTCAATGATTATTTGCAGGTTATTATCCTTAATTTGCTAACACTTTTACTAACAAAAAGGCATAGAAGAAAAATTTGAAATTCAAAACATAACACGCTTTTTTTTTTTTTTTTTTTTTTTGCGGTACGCGGGCCTCTCACTGCTGTGGCCACTCCCGTTGCAGAGCACAGGCTCCGGACGCGCAGGCTCAGCGGCCATGGCTCACGGGCCCAGCCGCTCCGCGGCATGCGGGATCCTCCCAGACCGGGGCACGAACCCGCATCCCCTGCATCGGCAGGCGGACTCTCAACCACTGCGCCACCAGGGAAACCCCCATAACACGCTTTTAAAAGTGATTTGTTTTCCTTTATTCAACAAAGTAACAGATCGTTATCAGCAGCCTACTCATCCTGATTTCTACTCTCTTCATTCTTACTTCTCGGAGCCAGAACATCACAGGCTGGGAGTGAGTTACCTTACCCAACACCTGCATGTAACAGGAGCACCCCAATACTAATTCCACTAAGATTTTTATCTGGCTCATTTTTCTACACCTCTAATGATCCTGGCTTAATATCTAAATATGGCAATATATCAGAAAAACACAGTTCCTTTACCAAAAAAAAAAAGAAGAAGAAGAAAAATTGTTCTATGTTTCACAGAACAAAGTAAAGCAAATGTCTAATCCAATATTCGTGACACTCATTCCAGATGGCCTTTCCCTCCTTGAAAGTTTCTAACAGCTCTTTAAAGAAAACTCTGTCCCAGGCCCACCTCCTACACACACCCTTTCCCAACTACGTCCTAGTCATCCTTGTGGTCTTAGTTTAAAAGTTATTTCATTTAGTCATTCACTTATTTAAAAATAAAAACAAAAAAAGTACCAAGTGCATACTAGAAGCAAGGTGATCTGCTGGGTTCTGAGAAACAAGTAGAAGACAGAAACCTTACAGTTTAAAAGCAATACATAATTATGTAATCTCTAATGCTATGGGGATCTATCTAATTTAAAATGGATGCTTCTGAAAGGCCTCTTGGTAAGTGACATTTAAACTGAAGTCTGAAGTATAAAAAGAGCAACCATCATGGTGAAGTGTGAGAAGGGTGGCCCAGACCAAAGGAGCAGCATTTTGAGTGAGGAAAGAGCCTAAAGCTTGGGAGGACCTGAAAAAAGCCCATTGTGGTTAGAACAGAGTAAGCAAAATGGAGGAAGGCATCCAGATGAAAGTGAAAATGTAGATTAGGCGTTATAGGCCTCCTTGAGGATATTAGTTTTTATCCTAAGGACAATGGGAAGCCTCTGGTTTCAAACAGGTAAATAAAACCTAATTTACCTCTCAGAAAGATCTCCTTGTGGTGTGAAGATCGGATTAGGCTAATTAAATTAAGAATACTTAACCCCCAGATTACTAAAACAGATTATTAAAACCTTGTAATTTCTGGGGTCCTCAAATCTCTCCTCCTTGGTAGAAAGAGGAAGGTAATCTCTGGACTACTTCCCTCAGGATGGGTATGACCTGTGATGATTGTGATTCTAACAATGTTTTGTTTATTTATTTTTTTTAAATCACAGATCATGGTTTGGCTGCTACTGGACCCTACCCCGCCTTTAGTTGGATGCTTAAGGGTGCTGGAAAGCACTGATAAGTAAGCAGGATGCACACCACAACAGCATTACCAGAACATTGTCTTCCAGTAGAGGTTCTTCTGACATCTATTATCAAAACCAGGGGTTAATACCCAACATATATAAACAGCACATAAACTCAATATCAACAAAACAAACGACTCCATTTAAAAAATGGGCAGAAGACCGGAAGAGACATTTTTCCGGAGAAGACATACAGATAGCCAACAGGTACATGAAAAGATGCTCAACATCAGTAATCATCAGAGACATGCAAATCAAAACCACAATGAGGGGCTTCCCTGGTAGCGCAGTGGTTGAGAGTCCTGTCGATGCAGGGGATGCGGGTTCGTGCGCCGGTCCAGGAGGATCCCACATGCTGCCGAGTGGCCGGGCCTGTGAGCCATGCTCCGCAACGGGAGAGACCACAGCAGTGAGAGGCCCACGTACCGCAAAAAAAAAAAAAAATTGAAAACCAATATTATTGGCATTATGCACATGTCTATTATATACTCGTGTATATAACTTTGGGGAAAAAAGTTGAAATGGATACAAATCAAAAGTAGAGTGGTTAATGGAGCAAAGCTTTGTTTTCCTCCCTTATTGTAAATACTTTGTATTTTCTTAAGTAGTGGGATTATAGGTGGTTTTTATTTGTTGTACTTAAGATCACACACTCAGTGGCAAAATTAAGCAATAAATCCCAGCAGTCTGGCTCCAGAGGCCCTGCTTTTAACTACTCACTAAACTGCCTTTATCTGCAGCAGTATATAAAATACAAACGAATAATCTTAGAAAATATTTTATTTAGTTTTTCCCTATCATACCCAGAGTACCTCTACATTCCTGATTCCAAATATCTCTTACCATCCTTGAATCAAGAGTGCCTTTTGTTTCACAAAGTCTTCACCCATAACACTTCAGGCCCTGGTTAATCCCTCAGAGATCTATTTTACAGGAAGGAAAGAACAAGGAACTACTTACAGTGTTTTACAATGTCATTGTTAATTGTGGTGCCCTTAAAATTACAACAACTTAGTTTGGGTGTGTAATTAAGCCAATTATCTTGAAAACGCTACTGAAATTTTGAGCAGCCACCACTCCTCTGGCCTCCTTTGCTTGGCTTCCCTGCCACTGTTTGAAGCTTCTGTTTGAGGTGGGGAGGAAGAAGCATAGTAGCCTCTTTGTTGCAGAGCCACAGGTAAAAAAAAAAACGCTCTTGCTCAAAGGTGACAGGATCCCTTCATCATTAATCCCAGGATGACCTCCCCCACCCAGAGAAATTCTTAGACTAAAAGGCTCTCATGTATATGCCTGTTAAAAACAAGTCTCTTTAGCCCTGTTCTTGTCTCTCTCTTCCTACGTCCTCTGGAATTTCTTCTTCCTTAAGGCACTTTATTTAAGTGAAGACACTCAGTTACATAAAGGAGGCAGAGAACATTTTCTTGCCTATCCAGCTAAAAGAATCTTCTTGAAATGAGTTGAGATAGGATTAGTGAAAAAGAGAATACCTTCTGCCAAAGAAAGCAAAAAATTGTTTTAAATAGTGCCCAGAATTAATTAGATGGGCAGTTACATTACTATTTTTTTCCCTTATCTCTAGCAGCTTTTAAAAGGCTGTGATTTACAAGGCATATTTTCTGGCCAAGATTTCTTTTATGGAAAATTTTGCTTTACCTAGACAAAGTACATGAAAGGAATTTAAAGTACATGTAAGATTAAAGAGGTCCCAATTTTTTTTCAAAGCATATTTTAAAATTATCCTGAGCTTTTCCATTTCTTTTTAACAAGCTATTAGTCCAGAAACTTGTGCATCATGCATGCTTACCAACTTGAATCTGAAAATATCTTTGCTCTTGGAGTTCTGGTAAAACTCCACAAAATATATGATGAATTACTTAAGATTGATATTGGTCTTACTGGTGATTTGGAGAATTAACTACGTAACAATATATAAATCCCAGGCACACCTATATGTAGATGAAAATGGTGGCTATCCTAAAAAAAACTTCCCTAAAAAATATGCGCTGAGTTCACACATACAGTGATACTATGATGCCAATAATGTTTACTGGATTCTTTCATCTACTAAAAAATTTTGAGGACTTTTCCCCATAGTGAAATGAATAGACAAACATTACCTGATCTTCGTGTTAAATAACTGAGGAACTGCCTCCCATGGCAGCCACTCCCCATAAGGACCACTGTGAGATGACAGTTTGACTGCAAAAAAGCACCCTATCAACCCCAACTTGTTCCAGGAAATGACCAGCCATGGAAAACCCTCCAGTCTTAACACTGAACAATCAATCCTTCCTATATTTTGAAATGACCCCAATTGCTCACCCCCTTACCGCCAACCAACAACTGCCAAATATACCTGAAAACCAACTAGAAAGTCTCCCCTGCTTCCAAAATTCCCACCTTAATAAATGCTTGCCAATCAGAGACTCTCAGAATTCTTATTTCAAATGATAAACTCACGCCTTTCTGACACCATTGAAAGCCTGCTGAAATTGAAGTGATGGCAGGGGATTCCCTTGCTGTAGATTTATGAATAAATTAGCCTTTGCTGATTTTGTCTCATGCTTATTTTTGTCTTTAACATAACTGTATATGATATTATGTATGTTAAGCTATCTCTTAGTTACCTCTGAATCTTTTTCTCTCCACCCCCACTATCATTACTAACATCCTTATCATGCCTCACCTAGTGTGAAAAAAAAAGTCCAGGAGGTGATCTCTTTGCCTCTGGTGTGTTCTTATCCATCCTTCTCCTGCTGACAAAATAGTCTTGGTAGAAGGCAAATCTGTTCACACACTTTCTCTATTTTCATGGCACTCCAAGAGCTAACTATGGTGATAAACCCAGATGCTTTCCATGAAGAGGACTTACAGTAACAGGAGTAGTAGTACAATACTAAAGTTAAAATAAATGACTATATGTTAATTTATACTGTTTCCATTAACAGATACTCTGAAAAGTAGAGAAGATTTGTTATCCTAACTAAGAAACCTGAGATTCAAGAAAGCAAAGTGTCTTAGTCCATTTGGGCTGCTATAACAAAATACCACGGACCGGGTGGCTTATAAACAACAGAAACTTATTTCTCACAGTCTGGAGGCTGCGAGTCTGAGATCAAGGTGCCAGAATGGTCAGGTGAGGGCTCTCTTCTGGACCGCAGGCTTCTTGTTGTATCCTCAGAGGGTGGAAGGAGCTAGAGAGCTCTGTGGAGTCTCTTTTAAAAGAGCACTAATCCCAATCATGAGGGCTCCACCCCATGACCTAATCACCTCCAAAGGACACACCTACTAACAAACAACCATCACCTTTGGTGGTGAGGATTTCAATTTTTAAATTTCAGGGGAGACACAAACATTCAGACCATAGCACCAAGTGAATTTACCCGAGATCACTTAGCTAGTTAAGTGGCAGAACCAGAGTCTGAACCTAGCTTTGTCAGATTCCAAGGTCCGGGCTTTACATTAAATGCCCTACCCTACAACCAAGTTTAAAACTACGGCAATTTTTTCAATATGCCATGCTGGTTCATAGGTCCTTGCCTATGCACGTGCTTGGACTGCTCACGTCTCACCATGAAATCTTCCCTCATCTTCACTCTCTCCAGGCAGAGATGATCATTGGCTCTTTGCATCACTGCTTTAACTGAAACTTGCCTCTTTCATGGCTCTTATTAGTATTAGTATTTACATTCGTATTTCACTGGAGTATAAGCTCTTTGAGGACACAGAATTCGATTCCATTTCCTAGTAAAAGTTTGGTATTCTGACTTACCAATGATAGGAATTTTCAGAGAAAGGAAAATAATTTTTTTTATAGTTCGCTGGTGCTCTACAGTGAAAGAACAAAATGGAAATAGTAACTAGTAATTACCTCTCAGGGTTATTCTGAAAACTAAATCAGTTCTAAAACCTGACTGTATATTGGAATCCCTCAGGAGGTTGGGAAGATGTAAATATCCAGATCGGATGCCACATCTTCTGATTCATAACCTCTAAATGGGTAGCTCATAAACCTGTATGTATGTAGATCTCCGGGGCAACTAGACTTGGCAATCACAGAATTTAATGTTATAAACTATATAAACCCTTATGACGAGGCCTAGCCTATGGTAAATGCTCAATAAATGTTAGACTTTAAATGATAACACCTTACAAATGTCATACCACTCTTTTCTTTTTTTATACCACTTTATAATTTACAAAGCACTCACAAAAGAATTATCCAATTTGATCTTCAGAACAATACAAGGATCAACATTAATCTCTACTGCCCCAAATTATTCAGTAGATTGTAATCACTTAAATGCTGTCTTCTTCAAATGGAATGAAATAGAGAGAAGGAAACCTCTTAAAAATAAGGCCTTCCATAGTCTGAAAAATATCCATCTGCTCTTCCAATGACATGTTGTCTACCATGACTCTTAACTTTGGGTAATCAGATCTCTAGCTTCTCTAAATGGTTTTTAGGAACTGGCATTAGGAAGTTGGTTTTGTTTGTTTGTTTGTTTGTTTGTTTGTTTTAAAGAGTGCTGGTTAGGTAACCAACACTTCTGTTACAAGGGATACCTTTATGGAAGATAAAAATGATCATTTAACCAAGAGAGTCCTAAACCTGTACCTTGCAAGAAGGAAGAGTCTCAAAATGTTGAAAAAAGATGCTGCTAGAAATCTAACACAAAACTGTGCAATCCTACTAACTTCCTGGTGCAACTCCAGAAAGCACTGAACAAATTCTTCCAGATCTTTGCTTCTGGAAGGCCCAGCAGGGCAGTCTAGAGGTGGTACCAAGAAATTAATAAGCATATACATCTGAAGTAGTGAGTGATCTTTGTCAATAAATGACTATAGAAAGCAGTCAATGAAACAAAAAAATAAAATAAAATACATAATAGTTTTGGTGTCAAATCAATAGTAAAAAATTCTGCTGTAATTCTAACGGGGGTGCAGAATCTCAGGAATATAGACATGGCAATTAAAAGGTGTGATGGAGACTACTAATACAATGCACCAGCTGGCAAAAAATGGCATGGGTGTGAAAGTAATATTACAGTAAAAAATAATTTTTACCCAGGGCTTAAGAGAAAATCATCCTTATTGTCCAGGTCCCTTGGGAATCTGTAACTATGTAAAGTTCCCAAATCCTAACCATGCATCCCAGGCATCAACAATGGTGGGCATGCAATACTGTATCCCTGATGATCTAACAAATTAAACATGTGATTTAATATGAAATGTTTAAGTGCTGTTAAATTTATGAGCTAAATTTGAAATGTATAAATAAATTTGACTGATATTAGACTTGTGATTTTGATTTGAAGATTGTAAAATAATTTGTTTATAAACATTATTTCAATGATTAAAAGAAAATCCAAAAATTAACCTCTAAGTTAAACTTATCAGGTTTGTAAGGAGCATTTAAATGCTTACAAAGATTTGTTGGGTTTGAAAAGCCTTCCTTGATAAGTTGTCTGAAGTACTTGGGAAAATAAAAATGTGAAATTCATGATTATATTTGAAATTTATGACTTTAGTAAATTTAGCATTATTTTAAATACAACAAGGTGTGAGTATTAAAAAACTCAGACATTAAAAAACTCAACTGACTATCTTACAGATAGGGAGTAGGAATATGTCAGAGGTAGGGGGAAGACAAAAACAGAGCAAGTAACTCAGCACTGGTCTTAGAAATCTGTCTACTAATTTGTTCTGGAATAACTAGTGTTTCTGATTCTACTAACATTGAGTGGAATGCCTAAATTTTCTCTGCTTTTTATCAATTAATGTACTAATTTAGTCAAAATTTGTGTTTAGGTGGACAGGAATTTCATTCACAAACTAATTTAATTGTATTTCTGATCACCTACTATATATTCCTTAAAAAAAAAAAAAAGAAAGAAGGGAGGGAGGGAAGGAAAAGAGAGAAAAAGACAAAATTTGTCTTCCAAAGGCATTTAAAATGTTATCTTTTTACTCTTTCCTGTTTTGGAAATATTCATTCACCAAATATTTGTCAGGTGCCGAAGTGCCGAGTCCTGTGTTAGATACTAAAGATACAGCCCTGCACAACATAGGCACAGTCTATACCTGTGCCGAACTTAAATCAAACTTAACAGCTTACAATAGAATAGACTAAAAAGGTACAAAAGACAAATAGATATTAACTTTTCTAATTAATTTTAAATATCTCTAAAGTATGTTATAAAAATGCACTTTATCAAACTTAACTCTATCCTAATAGATACACTGAATTAAAGGTTAGATGTGGACAAAAAATGTTCCATTACAGTAAATGCCTTGTAACTGGATATTTTAAATGAACATTTCCATATTTCAGTCTTTCAGATTAGTGCAGACTAGTTACTGTTATTGAACATAGGGACAAATATAACATAACACACTATGCTGTTTGGGGAAATGGTTTTTTAAATGGTCACAATTACTGTAGTTTAAGAATTGTTTTATAAGTTTAAGCAAATTCAAAGCACAAAAATCCTTCTAAACCATGGAAACTAAGTCTGAAATTATTTTTAGCCTATTAAATGCAGTTTTGAAATGCCTTCTACAGGGATTATCACACATAACAGATATAGACAGAAATATTTGAAATCCAAGTTACTTAAGAAAATCTCTTGTATAATATAAAAAAAATGTATCCTACAGTCTATAAGGTTCTAAGGGAAATCATTCAATGCATACAAAAGAAATCTCAATGCGAATCTTCCTGTTTCTTGAGAATATATTTCAATTTAAAAACCATTAGGGGCTTCCCTGGTGGTGCAGTGGTTGGGAATCCATCTGCCTGCCAATGCAGGGGACACAGGTTCGAGCCCTGGTCCGGGAAGATCCCACATGCCACAGAGCAACTAGGCCCGTGTGCCACAACTACTGAAGCCCACGCCTAGAGCCCGTGCTCCGCAACAAGTGATGCCACGGCAGTGAGAAGCCCATGCACCACAACGAAGAGTAGCCCCTGCTCGCCGCAACTAGAGAAAGCCCGTGCCCAGCAACAAAGACCCAGCTCAGCCAAAAAATAAACAAATAAATTAATTAAAAAATAAAAACCTTTAGTATACTTGTTCTTTTCTAAGGGCTTCACCCATTTCCACAAGTTGAAGAGTATAATTCAGTGAAAAGTATAACTGAGGTTTAAGTCTTCCCTGCAAAAGTTGGTCAGAAGCATTCCAAATACATAAAATTCAAAGGGTGAACATAAAAGGTGAATTCTACTATCTTAAGTGTAAAGGAAAATTATTACTAGAAAAGAAATAGGTTAAAATTGCAGTCCCTGAGAGTGTTAGAGTCCTCTCTTACTGCTTCATTTCTGTATGATTCCTTCTTCTGCCTCAACCCTTCAATGACACTGGACCTCTACCTAGTCTTTAAACACCATCTAGCACACTGAACTTGTACTAATTCATTTATATCTTTTGACATCATGGTTTGTTTTTTCTCATGTTGTACCATACATTTCCTTTCACTCTGTTAAAGCTATAGTAATGATTTTCTCATAAACTCTAACCCCAGTCTTTGTTCAAGAATGGGTACATTAAAATTTTTAGCTTACCTTTAGATGTCTCTCAAATAATCCTACTGCTTTCACTCAAATTCAGAGATCTAGTTTGCTTCCTGTGGAGCTAAAATACTGGCCACCTCCTCACTGGCTCTACAACCTTCAGGCTGCCTCCCAATTTTCAAATCTTTCCTCAATCTCATTTGAGAAGACAATGGCAGCAGTGACTATCAGCAAACATTTGCTGCCTTCCAGATCTCAGTATTTCGTATCTCACCTCTGGGACACATGCATGAGTAACACCAAGCTCACACTATTTCTGGGTTTCCTACTGTTTGGTAAGCTATCTTTGCTCTTCAGTTTCTTACTTGTCCTTGGAGAATGTCTAAAAGAGCTTGGATAGGGCTGTCTACCTTTCAGGAAGCAGATAGTGAACAGTGACAGTCCACAGAACCTCAGCCTCAGCACCAGAGTCTGGCTCTGATTCACCTCTGTTGGCAACTATGTAGTCCAAAAACATACAAGGTTTTTCTATTCATAGCCACATGATCTGGAATCCAAATAAAAGCAGGCAGCATGAATTCTTTTATTGATAACAATGATGAAGCAAGAAGATCTGTGTGGCAACTCTCAGGAATGATCAAATATTTTGAGAGGTTCTAGCCATACGTGTGTTCCATCTATGGGTAGTTCTTCATAATGCTCCAATTCAGAGTGGATTTTTAGTGGCATTAAATTTAAATGTCTGAAAATCAATTAATTGGCTACTATTACAATTTTAGTATGAGACCTTACAGCAGGCTATTACCAAGAGAGTACAGAATTGGTTAGGACATACTAACACCCAGTTTATATATGTTTATATATGTTCCATCTCTATTGGAGTATAATTGCTTTACAATGCTGTGTTAGTTTCTGCTGCATAACAAACTGAATCAGCTATAGGTATACATATATCCCGATATCCCCTCCCTCTTGCATCTCCTTCCTACCCTCCCTATTCCACCCCTCTAGGTGGTCACAAAGTACTGAGCTGGTCTCCCTGTGCTATGTGGTTGCTTCCCACTTGCTATCTATTTTACATTTGGTAGTGTATATATGTCAATGCTACTCTCTCACTTTGTCCCAGCTTACGCTTCCCCCTCCTCCTGTGTCTTCACGTCCATTTTCTACATCTGCATCTTTATTCTTGTCCTACCCCTAGGTTCATCAGAACCTTTTTTTTTTTTTAGATTCCATATATATGTGTTAGCATACGGTATTTGTTTTACTCTTCCTGACTTACTTCACTCTGTATGACTGACTCTAGGTCCATCCACCTCACTACAAATAACTCAATTTCGCTTCTTTTTATGGCTGAGTAATATTCCATTGTACATAGGCACCACATCTTCTTTATCCATTCATCTGTCGATGGACACTTAGGTTGCTTCCATGTCCTGGCTATTGTAAATAGTGCTGCAGTGAACACTGTAGTACGTGTCTCTTTTTGAATTATGGTTTTCTCAGGGTATATGCCCAGTAGTGGGATTGCTGGGTCGTATGGTAGTTCTATTTTTAGTTTTTTAAGGAACCTCCATAGTCGTTGTATTAATTTACATTGCCACCAACTGTGCAAGAAGGTTCCCTTTTCTCCACACCCTCTACAGCATTTATTGTTTGTAGATTTTTTTAGTGATGGCCATTCCGACCAGTGTGAGGTGATACCTCATGGTAGTTTTGATTTGCATTTCTCTAATGATTAGTGATGTTGAGCATCCTTTCATCTGTTTGTTGGCAATCTGTGTATCTTCTTTGGAGAAATGTCTACTTAGGTCTTCCACCCAATTTTGGATTGGTTTATTTGTTTTTTTTGATATTGAGCTGCATGAGCTGCTTGTATATTTTGGAGGTTAATGCTTTGTCAGTTGCCTCATTTGCAAATATTTTCTCCCATTCTGAAGGTTGTCTTTTAGTCTTGTTTATGGTGTCCTTTGTTGTGCAAAAGCTATTAAGTTTCATCCCGTCCCATTTGCTTATTTTTGTTTTTATTTCCATTTCTCTAGGAGGTGGGTCAAAAAAGATCTTGCTGTGATTTATGTCACAGAGGGTTCTGCTTATCTTTTCCTCTAAGAGTTTTATAGTGTCTGGCCTTACATTTAGGTCTTTAATCCATTTTGAGTTTTTGTGTATGGTGTTAAGAAGCGTTCTAATTACATTCTTTTACTTGTAGCTGTCCAGTTTTCCCAGCACCACTTATTGAAGAGACTGTCTTTTCTCCATTGTATATTCTTGCCTCCTTTGTCATAGATTGGGTGACCATAGGTTTGTGGGCTTATCTCTGAGCTTTCTATCCTGTTCCATTGATCTATATTCCTGTTTTTGTGCCAGTACCATACTGTCTTGATTACTGTAGCTTTGTAGTGTAGTCTGAAGTCAGGGAGCCTGATTCCTCCAGCTCCGTTTTTCCTTCTCAAGATTGCTTTGGCTATTCGGGGTCTTTTGTGTTTCCATACAAATTGTGAAATTTTTGGCTCTAGTCCTGTGGAAAATGCCCCTGGTACTTTGACAGAGATTGCATTGAACTGTACATTGCTTTGGGTAGTATAGTCATTTTCACAATGTTGATTCTTCCAATCCAAGAACATGGTATATCTCTCCATCTGTTTGTATAGTCTTTAATTTCTTTCAACAGTGTCTTATAGTTTTCGGCATACAGGTCTTTTGTCTCCTTAGGTAGGTTTATTCCTAGGTATTTTATTCTTTTTGTTGCAATGGAAAATAGGAATGTTTCCTTAGTTTCTCTTTCAGATTTTTCATTGTTAGTGTATAGAAGTACAAGAGATTTCTGTGCATTAATTATGTATCCTGCAACTTTACCAAATTCATTGATTAGCTCTAGTAGTTTTCTGGTGGCATCTTTAGGATTCTTTATGTATAGTATCATGTCATCTGCAAACAGTGACTGTTTTACTTCTGCTTTTCCAATTATGATTCCTTTTATAAACTTTTTCTTCTCTGATTGCTGTGGCTAAAACTTTCAAAACTACGTTGAATAATAGTGGTGAGAGTGTGCAACCTTGTTTTGTTCCTGATTTTAGAGGAAATGGTTTCAGTTTTTCACCATTGAGAATGATGTTGGCTGTGGGTTTGTCATATATGGCCATTATTATGTTGAGGTAAGTTTCCTCTATGCCCATTTTCTGGAGAGTTTTTATCATAAATGGGTGCTGAATTTTGTCAAAAGCTTTTTCTGCATCTATTGAGATGATCATATGGTTTCTATCCTTCAATTTGTTAATATGGTGTATCACAGTGATTGATTTGCATATATTGAAGAATCCTTGCTTTCCTGGGATAAATCCTACTTGATCATGTTGTATGATCCTTTTAATGTGCTGTTAGATTCTGTTTGCTAGTATGTTGTTGAGGATTTTTGCATCTATGTTCATCAGTGATACTGGCCATAGTTTTCTTTCTTTGTGACATCTTTGTCTGGTTTTGACATCAGGGTGATGGTGGCCTCGTAGAATGAGTTTGGGAGTGTTCCTCCCTCTGCTATACTTTGGAAGAGTTTGAGAAGGATGGATGTTAGCTCGTCTCTAAATGTTTGATAGAATTCATCTGTGAAGCCATCTGATCCTGGGCTTTTGTTTGCTGGAAGATTTTTAATCACAGTTTCAATTTCATTACTTGTGATTGGTCTGTTCATATTTTCTATTTCTTCCTGGTTCAGTCTTGGAAGGTTATACCTTTCTAAGAATTTGTCCATTTCTTCCAGGTTGTCCATTTTATTGGCATAGAGTTGCTTGTAGTAATCTCTCATGATCTTTTGTATTTCTGCAGTGTCAGTTGTTACTTCTCCTTTTTCATTTCTAATTCTGCTGATTTGAGTCTTCTCCCTTTTTTGCTTGATGAGTCTGGCTAATGGTTTATCAATTTTGTTTATCTTCAGAAAGAACCAGTTTTTAGTTTTATTGATCTTTGCTATTATTTCCTTCATTTCTTTTTCATTTATTTCTGATCTGATCCTTATGATTTCTTTCCTTCTGCTAACTTTGGGTTTTTTTGTTCTTCTTTCTCTAATTGCTTTAGGTGTAAAGTTAGGTTGTTTATTTGAGATGTTTCTTGTTTCTTGAAGTAGGATTGTATTGTTATAAACTTCCCTCTTAGAACTGCTTTTGCTGCATCCCATAGGTTTTGGGTCATTGTGTTTTCATTGTCATTTGTTTCTAGGTAATTTTTGATTTCCTCTTTGATTTCTTCAGTGATCTCTTGGTTATTTAGCAGCGTATTGTTTAGCCTCCATGTGCTTGTATCTTTTACAGTTTTTTTCCTGTAATTGACATCTAGTCTCCTAGCGTTGTGTTGGAAAAGATACTTGATATGACTTCAATTTTCTTAAATTTACCAAGGCTTGATTTGTGACCCAAGATATGACCTATCCTGGAGAATGTTCCATGAGCACTTGAGAAGAAAGTGTACTCTGTTGTTTTTGGATGGAATGCCCTATTCCTTAATAAGTTTTGTGCTTGATTTCTTTTCTTAAAATCTCAGGGCAGTCATGCAGCATTTTGGATGCTCAAGGTCTACTCTATTTTAGGAATTATAACATTACGTTTTTACTGCTACTCCTCTTTGTTTGATACAGATCTCCTAAACCAAAAAGTGCTTAATAACAGTAAACTTAATAAAGGTGAATTAACATTCTTTAAACTAGTGAGCTGCCTTTCTGCTTAGGCTGAGTTATAATTGTCCTGCCCTATAAAGCCACATTTCAGCTCTATCACAATTTTGATGTCAAACCCATATAATCAAGCCTAGTGTGAAAGCTAAAACATACCTGACAATTAAGGAGATGGTTTTATTCAGGCTACTATAATAGATCGTTCATTAATAAGGAATACCTGGGGCTTCCCTGGTGGCGCAGTGGTTGAGAGTCCGCCTGCCGATGCAGGGGACACGGTTCGTACCCCGGTCCGGGAAGATCCCACATGCTGTGGAGCGGCTGGCCCCGTGAGCCATGGCCGCTGAGCCTGCGCCTCCAGAGCCTGTGCTCCGCAACGGGAGAGGCCACAACAGTGAGAGGCCCGCGTACCGCAAAAAAAAAAAAAAAAACCCAAATAAGGAATACCTGAAGGAAAAGGAAATGGGGTTTTACACAGCTAAAATAGATAAAGGATTCACTGAGGGAGGAGGCGGGATGGGTCTTATCTAGGAGTATGTGACAGCAGGTAGTCTTTTATTTCAGCCATTTCTCGGAACACAAAAGAGTGGGATGGAAGGGTCCAGTAACTCAGGACTCAGATGAAGCTCAATATTTTCAAGGCAATGACAATTGTTCAAGACAAATGAATGTCATTCATCCTGAAAAACTTAGAGCTGATCATAAACCTCCTAAGTAGGATGAAGCAAGGTCTGAGAAATAGTCTCTCAATGATTCTTATTGGTATTATTTCTGTAAACTCAGCTGAACCATTTGTTGAGAGGTGGTAGCAAATGTCAATTGTTTTAGGGCCCTGGAGGCCCTAAAGACTTAGCATTTTAAAAGAGGGATGCCTTAAGGAAAAAGAAAAATATTAGTATAAAGAGCCAAGAGTTGAACCTTGAGGGTGTTGAGGCCCAGGGCAGGACACCCCAAAATGTGCCTCAATGACATTATTTTGAGTTAAAGTTGCCTATGAAAGACCTGATGCCAGAGGGACACTTTGACCCTCCTCTATGACTCCTTGAAAGCAGGAAATAAATCTCTGATATGAAAGTTACACTCCCTGCACCTGGAAGTAGAAGAACACTCTTATCACCAGAGTTAGGGAATTCTGTAGAGATCACTCTATAAACAAACCTTGTTACTTCTTTAATTTATTACCCCAAGCCCAAACTCTGTTTAGATTCTTAATCAAGCATCCAAAGCCTAAGTTTCTTTGTCCTGTCAGTTTCTCACAGATTTATTCTTTCTTTGTCTAAAAAATATAAAAGCTGCCTGCTTTGGCCGCTTCGTAGGTGCCACTTCTCTGAGACCTACATGCACAGGAATTAGAATTTGCTTAATTTTCTCCTATTGATCTGTCTTGTGCAAGAAAAAAAGGGAGAGGACTCAAATCAATAAAATTAGAAATGAAAAAGGAGAAATTACAACTGACACTGCAGAAATACAAAGGATCATAAGAGACTATCACAAGCAACTATATGCCAATAAAATGGACAAGCTGGAAGAAATGGACAAATTCTTGGAAAGGTACAACTTTCCAAGACTGAACCAGGAAGAATTAGAAAATATAAACAGATCAATCACAAGCAATGAAATTGAAACTGTAATTTAAAATCTTCCAACAAAAAACAATGCAGGAACAAATGGCTTCACAGGTGAATTCTATCAAACATTTAGAGAAGAACTAACAGCTATCTTTGTCAAAAAATATATGACAAACCCACAACAAACATCATTCTCAATGGTGAAAAACTGAAAGCATTTCCTCTAAGATCAGGAGCAAGACAAGGATGTCCACTCTCACCACTCTTATTCAACATAATTTGGAAGTCCTAGCCACAGCAATCAGAGAAGAAAAAGAAATAAAAATAATCCAAATTGGAAAAGAAGAAGTAAGACTGTCACTGTTTGCAGATGACATTGCACTATACCTAGAAAACCCTAAAGATGCCACCAGAAAACTCCTAGAATTAATCAATGAATTTGATTGTAAGGTTGCAGGATACAAAATTAATGCAGAAATCTCTTGCATTTCTATACACTAGCAATGAAAGATCAGAAAGAGAAATTAAGGAAACAATCCCATTTACGATTGCAACAAAAAGAATAAAATACCTAGGAATCAACCTACCAAAGGAGACAGAAGACCTGTACTCAGAAAACTATAAAACTCTAATGAAAGAAATCAAAGATGACACAAACAGACAAAGAGATATATCATGTTCCTGGATTGGAAGAATCAATATTGTGAAAATGACTATACTACCCAAAGCAATCTACAGGTTCAATGCAGTCCTTATCAAATTACCAATGGCATTTTTCACAGAATTAGAAACAAAAATTCTACAGTTTGTATGGAAACACAAAAGACCCCAAATAGCCAAAGCAATATTGAGAAAGAAAAATGGAGCTGGAGAAATCAGGCTCCTTGACTTCAGACTATACTACAAAGTTACAGTAATCAAGAGAGTATGGTACGGGCAGAAAAACAGAAATATAGATCAATGGTACAGGGTAGAAAGCTCAGAGATAAACCACACACCCATGGTCAACTAATCTATGACAAAGGAGGCAAGACTATACAATGGAGAAAAGACAGCCTCTCCAATAAGTGGTGCTGGGAAAACTGGACAGCTACATATAAAAGGATGAAATTAGAACACTACCTAAAATCATACACAAAATAAACTCAAAATGGGTTAAAAACCTAAATGTAGGAAAAACACTCTGACATAAACCACAGCAAGATCTTTTCTGACCCACCTCCTAGAGTAATGAAGACAAAAATAAACAAATGAGACCTAATGAAACTTAAAAGCTTTTGCACAACAAAGGAAACCATAAACAAGACGAAAAGACAGCCCTCAGAATGGGAGAAAATATTTGCAAACAAAGCAACAGACAAAGGATTAACCTCCAAAATACACAAACAGCTCATGGAGCTCAATATCAAAAAAACAGGGCCTCCCTGGTGGCGCAGTGGTTGAGAGTCCGCCTGCCGATGCAGGGGATACGGGTTCGTGCCCCGGTCTGGGAGGATCCCATATGCCGCGGAGCGGCTGGGCCCGTGAGCCATGGCCGCTGAGCCTGCGCGTCCGGAGCCTGTGCTCCGCGGCGGGAGAGGCCACAACGGTGAGAGGCCCGCGTACCGCAAAAAAAAAAAAAAAACAACCCAATCCAAAAATGGGCAGAAGACCTAAATAGATATCTCTCCAAAGAGGACATACAGATGGTCACGGGGCACATGAATGATGGTCAACATCACTAATTATTAGAGAAATGCAAATCAAAACTACCATGAGGTATCACCTCACACCAGTCAGAATGGCCATCATCAGAAAATCTACAAACAACAAATGCTGGAGAGGGTGTGGAGAAAAGGGAACCCTCTTGCACTGTTGGTGGGAATGTAAATTGATACAGCCACTGTGGAGGACAGTATGGAGGTTCCTTAAAAAACTAAAAATAGAACTACCATATGACCCAGCAAGCCCACTACTGGGCATATACCCAGAGAAAACCATAATTCAAAAAGTCTGATGTACCCCAATGTTCATTGCAGCACTATTTACAACAGCCAGGACATGGAAACAACCTAAATGTCCATCGACAGATGAATGGATAAAGAAGATGTGGTGAATATATGCAGCCATAAAAAGGAATGAATTTGGGTCGTTTGTAGAGATGTGGATGGACCTAGAGTCTGTGATACAGAGTGAAGTAAGTCAGAAAGAGAAAAACAAATATCGTATATGAACACATATATGTGGAATCTAGAAAAATGGTACAGATGAACCTATTTGCAGGGCAGGAATAGAAACGCAGATGTAGAGAATGGATGTGTGGACATGGAGGGGAAGGGGAGGGTGTGATGAATTGTGAGATTAGGTTTGACATAAATACACTACCATGTGTAAAACAGATAGCTAGTGGGAACATGCTGTATAGCACAGGGAGCTCAGCTCGGTGCTCTGTGACAACCTAAATGGGTGAGATGTGGGGCAGAGAGGGAGGTCCAAGAGGGAGAGGATAGATGTATACATACAGCTGATTTACTTCACTGTAAAGCAGAAACTAATACAACCCTGCAAAGCAACTATACTGCAATAAAAAAAAAAAGCAGAGTCTACTAAACTGTTATGAGTTATAGACAGCTTAGGAGAAAACAAAAAGCAGTTTCTTATATATCCAAAAAACAGAATATTAAAACATAAACAGTATTCCATATAAACATTACAGTCTTCTCTCATTAGTCCATTTAATCCTATGTAACCAATTCTTGTACTGCTTGATCTAGGGTTACCAGTCTCATATACCCTCTGCTTCTTGACTGGAGTTCTGGAAATCCTGACTCAGTCTGGTATGGTGCCAAAGTTGTGTAAGGAATGCCACCAGAAGCCTGTACCCAATGATACCTGGCATCATCTTTTTCCACAGAGCACTGAGACAGTCCTTTGCTGATGACGTATTAAGGCCTGTAGCTGATTGTAAGAACTTTCAGGGGAGCATTAGAGAAAAACAAAGAACTATCTGTATATGACACATTTAAAATGACTATGGTTAAATTATTACTAATAATTTTCTGAAGTGAAAGATCAGATGAGAGTTCTTAAGAATTATGCAACTGACAAAGAAATTTGGTTGTTTCTGTGGTATGTAAAATAAGATAATAAAATCAATCCAGAAAAAAATATTTTAGACAAAATATCTATAAACATAATGATTAACCTATTTTCAAAGAAGAGTGGATATTACATCTAATTTATGAAAATGGCTGAACATAATCTTTATAAGAAAGAAAAAACTTTGAATATACAATTCTGAGACATAAGATACCATGAATACACCAAGCATATAGTTCCAGAATATACCAAGAATATATCAAAAATATCAAGTAAAAGGATTCTATAAGTCTAGAGTAGGTCCTATTCATCTGTATAATGATTGGGACCTCCCAAAACTCATCAGTAAGTGATGTGAATCCCCAGTTGAAAACCAATTGCCTAGAAAATGCCAGATTCAAATTAAAGAAGTAAAGTTGTGGCCAACATTTTTTTAAATAACTGAAATTAGGGGACTTCCCTGGTGATCCAGTGGTTAAGACTCTGTGCTTGCAGTGCAGGGGGCACAGGTTCAATCCCTGGTTGGGGAACAAAGATCCCACATGCTTGCCACGTGGTGTGGCCAAAAAATAAAAAAAATAAATAAAATAAAATAATAAAAATAAATTAAATAACTGAAATTAGACTAATAATACTATATTGTTGTTGTCTAATATCAGGCAAAGCTATACCATAACTCTGATAAATAGAAACATATCATGGACAGTGAAGGCATTGACAATTCTCTTTGAACTTCCCATATCGCATAAAATTTCTAAAATATTTATATTAATAACATTTTACCATACAAATTTAATTTAAGGAAGGCTAAGCATCTTTCTGATTTGGCCATTTCCCCTCTCCAACCCCACGTTCCATTCAGCAACTATATGCCAAGAACAAATGAGGTCTCTGGGGATTCAAAAATAACAAGACACAACGGCTGTCTCCAGAAATCCTTGTCTTACAGTTTAGTGGGGAAAATACCCAGATGAGAGTCAAGGAAGCACAGACTAGCTTTTCTGTGTCCAACTTGGGGAGGAATGAGGAGAATGAGAAAAGGGAAACAGATGAAGGTTTACATATGGCCCTTGGACAAATGATCCCTAAACTCAGTGGTTTGAACAGTGAACAGGAGAAGAAGAAAGAATCTGTGTAGACTTCTATTAAAAGAGCTAATGGAGTGAATAGATAGGAAGGTGATGAAGCTGTCGACAAGAAACACGATCCTTGAAGAGACTGAAATCAAGAGCACAGATCAAGAACGCTGAAATACAAGAGGGGAGTTAAATGTAGATAAAGTAGGAGGTAAATTCTTCCTTAATCAGTAGAATTTTCTCACTAGTGAGGCCATCTGCTGAATGTGATTCATTGTGATTCATAGAGGAATTAGAGCATTTGAAGTATGTTTGAAACAGTTGCCAAAGAAAACAGGAAAGAAAAAGAAAACTGTCCAAAGATTGTAAAAGGACTTTCTATTGGCAGTGATTCCCCTAGTAATATTGAAGATAAAATACTTCTGGAGGCACCCATCAGCACTATATACAACCTTCTCTAGCAGGGTCAAAGAGCCACGGTGCTGGGTGGAGAAGGCAGATTGTGGCTGAGTATAGAAAGACCTAAGATTTGGACTGGACTGAAGGATCACAAAACTAAGGAGGAATCAGAGTAGTGGATTTGGTGCAGTTAATAGCAGAAGCGGTGGGACGCTATGAAATAGCTGAAGGATAGGACCATTTCAGCTCCTAATCTGAACGTAAAACATTACAAACAGGTCATTGTATTACATAACTTAATCCTCACATCAACCCTGTGAGGTAAAGTGGCATATTTCAGAAACTGTAGAATCCTAGATTTTGTTGAGAAAAATATTCTTCCTAGCAATTTTTATTACACAAACTCTTTTGAACCAACATAGGTCAGAGGATATTTTGGTAATCAATCGCTTTTGTTATAATTCCATAGTGTAGATGGATCTGCTCTCACAGTACCTAATGATTAGGGTAATTTACTCAAGCATGCTTTTTAAAGTTTATTCAGTCCAACAATTGATGAATGGATAAATAAAATATGGTATAACCAAGCAATAGAGTGTTATTTGATAATAAAAAAGAATGAAGTATTCATACATACTACAGTATGGATAAACTTTTAAAAAACAGTTTGCTAGGTGAAAGAAGCCAGACACATATTGTGTGATTCCATTTACATGAAATGTCCTGAAGAGGCAAATTTATAGAGACACAAAGTGGATTAGTTGTTGCGTACGCCTGGAGGAAAGAGGGAAGGGGATGGGAAGTGACAAGCAATGGGGTCAGGGTTTCTTTTAGGGCAGAAGAAAATGTTCTAAAAGTAGATTGTGGTGATGGCTGCACAACCCTGTGAATATACTAAAAAATACTGAATTGTACACTTTAATTGCTTAAATTATATGAAACGTGAATTGCATATCAATAACTTTGTTTTGAAAATTTTTATTCATGCAATGTTTAAGAGGATGAAAATGTACTAACAATTCAAAAATATGACAGTTATTAACAATTTAATAAAATGTGTAATGAAATATTACAGAACCTGTATCTTCTATTAAAAATAATAATTATTAGTCATACCATGAGAAGGTGGTAAATCAGTTATATATGTAATTGATTTAGCAATATTATTTTTAAAATACTATGATATTTTGATATAATACAGTCTGATCTTTTTTCTTGGAAACATGTTATCATGGAGACTGCCTTACAATTTATTTCATGTTACTTGTACTTCTATAATTTAACTGATTTAACACCAATTGTATTGAATTTTGCTCTATATTAATAGTTTAATGTGACATTAATACTTTAACCTCTGTTTGGACCATACTTACAAAATTTTGAAGCTATTGGTTATTTTAACTACAAAATACTGCTGAATCATTTCATCAAAGATTTAAAATTTTCTTCAGCATGGATTGCCAACCATTAACTTCAAGATGTCCCTCAGCCATTTGGACAGATCATCTCCTCATCTCCTCGGGGCTTTTTTACTGCTACATACTAGGGCCAAATCAGGTTTCCAAGCCAACCTTACTTACATTCTTCTTAGCAGTCTTACTTTTTAATGCATTCATTCATTCAACAAATTTTTATTGAGCAGCTCTTACGTGACAGGCAGTGAAAATGTACTACCTCTGGAAGGTAAGAGTCCAGGTAAAATATATAATTTAAAGAATAATTAAAATAGTGTAGGTATTGTAGGAGCACATAGCAGGGAAACCTCAACAGGTAGAGGAGTCAGGCTAAGGCATTTCAAAGAAGGAGATGTCAAAGTTGAGACTTGAAAAATGAACAGAAATTAGGGAAGCTATTAATAAGTAGGGTAGTTCAAAGAAAAAAAGTATATAAAAAAGTTCAGAAATTAGTGACACCATCAAGCTTCCAAGGTAACTTTCTCACAGTTCAGAATAGTTTAAGAATTGAGTGCAAAGGAGATATGGCTAGAGAAAACGAAAAAGGTTTTCAAGTGCCTAATTAGCTGTTTTAAGGAATTTGGATCTCCTAAGGGCAATGGAAGTCTTTGAAGAGTTTCAAACTTTAAAACAAGATAAGGTCTGTGTTTTACAAAGATCGAGTAGCTTGTTGTGTTTTTTTTTCCTTAAGGTACTTCTCAAAACCAGGAAACCTCCAAAATCCTTATAATCATGATTCCTATGGACTTCAGCTATTATTTCCAAATATTTGACATTTTTCCCACTTGAAAAAGAGCTATCTCAAAGCAATAATCAGATCTGTTATCTAGCAATCAATATGCATGGGGAGTTCTCTTGGCCAAGGCTTCTAGATGCAACTGGGTCAAGGACAGAGAGTAAGAGCAACCCTTTTTAAAACTCTCACTTTGTGGAATGCTCTCCTTTAAAGAAATAATGGCACATATGCACCATGGAATATTATGCAATCACTAAAAATAATGAGTTAGAGCTATTGACACAGAAAGGACTCTAGGAGTAATTCTGATAAGAAACACAAAATGTAGGTAAATATCTCCATAAACCCATTTTTGATAAACCATGACATCCACTATATATATGTATGTGTATATTAACATATGTAGGTACAAGCTTATATATGGTTGAATACAATGTAACATGAGCCTTTATCACAGGATCTGAGCTGACGAAATTCACTCTTACTCATTTAGTTCTCATTTCCTTTTGCTATATTCTTATATAAGCACACATTTCACTGCACAAAACAAAAAAGAAGTAAAAAGAACCCCATCAACCAACCCCAACCCCCACTAGGAATCTCAGATCAGTCCTGATTTTTTAATGAACGGGAATATACATATATATTCTGCCCACCTTTAAATTATCAAATGACTCTACTACATTACTAACCTATTCTTTTCTTCACAATCAGCCACCTAATTACTGAAAGTGAGGATCTAAGGCATCTCCAGTTTGTCCATACATACCAGAATTTTGATTTTTGTGGCATATTCCTTTCCTTCTACAACTGCTATTTAACAGATATTAATATATATTAATTACCTTTAATGTATAAAAATTACTTTTATTTTTCTCATTATTCTTATAAAACATGTTTATTAGAGAAAATGCCAACCATTTTTTATGTGTATATACATACACACATATGCAATTTTACAGAAAAGCATTAACTGAATCATAAATTCACTAGGTTTTTTCCCTAATGCTGACTGTGTTGCTTTTATTTTTGCTGCTCTCTCCACATCCTTCCCTTATCTTGCAGCAAAAATCAGCGTTACAGAATAGTAATTCCAGACCTAACACTTTAAACATTTACATTATAATGAACAGTTCAGAGTGCTTTATACATATCACCAATCCCATATGGCAGATACTATTGTCCAGATGTAATAAACGAGGAAACTGAGACAATCAATGGTAAAGTAACTTGTCCAAGGTCCACAGGTGTTAAGTGGCAGGGACACACTTGAACCCAGGCAGTTGGACTCTACAGTCTATGTGCTAGCCACTATTCTAACCGCCCCCCTTCTCAAATTAACATGGCCTTCCGTTTTTGTCTCTAATGCTCATGTCATCACAAGCAAATATATATAAACGTGTACATACAATACTAATATACACATACATATATGAGTGGGAATGTGTGGTTTTGCTAAAAAATAGGGTTATAGAGACACTTTCCTACATTTTGTATTTCTTGCATACAAGCAGTCATCATATTTTCAATACTGCAATGAACATTCTTTTACTATGCTCTTACTTACTGGTATTTTGTTTCTGTAATATAGATCCCAGTAGTGGAATTACCAAGTTGAAATAAATAAATAAATATGTATATGTAGTTTTATTTATAACTGATGTTGTCATACTGCATTACAAAAAAAGCTGTATAATTTCACATTTCTATCAATAATATAACAATACATCCTTTCATTTCCACCAGCAATGGAAATTAGATTTTTACATATTAATTAATTAATTAGTTCTGAGCAGATAACACATGCACATGGTTCAGTGTTGAGCAGATATACAACAGTAGGCAGTAAAACAATCTGCCTTTTAGTCCTGTCCCCTTTTAGTCCTGGCCTTTTAGGCCAGTTTCCCTTCCTTGAAGTAACTAATGGTGCCAGTAAATTAACAAAGGTATTTCACGCACATACAAGCAAACACAAATATAAATTGTTTTTCCCCACCCTTTTGTTGACACATAAACCTACTGGACTTAATATTCTGTACCTTCTCATTTTTATTTCATAATGATACTTAAGGACCTTTCTATCATTAGCCTTTTTTGAGCCCATCACTTCATACATCTCCCTAAATATGTGTGTATGTACATTTATAATTGTACAAAATAGATAATATTATATATGCTGTTCTGTCAACTTTTTATTTTTTAATTAATTTTTTCTTGGAGTATAGTTGATTTACAGTGTTGTGTTAGTTTCAGGTGTACAGCAAAGTGAATCAGTTGTACATATACATATATCCACTTGTTTTTGGATTCTTTTCCCATATAGGCTATCGTAGAGTACGAGTAGAGTTCCCTGTGCTCTACAGTAGGTCCTTATTAGTCATCTATTTTACATATAGCAGTGTGCATATGTCAAATCCAATCTCCCAATGTATCCCTCCCCCCATTTCTCCCTTGGTAACCAGAAGTTTGTTTTCTACATCAGGGACTCAATTTCTGGTTTGTAAACTTTTTAATTGCAAGCTATACATCTGTCTTCCCCGAAAACCCCTCAGCCTTCTTCATTTCAGTTGCTGGCAACTCCATACTTCAGTTGCTCAGATCAAAAACAATGAGGCATCCTTGATTCCTCTCTTTCTCTCATACCCCACCTTCATTCCGTCCAGGTATTTTGTTGGCTATACTTTTATAATCCATCTGGAATCCAACTACTTCTCATCACCTGCTCTGCTACAGCCCTGGTCCAATCCAACATCTCTTGCCTAAATTACTGCAATGGTCAGTAAGGCAATGGAAGCCTCCTAAATGGTCTTCAGCCTTCTACCCTTCTGTTTATTCTCAGTGCTGCAGAGTGATACTTCTAAACACATAAGTCAGATCATATACCTTCTCATAACCAAATCCTACAATTTCTCCCTATTATACTCTGTGTAAAAGCAAAACCTTTACAGTGGCCTACAAGGACTTAAACGACTGGTCCGGTTAGCTCTCTAACTTCTTTTCTCCTTGCCACCCACTCTGCTCCCAGTTATGCTGGTCTCCTTGCTCTTCCTTAAAAATATCAGTCATGTTTGTAATTTAAGGCTTTTTACTAGCTGTTCCCTCTGCCTCTCCCTGATGCTCTCATGTTTTACCACCTTGCCTTCCTGTCTTTAATAAAATCTAATTTTAACAATGAGCCCTTCATCCTAGCCCTCCTTGTCCCCCTTAACTCCTCTACCTTATTTTTTTCCATAGACTTATCACCTTCTAATATGATATAATTTGTTGTTGTATTTATTTTTTTGATATTTTCCCCCTATAATGTAAGCTCCATGAGGACAGAGAACATTGTTTCGTTTATTGAAGTATCCCAAGTGCCTGGAACAGTGTCTGCCACATGGGAGGCACTAAATAAATGTGGGTTGAATAAATAAACATACGGAAGAGAACATAAGTTATCTATCAGTCAACCTATCTATACAGGCATACATATGTTCAGTTTAAAAATAATTAAAAAGCAAATAACTACTAACCACTCAGGTCAAGAAATAGAACATTATCAGCACTCCTGAAAATCCTTATGTGACCACCCAATCACATTCTCCTCTGTCATCATTCTTTTTTGCCCCAATATATTTTTAATGCTTAGAAATTATTCATAGCGGACTTCCCTGGTGGCGCAGTGGTTAAGAATCCGCCTGCCAATGCAGCAGACATGGGTTCGAGCCCTGGTCCGGGAAGATCCCACATGCCGCGGAGCAACTAAGCCCGTGCGCCACAACTGCTGAGCCCGCGTGCTGCAACCACTGACGCCCACGCGCCTAGAGCCCGTGCTCCGCAACAAGAGAAGCCACCACAATGAGAAGCCAGTGCACCACAACGAAGAGTAGCCCCCGTACGCCGCAACTAGAGAAAGCCTGCACGCAGCAACAAAGACCCAACGTAGCCAAAAATAAAATAAATAAAATTTTAAAATATTAAAAAAAGAAATTGTTCATAAAAATATTGATGCATCCTTTAACGGTTAGATAAAACACAGCTGTGAATTCATATGATCCAGGTGCTTTGTTTAATGTAAGAGTTTAAATCACCTTTCCAATCACCTTTATGGCAGTTGTCCTTTTCAGTGTTTCCTGTACTTCAGCATGCTTGTTAAAACACAGATTACTAAATCCCACTCCCAGGGCTTCTGGGTCTGAGAATTTTACTTCTAGCAAGTTCCCTGGTGATACTAATGCTGCTGACTAAGGGGCTACATTCTGAGAACCATTGGTCTCCATAAATAATCCATTTTTTCTAGGTTTTCAAATTTGTAGCCATGACATCTCACATAATGGTCTCAATACTTTTCTACCTCCTGATCTATGGCAATATCTCCTTTTCATGTCTAACCTTGTATACCTTTGCTTTCTTTCATTTTTCCGTGGCCAGGTTCTGTTTTAATGGTCTCATCAAAGAAAAGATTTGGAATTTTTTTTCTATCGAATGTGTTTTATTACTATTTCTTTAATTTCAGCTTCTTGTTTGTTTAATTTCTTTATAATTTCTTTAGAAGATTATAAAATCCCTTTATTTCTCATCTTCAGGATTATTTTTTAAAGTTTTTTTCTGATAATTTAATGATGAGTGTGTCAAAGTTGTATTATAATCTTTCTGCAAGGGAAAAGCCAATTCAAAGCTGGTCTCTCAGTAAAAAATGGCTGAAAGTAATTGTTTGCCTAAACACTCCACCAAAAAACTGTTTGGTATAATAAGGTCATTAGACTCTAATCTGGCAGTCAGCTGGGTAGATTTAACTATTGGTTAAAATATATATATATTTAACTAATAAACTACATATATATATATGTAGCTGATGATTCAAGAAGACCCCCAATGATCCCTGCCTCCTGGTTCTCATACCCTCATTGTACTAGGATTAGTCTGTGGGACCAATGGAATACAGCAGAAGTGATGGCATGACAGGAATGATATGAGGTTATAAAAGACACTTCCATCTCCCTCTTTTTGGATCACTTGCTCTGGGGATGCTAGCTACCATGGCCAGGCTCATCAGTAAGAGCCTGAAGCCTGCAAATAACCACATCAGTGAGTTTGGAAGTGGATCCTCCAGGCCTACTTGTGTCTTGAAATGACTACAGCCTCAGATAAAAACCTGATTGCTTTCTCATGAGAAATACTGAGCCAGAATCATTAAGCTAAGTCACTTCCAGATTCCTGATCCTCAGAAACAATGTAAATGATTGTAGTTTTAACCTACTATGTTTGGAGGATAATTTGTTATTTGGGTAATAGTACACATATATTTTAAGTTATTGAAAATTTTCTACCAAGGCTTCTGGAACTCATAAAAGTATAATTTAATTCAGCTAAAATAAATAGAAGAGGATGAAGAGTGGAAGATTATTAGAACATTAGAGTACTTTGAACTATTGTACATTTTCCTTTGCTGGACTCTAGATACTTGTGCAAGCAAAGGAATAAATAGTAAGATTGCTATAGAAACAAGTAAGATTGCTATACATCACCCTTTCTCAAGTCCTCTACTATAGATGGTTAAGCAGGCTTAAACATTTAAGGATGTCTCTTTTTTTCTTCCTTATTTCATTTTTAAAAAAATTAGTATTCAGGGGCTTCCCTGGTGGCACAGTGGTTGAGAGTCCACCTGCTGATGCAGGGGACACGGGTTCGTGCCCCGGTCCGGGAGGATCCCACGTGCCGTGGAGCGGCTGGGCCCGTGGGCCATGGCCGCTGGGCCTGCGCGTCCGGAGCCTGTGCTCCGCAACGGGAGAGGCCACAGCAGTGAGAAGCCCGCATAACGCTAAAAAAAAAAAAAAAAAAAAAAAAAAAATTAATATTCAGGTAGAAACTCATCTGGGACTGACATATGGATTCTAGCTTACGATTTACAGCAATGCAGAACACATACTTTTAATGACATTCAACAGACTTTGGGGACAGGTCCTAACATATGTGCTGCAAATGTTTGTTTCCAAGACAATAATGATAACTATGTCAATTTCAAACAGGAATTTGTTAGAATGAGGCTCTGCGCCAGTATTTGTTGAAAAGCTTAAAACAATCATGAATCAATGACCAAAAAGATAAAATTCAAAGGAAACTGGCCTGACAAAAAAACTACTATCTCATACTGTTACATATTTTTTCTTAAATGCACTAAAATTTTTATTTTGAGTTTGTTTTAAACAAATCAGTGTATTTTAAAAATAATCCCTACATTATTAAAGCCATACTGTTTTATAGAAATCACAAGGAAGACAAACACAAAAAATTCTTAAGCAACAAATAGAAGTACAATAACTTTACAAAACTTAGAAGTCTGCAACAGAGCCCGTTAGCCACAAAATCCTGAAATGGAACACAAATATTTTTTCAAGCACTAGGAATCACTCAACTTAATGTTTTCATTTTCAGATAAGAACCAAAGTCATAATAATGGTAGACAGTATTTTACTGAAGGCTCATATATGCCAAGCATATGCACTCACCTAAACACCCACCCCTACTCCTGATCTTCTCAATCTTGCTTTACCCTTTTCTTTCCAAAAGCAATGATCACCTTCTAATATACCACACAATTTACATATCGATTAGTCTAGTGTTAAGTGATTTATCTACTTTCATGCAGCCCAAGCTGGGATTAGAAACTAGATTTCCTTATACCCATTTGAGCGAATCAATCCGGTCAAATATTTGTGCACCTATCATGCACCACAACAGAATCCATCCTTAGGCCCAGTTGCTCCTTATCTTATAGGGCATATAAAATGCTTTGAGGAGAAAATTGTTTTAAAAATGATCCTAGGGACTTCCCTGGTGGAGCAGCGGTTAAGAATCCACCTGCCAATGGAGGGGACACGGGTTCGAACCCTGGTCGGGGAAGATCCCACATGCCATGGAGCAACTAAGCCTGTGCGCCACAACTACTGAGCCTGCGCTCTAGAGCCCCCGAGCCACAACTACTGAGCCTGCGTGCCACAACTATTGAAGCCCGTGCGCCTAGAGCCCGTGCTCTAAAACAAGAGAAGCCACCGCAATGAGAATCCCACATGCCGCAACGAAGAGTAGTCCCTGCTCGCCACAACTAGAGAAAGCCCGTGCGCAGCAATGAAGACCCAACGCACCCAAAAATAAATAAATAAAATAAATTTTAAAATGATTCTAAATTTTTTATTGCTTAGAGCTTCTTTAGATATGAATACATATTAATTGCGAATTATTTTGTTATTTTAACGTACCTTTATATTCTATGACTCTCTTTCCTAAGTTACAGAAATGGGTGAGATGAAATGTCCCTTGCAGAATCAGTTCTTTTATCTCAAAATGTTGTCACATTCACAGTTAACTGCATGATTAGGAACTGGAATTCAGACACAGTAAGACCTGTTTGGTTTGTGACTCATGCTATATAGATTTTGGGTGGCTTGGTGCCTCTGGCAGTTCAGACCTGTAATGACAAATCATTGCTGGAATAATGACTTTTTTCCCTTCACTTTTGAAATCCTTCATCAAGTAAATAAGTACACTTAAATCGTTTCACTTATGTAGGCTGAATATGGCAAAAATAGATTTGGGATTATGCTGTTAACACACCTTTCCCAGAATTTTCACTAAAAGCTCACATTTAACCAATTACATTTTGATAACTATTTTCCCCCTATAGTTTAATCCCAGAACTCAACCCTAAGTGCAATATTAAAAGTGTTTATATATCAACTTGTTAAAAGTACATTTATGTATTTCTTAACCATCACTTCCTTGGTCTAGGGTCCACCCATATGACTTCATTCTATCTTAATTACGTCTTTAAAGTCCTTATCTCCAAATATAGTAACATTCTGAGATACCAACGGTTAGGATGTCAACGTATGAATTTTGGGGAGACACAGTTCAGCAGCCCATGACAACTTATTGCATTACGTCAAGAGGCACATAATGTCAAGTTCACCAGGTCTCTGCATTGTAAGGATACAAATTTCCCTTTGTAATTAGCAAATCACCTGTGGGATGAAAACTTGAATCCCTTGTGACTATCCTATTCCTCACCAACCTTTCACCCATTCATTTGGCCATCACCCATTCATGATTCTTGCCTACACTATTATGTTAAGCCTGCAAAGTAGTGGTTTAACAATTTTATCGTTCCTCTACATTTATTAGCTGTCATTCTTTTGTAAAGATAGGCCTTCATTCTTGCTGCACTCCAGCTCAATGTTTATAAACACCAGAGTCAACTTCCTTAACTGCAACTGCTTAAAAACCTTTGATCCTTTCTTCTGCCCTGGGGATTAAGTACATACTCTTTTATATGACCTCTAAAGGACTTCAGCCTTTTCCCTCCTTGTCACCACTCTATCTCCTTTACTGGTTTATTTGTAATCATCCTTCAGGACTCAGCTGTCACTTTCTCCCTAGCTTTCTCCAACAAATCATAAGAGCCCCTCTAGCACTGTATACTTTACTTTCACTATCATAGCATATACTATACTACTTTGCAATTTATGGTTAATTATCTCACTGACAGACTTTAAGCTATCTGAAAAAATATAAGAATCACATCAGTCTTGTTCATTCTTATATTTCCTAGCACCTCTCATAGTCCTTTGGTACAGAGTAGGCACACAATAATGATTAATTAGGAGCTTCCCTGGTGGCACAGTGGTTGAGAGTCCGCCTGCTGATGCAGGGGACACGGGTTTGTGCCCTGGTCCGGGAGGATACCACATGCTGCGGAGCGGCTGGGCTTGTGAGCCATGGCCGCTGAGCCTGCGCGTCTGGAGCCTGTGCTCCGCAACGGGAGAGGCCACAGCAGTGAGAGGCCCACGTACCACAAAAAAGAAAAAAGAAAAAAAAATAATGATTAATTAATTACTGGGAGTTATGTAGTATATACAAATCTATGTATACTATAATTTATGACTAATTTATAGAATTTATAAGGATAATTTTAATTAAAAGTTATCTTTCACATAATTTGCTCACTGGAAGCCTAAGCCATTAGGTAAGATGAATTCCACTCTAAAAACAATAAATATTTACTTGGTATTAACTATTGGCCAGCTCCTGCCCTAAGCATGGATTAGTTCAAATTTAATCCACAGAAATCCTCTGGTGTGGGTACTATTTTCTCTATATCATAGATAAGGAAATTGAGAGAATATCACACTGCTAGTAAACAAAAGAGATGGGATTTGAACCCAGGTGTCTTTAATTTCACAATGACTTTGTAATTTTTATTACTTTCTTATGAAGAGTTCATCTTCCCCATTATAGCTGACTATAAATCTATCATCCATGACTATTTATTGAAGCCCATGTTTTTGGTTCAGTAAAGTTTCTACTTTCAAGAATACAGACATGTATGATGTAAGGCATTTATAATATTATCAAATACCTAAGTAGGAACAGTCCACAGACAACATACACTGCCCAAAAATGTAAAACATTAACACGTAATCTATTCCCAGAACTATGTTTTGACTAAGTCCAAGTAGATGTGGCAGTAAGAAGAATTTTGAATTATGTTTAATGTTTATTGAATTTGAAATGGCTGAAGGAAAGAACTTTTTTTTTTTGAATCTCTTTGTAAAGACCAATTCAAGAAGAAAAAAAATATATGTACAGGATGGATTACAATGATCTGGTATGACTTAAATACATTGTGAGACATGACATCTGCAGAGTGGCAGATATAAAAGGATAATTTCTAAGTAAGAATTACTACAACAAAAATGAGATGCTGCAAGTACAAATATGGTAAAATTTGGACTTGGATGTGTGAGTTGAATGATTCAAAGTATCAAGCACCATCCTGACATTGTGGGTATGGACAACAACAAAACAGTTACTACAGAGTGTTGTGAAGAAATTGAATTGCAAGGACACTGGCAGAAAAAGTGAGGTCTTGTGTGTATGTGTGTGTGAACTCAATTTCCAGTTGAGAGTATCCTGACAGTTGTAAGACATGCCTAAGTAGAAAAAAGAAGAGGAAGAAATTAGGATGAAAATAATCAAGTAAGGAAAAGTTACAACATGAGCTTTGCTCCTTAATGGGAAGTTACTGAAAAGCAAGCATTATGTACTTTATTTAGAATTTAAATCCTACCTTTTCCCAGAAAAACAATGACGATAGTTAACAAAATATAGCAGGTAATTATCAAAAAGGTGAAAAATGCTCAATATTTTTAATCCCCTAAATAGGTAATGGCAGTTACTAGAGGTTTTGTGTTCTAAAAGGCACATACAGGGATGGTATCACCATGGATTCCTCCAGAGTTATTAGGATTGAGGACCTCTTTGACAGAATTTCCTAATGTGAAGACCACAGAGTACTAGGGTGTCCGTGAACCTCCTGAAATTATGTACAGTCAGTCCATCATGTGCCTATGCAGCTTTCTGGAAGGCATTCCATAGTTTTTTAAAACTCAGATTCTCAAAAGAGGTTCATTACCATCCCCTTCACCTCCCCAAATTAAGAATGATTAATCTAGGAAAAGAAGTATTTGCTTACAAAGTGGTAATATTTGTCTTATTTTCCTGTTACCAAGGAAGAAAAATATATTTAGTTTTATGACTTGGCATCTTGTCTTTTCTGTTTCATATTTGCATGTGGGAGGTTAATTTACACAAGTTTCCATTACCAACCAGGTTTGATTTACGTTTTTAAGATGTCAGGTTTGCAACTCCCATTTTTAATCTCTGTTGCTGTTTATTATTTTGTTTGGTTTCTTAATCAATTCAATTCAAATTTGGAAGGGTTGCTCCTTCCTCAAATTGCTTCATAGTTTTATTTTGGTAAATATAAAGCAAAAAGAAAATAAAAATTCCGACAAAGGCTTTCCTCTTATTTAATGAAGAAATTTGAAGACTGTAGCAAACATTTTCACTGAGCCCATTTCAAAACTAACAAGTAATTAACAGGATTTTGGCAGCTGTATTAGTCAGAGTTCTATGGAGAAACAGAAACGATAGGATATACATATAAGTATACAGGAAGAGATTTACTATGAGAGATAGACTCACTCGATTTTGGAGGCTGAGAAGTCCCTCTGCAAGCTGGAAGTCCAGGAAAGCCGGTGGTGTGGTTCCAGTCCAAGACCCAGGTCTGAAGGCCTGAGAACAGATGCGAAAGAAAGAAAGGATGGATGTCCTAGTTCAAGCAGATAGTGAATTGGCCTTTCTTCCACCATTTTGTTCGGTGCAGACCTTCAATGGATTGGATGATTGCTGAGGGCAATCTTCATTACTCAGTCTACCAATTCAAATGCTAATTTCTTCCAGAAAGACCCTCGCAGACACACCCAGAAATAATGTTTTACCAGTTATCTGAGCATCTTTAGCCCAGTCAAACTGACACATAAAATTAACCATCACAGCAGCCCTACGAAAATATTTATTTTAATTTAAAAGGTGAATTCTGGGACTTCCCTGGTGGTCCAGTGGTTAAGACTCTGCGCTTCCACTGCAGGGGGCGCAGGTTCTATCCCTGGTCGGGAACTAAGATCCTGCATGCCACACGGTACGACCAAAGTAAACAAAAACAAAAAAAAAGACAAAACAATATAAAAGGTAAATTCTATTCCCATAGGGACCCCTGAAGTGATAATTTATTTCCAACATCTTAGTCACCACATTTGAATAGTCCTGCTGACAAAATTTTATTTTATGGTCGGTATTCTAGGAACTTTATCTTAACTACCATGTTGAATCATAAAAAGCATTTTAATACAAATTAGAAATGATAATGCCTTTCTATGACTAAGTATATATTTCTAAAGAAGAGGTGCCTTTAATCTCATTTACATTACTGAGAAAGAAGAATTATATACTACTGTGGGAAATAATTCTTCTGGCAAAGAAGGCAGAGAGAAAACGTGACAACACGTAAATAAAATCTATCAAATGTTGACTTTTGCACTCAGTTACTCCAAACTTGAGGTGAATAAGAAATGAGCCTATGATTTCTAGACAGTTTCTGAATCTTGGTATTTTAAGAAGGGAAAATAAGGAACCTTTTAGTTCTAACTGAGAGAATCAGTACATTTGAAACAAAAATATAGGAAAATGCTTGGATATGTTCCAGTTATCTATTACTGCATAACAAACCCACCCCCAAATTTAGTGGTTAGCCATTTTATTATATCTTACGATTTTGTAGGTCGGAAATTTCAGCCAGGCTTATGCAGTGATTCAATTTTATCATTTCTTTCTCATTTACTAGTTCGAATACTTTTATAAAGAGACACTTTCCTTCAATCATTATTTGATTACTTAGTAGAGACCTTTATAGAGAAAAGGCAGGATAAAAGCATGATTCTTTTCCCATACTTTTTAGTTCTCATGATAATTGTCTCCTTTCATTCTCTAAAGATAACCAGTGTTTTTTAATATCAGAAAAAACTCATAGATTTAAACATATTTAATGGCTTTCAAATAATTGCAATTTTTATATCTTATTGAAGTTCAAATTGCACCATTTTTGGCCTGTAGTAAGAGCCTCTTCAAGTTGACTCTTGAATCTTTTCGACATGATGTTAGTGGTCTTTGATAATTTCCTTGCTTTTTGGTATATGAAGACATTCCAGGCTCATTCTGTACATTTCCTGTCCCAGACTGGAATCTGTCCCTTTTCCAAAAAGTCCTGGCTTCCTTCAGTGGTAAATGATATTTCAAGACCACAGTCTTGGAGGTAGGGATTTGTACTAGCCTAATCAGTTCCTAGGCCTTTCCAGTGAACACAAATAGGAAACCCACATACAATGCATTTATATATATATAGTGTGTATCAAACCTCATAAGTTCCTACAGATATTTTCAGTTCAAATAAAGGACCACTCTGCACTCTAGGATTTGCACTCTAACCTCTAACACATTTAGCTCCTTTCTTCTACTTGAGGGTTCTGGTTCTCAAAGAAACAGGAAATGATAGAGTTATTCATTTGCTTTACCCAATAATATACACATAACAGTCTAATACTAATACACTTACTGCAATACAATTACTAAAAAGCTAAAAAAGTATTTTTTTCATGTTCCTACCATTCTCTCCCCATTTTAAGAGGTATGCATTGACAGATCATACAGCCATTAAATACTATACTCTTTGCCTTTGAAACTTCATATTGTCTTTGTTCTATAAATAACTATGTAGTTAGTGCTTGATATCTGTCCTCACTTCATTGTCTCTATTGATATTTTGGTTTTATGAAGCTCATTTTCTAACAGATTCTTCAGGAGTGCTCAAGAGAACAATATCCACAGAGTTCTGGCATGACGTTGATAGCTTACCTGTGTCTTTATATTTGAAAGGCACTTTTGCTGAATATAAAATTCTTGGGTCACATTTTATTTCCATGAGCATCCTAAATACAATACTCCATTTTATTCTGGCATGAAGACTTGCCGTTAAAAGTGTGTCTATAATATAATTTTCTTTCCCTTATAGGTCACTTGCTTGCTTCTGTCTAAATGTTCAAGGAATATTTAAAATTTTTCTTTAAAGTCTAAATTTTACTAGAATATGTCTTGGTGTTGGCCATCTGGGTTGATATTCTTAGGTAAATGATGTACTCTTTCAATACATAGTTTCAAATCCTTGTAATTTTCAGGAAATGTTTTTTGAATTATAGTTTTGAGTTATTTCTTCCACATCTTTGCTTTGGTTTCCTTCTGTAGTGACTTCAATTATAATTATGTTGGATCTTCTTCATTTATCTTCAATATTTATTATTTTCTCTTGAAATATATTTGCCTGTATATTTTTAGTTTTAGTTTTTTTAATCCTTTTCACCCTCTATTTCTCTTAAGGCATTATCTGTTATGTTTGTTTATCTATGTGTTACAACCAGTTTAATCTACCTTTCTAATATTTTTTTTTCTTTTACTTCTCTTCCTTTCTTGAGGTATGTCACCTCTTTCCTGAGATTTGTAAACTCTGGTTCATGTTGTTCTTCCATAGCATGTATCATTTTGAAGATATTCAGCTTATTTTAAAATTTATTTCTGGTTATCTGTATGCTTAGACATTTGGTCTAGTTATTAATATCTTTAACTCACTCAACAAGTATTTACTGAGTATGTACTATGTGCAGACAGTTATTGTAGCCTGAAGTTGAGCCACATTAGCCAATCAAGCTTATTGTTTTATGCAACTAAAATTTTGTAGTGGTTATGCAACAAAAAGTGGACTAGTACACCATATTTATAATTATTAAGTCCTAACTGTCTTTAGTCTCAACAGAATACTTTTACACCATGAATTGTCCATTCTTGAAACCTTCATTTTTTTTACCCTGTCAGCTGGATTTATGTCTTTAGGAACATTTTAAGGAAGATGTATTCCCAAGAAATAAAATTTGAAATTTTTTTCTTGCATTAATTAACAATATATATGAGATCTAGAAAATTACTGAGTCCCAATCTTTTCCCTCAAATCTTTGTAGATATTGCATAATTACCTTCAGGCATTTAGTTTAACGAACAAGTTTTTGACTAATTTTTTTTGTCCCTTTGTAGGCTGTAGGGGGTTTTATGGTGGAAAAAAAAAATGCTTGCAAGACGTCGTTTTTGTTTTTTTTTTTTTTGCGGTACGCGGGCCTCTCACTGTTGTGGCCTCTCCCATTGTGGAGCACAGGCTCCGGACGCGCAGGCTCAGCGGCCATGGCCCACAGGCCCAGCCGCTCCGCAGCATGTGGGATCCTCCCGGACCGAGGCACGAGCACATGTCCCCTGCATCAGCAGGCGGACTCTCAACCACTGCGCCACCAGGGAAGCCCAAGACGTCATTTTTAATCTGAAATTAAAAAAGAATTCTTTAGGATATTTTTAGTAGATAGTCTCTTTTAATTGCTGCTGTCTTGAACCCAACGCACTCTTCCACTTGCAGACTAATGAAGACTCCTGAACATTTTCTATTATATTTTTCATTATTTATTCTGGTCATTTTCTTTGATTATATTAATTAATCAAAGGTTGTTTCTCAGTCTTCTGACTCTTGTATTTATCACTTCTTTAAATCTTATTGATTTCATCTCTTTGTTTTTTTCCTATGCATTCTAGGAGAGAAGGTGGTTTTCAAATTTTTCTTCCATATCAATAATTAAATGTTTATAGTCACTTTTTTAAAATTGTTATGTTTACTGAGTTATAATTTATAAACAGTAAGATTAACTTTTTTTAAGTCTATAGTTGAGTAAGATTTGGCAAATTAGTCACCACCATAATCAGACCTCTCTGGGAAAGAGCAGAGTGAGACAAGCAGAGGACCAAGGACTGAACTTTGGAGAATGACCATATTTAGGGTCAGAAAGAAGAAAAATCAGAGGGCTGGTTTTCAGCCCCAACTCCTGCTATCATTCTAGAAGAAGATTTCAGGTCCAAATAGAGAGTCCTTCCACTCTCTTGTGCCTGTTACAAGATACATTGTGTCTCCATCCCCCTCCCCCCACACCAAATTCATACGTTGAAATTCTAACCCCCAGTATCTCAGAATGTGACTACACTTGGAGATAGGCTCTTTAAACCTATCTAAACGTAATTAAGTTAAAGTATGGTCATTAAGTGGGCCCTAATCCAATAGGATGTGTCCTTCTTAAAAAAAGAAACTTGTACACAGACAAGTACAGACGGAAGACTATGTAAAGTTGGGGAGAAGACAGCCATCTATAAGCCAAAGTGAGAGGCTTAGAGTAGATTCTTCCCTCATGATCTTCAGAAGAAACCAACACTGCCAACACCTTGAAACTGGACTTCTAGCCTTCAGAGTTGTAAGAAAATAAACTTCTGTTGTGCAAGCCACCCAGTCTGTGGTACTTCGTTATGGCAGTCTGTGTTACTTTGTTATATACTCTCTTAATCTTTTGATCCATCATCAATCAAACTCCCAATCTTGGATCATCATTGTAATTCTCCCAGGTCAATGAATGCTGCAGAAACACCCCACACTTAGAACTGGGACAGAATGCTTTCTATACTGGACCTAGTGCTTTACAGGGCTCAATTTGGCTCTTTTTCAGCTACATCCAGTCCCGAAGGGCAAGGAATCTGTGAGGGAGATAGATGTTTACTCAGAACCTGTGCCTTGATGTTTAAAAAATGCTTTTGATAGTAGTGTGTATACGTTAATCCCAAACTCCTAATTTACCCCTCCCCCTATTCTTCCGCTTTGGTAACCATAAGTTTGTTTTCTACATCTGTGGATCTGTTTCATATATAAGTTCTTTTGTATCATATCGTTTTTTTTTTAGATTCTACACATAAGTGATATCATATGATATTTGTCTTTCTCTGTCTGGCTTACTTTACTTAGTATGATAATCTCTAGGTCCATCCATGTTGCTGTAAATGGCATTATTTCATTCTTTTTTATGGCTGAGTAATATTTCATTATATCTATCTATCTATCTATATATATATATATACACACACACACATATAAAGCTACATATAAATAGATAACCAACAAGGACCTACTGCATAACACAGAAAACTGTACTCCACATTTTGTAGTAACCTATAAGGGAAAAGAATCTGAAAAAGAATATATATATAAATACACACACACATGTATAACTGAATCACTTTGCTGTACACCAGAAACTAATGCACTTATAAATCAACTATACTTCAATTAAAAATTAAAAATTAAAAAAAGTTTTAAAAAAACAAAAGATAAACATAAAAAAAATAATTAAATAGTCATGACCATAGTCGGTGAGAATGAACCAAAAACTTCAGCAAAACTCACATACCTAATGAATATTTTACTCCTTAAAATAAACATACAGGTTTGTTAAAATAATAAAGTCAGTTCCTGGGGCAGGGGGTGAATGCTTTTGAGTACCTGGCTCTCAAAATTCTCTGCTCATAAGGCTCCAAAATGGCTAACAGTGATTTTTTTTCCCCAGGTCTTTTCTGCTGAGGGCCAATAGTGCTTCTAGTATCTATATCCTTAGACCCAACATGTAGCAAAAAGGCACCTAGGTCAGAGAGGTGACGGAGCAGTGGGGTGGGAGTAGGTTTGCCAAATTTAATACAGGATACTTTGTTAAATTTGAATTTCAAACAAACAACACATAACCGTTTAGTATGAATAAGTTCCAAATATTGCATGGGACATAATTATACTAAAAAAGTATTAGTTGTTTATCTAAAATTCAAATTTAACACAGCATACATTTTAAAAAATATGCCAACCCTAGGCAGGGTCAGATTTGGACATTTGAGGTGGGTGTCCATATGCATGAACACAAGGCCTCCAATGGTATCAAACTAAGTGGGAGGGGGTGACACAGGGAAGACAGGATACATGTGCCAACCAATGCTCTTTGAATTTCCCACATTCTGACACATAGGAATTCTAAACTCAGCCTTGCTTTCCAGGTCATTTTCAAAATAGGATGATAGAACGAACATATTATAATTTTACATTTTGTTAGCTCTTGTATTTATAATGTTTAAACATTTAGATATATGGTATGTGGGTCTCCATTTCCACTCTTGTCCCAGCTCTACAAAATGTCAAGGAGTTAGGACTGCTGCAGAAAATTGCCCTAAGAGAAGAGGTCAACCGTATCATCAACCACAATTAAAAGATGGGGAAAGTGAGACTTAGAGATGTTATATACAATTTGCTCAAAGTCATTCAGCTAATGGAATCCATTTTCAATGCCAGATCTTTCTGAATATGAAGCAAATATTCCTTTTTTTCTATTACACGTACAGCATGGTGACTACAGTTAATGATACTGTATTGCATATTTGAAAGTGGCTAAGGGAGCAGATCTTAAAGCAAATATTTTTCAATACCAAAAATACTTTACTATTTATAAGTTGATGTATCCTTTGATCACATAATTTAACATGCATGCATAAATCTAGGGCATTTCATGGGATATTAAAGATAGGTACAATGGAAATCCCAATTGTTCAATCGTTGATCCTGAATTTTATGGGCCTATACATTTAATTTTATAAGCATGCCCACATGTGATAAAATTGTGGGTTCGTGTTCTGCAATTCAAAACACTGATTTATAAACAGAGTGCTAATTTGAGTTTACAGTGACCAATGTATTTGGCAGAATAATGACTTGTAGTAATTCTTCTTCAAGGTAAATGCCAACCAGTGGATCAAATTACGACTCAAAAAATTGCCTGTTTAATGTTAGAACAAAGAGAGGAAATATTCTTAATGTAATATTTCCATTAAGATATGGGAATTAAGGGCTTCCCTGGTGGCGTAGTGGTTGGGAGTCCGCCTGCCGATGCAGGGGACACGGGTTCGTGCCCCGGTCTGGGAAGATCCCACATGCCGCGGAGCGGCTGGGCCTGTGAGCCATGGCCGCTGAGCCTGCGCGTCCGGAGCCTGTGCTCCGCAACAAGAGAGGCCGCGATAGTGAGAGGCCCGCGCACCGCGATGAAGAGTGGCCCCCGCTTGCCGCAACTAGAGAAAGCCCTCACACAGAAACGAAGACCCAACACAGCAAAAATAAATTAATTAATTAATAAAAACTCCTACCCCCAACATCTAAAAAAAAAAAAAAAAGATATGGGAATTAATTGTCATATTCCACTCTAGGAACAATCCAGCCAACAGTGCGGAGGCAGTTCATACGCTTTGAAGCTCAACATACCTGGGTTTTCCTCATTACTAAATTAACTACTTAACATCTGCAGGCCTCAGTTTCCTTATTTTATAAAAACAGCTTTCTTGAGATTATACGTAAAGGCTTTAGAACAATGGTGTTATACTGTCGACACATTATGTAAATATTATAGATTATAATATATCATATATTATATTAAATATTCTTATTAGGCTATATATTGTCATTGTGCTATTTATTATTGTTCTATTTAACAACTTTCTGGCTAACCTGAAGAAACAGGCCGCAAGCAAGCTCCCAGGGCAAAGAGGCGGGTATTGGTTACCATGACAACAGCGCGCGCCTAGACATTTTCCACTCACACGTCGCTGGGGAAGAGAAAAGCCTAGGCTGCGTATTCCGTCATCATTACGCGCTCATTAGGCTTCTCCGTTCCGTTTTAGAAGGTCCCGGCCCGGCTACCGTCGCTCCGCGCCAGGAATTATTTTCGCTTTTCAACCTTTGTTACAGTGCACCGAGGCTGCAAGACTGTAAGTACTAAGGGAAGAGTGATAAGGAGCGAGCGAGCGTTAAAAGAGGTGCCGCAGCACACTCCCACTTCTGAACCTTCCCTGTGTTTGCTTGATCCTATCAGCTTCCTCTCAGCTGGGATCGCGCCGCGTCAACTTCCGGGCGGGTGCCCGCCAGCACGGCCTCCGCCGCTCCCCTCCTTTGGCCCCTTTGTGTCCCCGCAGTGTCGAGGCACGGGCCTTGGCACGTCCTTTTTCGAGGCAGGGAGCATCGTAGTGCAGGGAGCCTCTCACTGTGGGCGGGCGCGCCGCCCGCAGGGGGTTAGCGTGGGGAACGTGCCTGCGCGTGCTGGGGTAAGAGGAGGTTGCACGAGGGTCAGCGTGTGGTTCGAGGAAGGAGGGGCGAGGTGGGGGGGGGGGTGGGAAACGAAGGGGAGTGAAAAGAGCAATGGAAAATTTTAAAAGGATACCCCTGTCCACCTGATTGTTGTGGGCTAACAATGAGGCGCAGCCATAATAGTCATCCTGAGCCACTGACATGTTTGCGGGCTCTTAATTGCCTTCGGAATGAACTGCTGTGGCTTTGTATTTTATATTGATTTCATGGCCTCTTTTTGTTTTCTCCCTGCAGATAGTTCATTTAAAGCTCCCATCCCCACGAGGTGGTGGTTTCTACCAATATGAATCTTTTCAACCTGGACCGTTTTCGCTTTGAGAAAAGGAATAAGATTGAGGAGGCGCCCGAAGCAACCCCTCAGCCCTCCCTGCCTGGCCCTTCTTCACCAATTTCTCTTAGTGCTGAAGAGGAGAATGCTGAAGGGGAAGTTAGCAGGGCAGGCACCCCTGACTCAGATATAACTGAAAAAACAGGTGAGTTACAGTGTTGCAAATTGATACAGCATCAAGAGATAGAGAGGTTTTTTCGTTTGTTTGTTTTTTGAGGTTTTCTTTTTTGTTTTTTTAAGAAGAAAGGCAGAAGAGCTTCTAATTTTTGTGCTTGATGTCATACATACTGATGCATTGTCCTTCACCATGCCCTTTTACATACAGCTTTGGGACTGCCAAAGGCACCATGTACCTCCAACTGATTATCCTTCCATAGTTGTTCCGCTTTTTTGGGAGTTCTTAGATTATGGCCCAATGATGGAGGCTAAAATCAGAATTTAGGTCAGAGTGGTAGCTAAGGGAGGAAGAACTCGGTGAGTCAGTCCTATGATACACTTTGAGGATGTTACTGCCAGACGTTTACATTCATTCCAGTATTTCTCCAAAAAACATTGATCACCTGCTGTGAGTTAGACTTTATTCAAGGTGCCTGAACACAGCCTCTATGAGCAGATGAAGAGCAGATCACGTTCAGATTTTGCCAACCACCTGACTTCCTGGAGCTCTCCAAAGTGCGAATGAATAATTGGTATTCTTCATGGTGAATGAACCATTTTTAACCTCTTCAGCTAGTTGTCACGGACAGTAGGGTTGGAGAAGGAGCCAAAAATTAGCATTCCCATCTTAATCTATGTTCTTCGAGCAGTTAACGATTAGAATATATTTGATCTTTTACTGTGTTTTAGGCATAGCGGTGAGTGCTTCACATCCTCTCATTTAATTTGTACAACAAGCTTATAAGATATTATTATCCACATTTTGCAGAAATGAGCCCCAGGGAGGTTAAATTGTTAGCAAGATCGTAGAACCGGAGCTCAAATCCAAGCAGTCTAATTCCAAGTTATATTTTAGTGTTTAATTCAGTAATACCTTTTTTTAGTGCAAAACTCAGTATTTCACAAGCAGCTTTTAAATTTCAAAATTGGTAATATATGTCTTCACCTTTGATATCCCCATTTTGTCTGCTATTCTTCTACTTAAATGTAGCAGTGAGGGCAGAGTCCCTACAAATTATCATTAGAATAATATTTTAAAATACTTTGGTGTAATTGGAACATGGTGGAACAATTTGGTAGGTTGGGTTAAGTGGTAATTAGAAGTCAAATTGTGAAAGGCTTTGTTTATCTGAAGAGTTTGGAGCTTACCTGATTTCAAACCACTGGAGGATTTAAGCACTGGAGTGACATCCCTGTGTGCATTCTTTGAACAGATACTTGGTTTGCATAATGTGCTGTGGTTAATGTCTAAACATCCAGGTACTTTAATATTTTAACAGTAAATATTTTAATCTGTTTCTTATGTAGTTAGGGCAGGGAAGGCCAGGGTGTAGGCATGGGATTTTGAGTCCTTGGAAGCCTCTGCTTCGTCATTTTAGTTAAATGGGACATTGGGCAAGTCACTTAGATTATCTGAGATTCACAATTTTTTCACCTCTAAAATAAAAGCACTTTGTAAACTGGAATTCAATGAAATGTTTTAGTTATTTATCAATATAAGTAATGTGAAATTTTTAATTGCTTTTTCTAACCAGAAGGTGTTTTTCTGCGTTCCTCTTTTTTTCCTAAGGAGACTTCACTCCATCTTTCTTTACTGGGACTTTTCATACATAAATTACTCTCAAAATTGAGATTGTCTTTAGAAATCCTATGGTCATTGTTGATGACACTTGGGAAATACGGAAGTCAAGGTTTTTTTTCAGGAATGGTGAGGGTTCATCCTACTAGGAATAGAGAGCTTTGCTTTTGGAAAAGATTATTGTAATTGATCCTGTGGATTTTTGAGAATCTTGAAAACGAAGGCAAAGTTGAGACTTTACATTGTAGATCCATGCAAAAGTAGAAGGGCAAAATGATGAAAGAATCTTGTTCTGTAAAAACAATCAGTCTAGCAGTCATGAGTACTATGTATTGTTAAAGGGTAGAGTTTAAAGAGAGAGAAATCATTTAGGAAGCTCTCATAGTCTAGACTTAATGATGGCAGTACAGATAGAGAAGAACGAGGTATGAGAGATCACAGTAAGAAAGGGCAAGATTTTACAATTAGGTCGTTGTGTGGGAGTGAGATAAAAATGCATGTTAAGAATTTTAGTTTAAGTGATTGAGGGAAAAAAGGTAGTTCTGTCATTAGGATAGGTATGAAGTACCCACTGTAAGACGTTGGGCATGCCTTTAAAAATTCACATGAGGGGCTTCCCTGGTGGCGCAGTGGTTGAGGGTCCGCCTGCCGATGCAGGGGACGCAGGTTCGTGCCCCGGTCCGGGAGGATCCCACATGCCGCGGAGCGGCTGGGCCCGTGAGCCATGGCCGCTGAGCCTGCGCATCCGGAGCCTGTGCTCCGCAGCGGGAGAGGCTGCAGCAGTGAGAGGCCCGTGTACCGCAAAAAAAAAAAAAAAAAGGAAAAAATAAAAATTCAAATGAGAATCAAAGGTCCTGCCCTCAATTTAGCAGTAGACCAAATGCAGCTTAACTTAGCATGGGGGAGGGAGATGCTGAATTGCGCATTGGGCCTGTGTGGAGGTCAAGACGCAAGTTGGATTTAAGATCACACTGGATATGGACATTGGGAAATTGTCAGTGGGATATGAATATTGACCTTACTTTCTTTATCATCAACTAGTAACTTATTCTGTTATTTTGTGGGATGATGCTATGTTTGCTTATTTAAAATAGTTTTAGGGTCTAAGCTTATAAGACAGAAATTGTGTGTGGTTAAAATTACCTGTAATCACTCTTTTTCAGTTAATCCTATTATTTTACCTAATACGAGTTAAGATTTAATTTCCTACCCCTCTCCTTCAGTTACTGTGCCACAGATACACTGTTCCTTGAATACGCCAAACCCCATTCAGTCGTTCCTTTTCCCATTTGCTCTTCCATCTGCCCCCAAGACGCTTTCTGTTGATATCTGCTTGTGACTCTGCTTTGTTCCATTAGGGCCTAGTGAAGTGTTACCCTTTTTTAGAAGGTCTTTTCTTGACCACTCTCTGAAGTAGCAACCACCCCCCTCCCCCCCTTTTACTGTACTGTATTTTTTATATACACTGCATTATATATACGTGTCTCTCCTATTAGAATATAAGATCTGTAAGAGCAAAGACCTTGTTCATCTATCCATCCCCATTGCTCAGAACAGTGACTGACTGGTGTATAGTAGGCCTTCAGTAAATAAGTGTTGAAAGAAGGAGTTTTGGATGATGATTAGGTGGTATTAGTCCTTTGTACACATTTTAAAAATATTCCTCCTCCTCTTTATGATCTTGAAACAGTGCCATAGCCATCAGTCATTCTTTAGCCATGGATACTTGAAACTACTTTTGATATAGGCCAGGCTCCCTTAATCCAGCCTTTGGATATGAGGGCATACACTTAACCTGTGGTCACCTCCCCCTGCGTAGATTTATTTTACTCTCACAGTGCCCAGAATTATCAATGGTTATTACTTACACTTTATTTCTCTTTTTTTATTTGATTTTTCTGGGAGCATAGCAGGTTTGGAGAGAATAAAGCAATGACAAATGAGTGTGAGAGGAGAGAACCTACTATGTTTTATGCATAAAGAATAAAAAGTTGAACTAAGCATGATCCTCAAGGGATACCAAGAAGAAAGGACATGTAAATATATATAGTTAAAATAGCACAATGTGGTAACTCATAATAAGGGAAGATACTAAGCAGTGTAGAACCACAGTCTGATTCACAGTGATTAAATTATCCCTTCTTTCTGTAGAGGATCAGGAAAAGTCATAGAGAGATGACTTTGAGTGGACCCTAAGCAATGACTCATTGCTTATTCAGTGAACTAGGGATGGCAATACATGTTGCCTTGGAGTGTGGTATGTAAATGGAATAGGTGAGGTTATCTAGGGAAGAGGAGGTGTAGGGCAGTATAGATGAAGCTGAAAAGAGTTAGAAACAAAAACTGCTGGGTTGGGAGGGGCCTATATATGCTGTGCCAGGGAGGATGGACTTTATTTGGTACACAATACAGAGCATTTCGGTATGGGAAAAACATTAATGAAGATGTTGCCATAATTGAAGCCTACCTGTAGGGAAATGACAGTAGGGATGACAAAGGAGGCAGTTTAGGGAAGTTTTATATGATATTTATTTGATGGTATTTGATGATCAGTTAAATGTGGAGGATTTAAAGGTAACTCACATGTTCCTTGCTTGGACAGCTGAATGATTGGCACCGTCAACTGAATTAGGCAGTAGGATTAGGAGGAAGACACCAAAGCATGTTGAATTTGGGTTACTTCTTATATGTCAGTAGCAAGGTCTAGTAGAGGGTTGAACATTGGAGTTTGGAGCTCGGAGAGTGGTCGGAATCTGAGAAATCAACTTGGGAGCCATCCTTGTGGTAGTTACCAAAAAATGTCCTAAGCAAGATACGTGGTAAGAAGCATCAGTATTTAATGATGGACAGAGGAAGGGGAACCAATGAAAGATACAAAGGATGACTAGAACAGTCCTAGAAAATGATAATGCCCTGGAAGTGGAAGATAGGAGAGTGTCCAGGATGGTGTATAGTGAACCGTTTCAGATGTTGCAGAGAGGTCAAGTTGGATCTGATGAGAGACCACTTTCCTTGGAAATTAAAGTTCCTGTTGACCTTTAGCAGTTTCAGTAGAAAGCTGAGGAAGTGAAGACTACTCTTCCAAGACGGGAAGGAGAGAAACAGCTTGACGGGGAAGCAATGTCAAGAAAAGATGTTTGAGGAATGTTGAAAATTGAGCATCCAAGGGGAAGAAGCTAGGGGAGAGGAAAAGGATGAGGGAGGGGAGGTATCTGAAGAAAGACATCAAGGGGATGGGAATGTGCACATAGCTGGACTATTTAACTTGGAATAAAGACACATTTTATCCAGGGGAGGGGGAGTGAAAGAGAAAAATAGATGGGTTCATAGGTTATTATGAGGTTGGGTTGGAGGAAAGTTTAAGTATATGCTTGAAGAATTTCTTTTCTTGATCAAATATATTCAGCCTTATAAAGCGGTTGCTCTTTAGATGTGGTTGTCATGTAGAAAGTAGCCATTGTTAATAAGTGAGAGAAAAAGGTTTAAATTATACCTGTTATCAGAAAAGATTTCCAGAGAGCAATGCTCTGCCACTTACGGATGGTATGATCTTGATTAAGACATTATCGTTTTTGGATTTCACTTCCTTCGTCTAGATGTTCTCTGAAGTCCTTGCAAGCTGTAAAATGGATAAGATCCTTTGAATGATGAAGCTGAATATACCATTTTAGCCTTATGATCTGTAACCATCAGGTATTCCTCAGTCCTTTTAAAGTGTGTGTGGCCAAGATGTGAATCATCATTATATCTTTGGATAGAAATTTTGGTTTCTATTAGTGTTAGTTGAAAAGCAATAATTGGTAAAAGGGTTAGTGCTCGATTGTTCTAATAGAAAGTACAGTGAGTCTAAATGTCTTAAGTACTTTTTTTTTTTGGCCGTACGCGGGCCTCTCACTGTTGTGGGCTCTCCCGTTGCGGAGCACAGGCCCTGGACGCTCAGGCTCAGTGGCCATGGCTCACGGGCCCAGCCGCTCCACGGCACGTGGGATCTTCCCGGACCGCGGCACAGACCCGTGTCCCCTGCTTCGGCAGGCGGACTCTCAACCACTGTGCCACCAGGGAAACCCTTAAGTACATTTTAAATGTACATTTTTTATTTGTGTTTTCCTTCTCTACCTTTTTACTTTCCATGCTTGGCTATTTTCTTCAAAATAAAATGTTATATAAAAGAATTAAATGATTACAACAGTGTGTAATGAAGAGAGACTCTTCTGTAATCCTCGTTTAGTGTTGGTATTTATTCTTTTGTATTTTTTTCCGGCCTGTATATATTCTAGCTTTTTTTTTTTTTTTAGATAAAATAGTATTATGTACATACATATCGTAATGCAACTCACTATTAACTAAAAAGTAGATTTTTTATACTCTCCATGTCAGTTCATATAAAATATACTGTACTTCAATTTTTTTTAGTGACCACAGTGTATCTTATTATACACAGATGTATTATAATTCATGCAGTTTCCTGTTTATAGACATTGGTTGTTTTGGTTTATTTCTTCTTCTTTTTGTTGTTGTTAAAAGAATGCTGTAGTGACCATCCTTTTGAATAAATATTTTTGCCTCTGTACAGTCTGTGGAAGAATTCTGGGAAATGGAATTGTCAGATTAGAGGGAATATGAGTAATATTTTAGTAACTGCCAAATCACCCTACACAGAAGTTTTACCAGTTTGCACCACACTGCAGCTTGGTTTTGAGATGTCTGCTTTTTCATACCAGGCTAAAATATTGCAAACATTTTTAAGAGAGTTGTTTTTTGTTTTTTTTTTGTTTTTTTTTTTTTTTTTTGCGGTACATGGGCCTCTCACTGTTGTGGCCTCTCCCATTGCGGAGCACAGGCTCCGGACGCGCAGGCTCAGCAGCCATGGCTCACGGGCCCAGCCGCTCCGCGGCATGTGGGATCTTCCCAGACCGGGGCACGAACCCGTGTCCCCTGCATCGGCAGGCGGACTCTTAACCACTGCGCCACCAGGGAAGCCCTGCAAACATTTTTAATCTTTAAATGGCTAATAAGCAATTAAATTGCATTATTTTTATTCTTTATTTTTAAGGTTAAGTATGTTTTCATAAATGTTATTAGCAATTTGAACTTTTTCTGTGTTCCTTTTTCTCATTTTCTGATAAATGATTTATACTTTTTTTATTTTATTCTTTTAATTCTGTTTGTTGTTTGTGACAGAGAAGTTTTACATTTTTATATGGTCAGTTTGTTCATCTTTTTCAAGGCTTATGGGTTTTAGGTCCTGATCTGACCTGGTAAAAGATTTGGTAAAAGAAAGCCATTCCCTACCACCACATTATAAATATATTCATCCATATTTTCTTCTATCACATCTGTGTTAATTTTCTTCTTAATTTTAGTAAAATGTACACACATAAAATATGCAATAACTAGTTTTAAGTGTACAGGTCAAAGAGGGTTAAGTACATTCACATTGTTGTACACCCAATCTTTGGAACTCTTTTCATCTTGCAAAACTGAAACTCTTTACCCCTTAAACAATTCCTTCTTACCCCCAGCAATCACCCTTACATCTTCTGTCTCTATGTACTTGACTACCCTAGGTACATTATAAAAGTGGAATCATGCCAAAAAGTGGCAGTCTTTTTTTACTGCCTTATTTCACTTTCTCTAATGTCTTCAAGATTCATCCACATTGTAACGTGTATCAGAATTTCCTCACTTTTTAAGGCTGAAGAATATTTCCTTGTATGTATACCTACATTTTCTTTATTATTCATTTGTGGATGACACTTGGGTTGCTTTCACTTTGGGGCTATTGTGAATAATGCTGCTGTGAAAATGAGTATACAAATATCTCTTCCAGACCCTGCTTTCAGTTCTTTTAGGTATACACCCAGAAATGGAATTGCTAGATCATACAGGAAGCCACCATGTATTTTCCACAGTAGCTGCACCATTTTACATTCCCACTAACAGTGCACAAGGGGTCCAGTTTCTCTCCACATCCTTGCCAACACTTGTTATTTTCTGTTTTTTTGTTTTGTTTTTTGGGGTGTTTTTTTGTAGCCACACTGATGGATATGAGTTGTTTTTTTAAATTTTTTTAAACCTTAACTTTCATCTGGAGTTTGTTATAAGGGCTAAAGAAAAGGTGATACGGTTTTCTCCTTTGTTCATTATTTATCATTTACTAGTCACTTATCCCAGAACCATTTATTGACAAATCCTTTTTCTTATATTTGAAATGTCATCATTATAGGCATACCTCAGAGATATTACGGGTTTGGTTCCAGACCACCACAATAAAGTATCGCAGTAAAGCAAGTCACATGAATTTTTTGGTTTCCCAGTGCATATAAAAGTTATGTTTATACTATAGTCTTTTAAGTGTGCAGTAGCATTGTCTTAAAAAAAAACAATGTACGTACCTTAATTAAGAAACTTCATTGCTAAAAATTTTTAACCATCATCTGAGCCTTTGGTGAGTTGTAATGTCTTTGCTGGGGGAGGGTCTTGCCTCGATGTTAAGGGCTGCTGACTGCTCAGGGTGGTGGTTGCTGAGGCCTGGGGTGGCCATGGCAGCTTCTTAAAATAGGACCACAGTGACGTTTCTGCATCAGTTGATTCTTTCTTCCACAAATGATTTCTCTATAGCGTGCAGTGCTGTTTGGTAACATTTTACCTACAGCAGAACTTCTTTCAGAATTGGAGTCAGTCCTTCCAAACCTTGTCACTGCTTTATCAGCTAAGTTTATGTAGTATTCTAAATCCTTTGTTGTTATGTCAACAGTCTTCACAGCATCTTCACCAAGAGTAGATTTCATCCCAAGAAACTCCTTCCTTTGTTCATCCATAAGAAGCAACTTCTCCATTAAAGTTCTATCGTGAGATTGCAGCAATTCAGTCACATCTTCAGGGACCACTCCTCCTGAATTTTTTTTTCTTTCTTTCTTTCTTCTTTTGGGGGGGCTGCTCTGCATGCAGTATTGGGATATTATTTCCCCGACCAGGGATCAAACCCAAACCCCCTGCAGTAGAAGCTCAGTCTTAACCATTGGACTGCCAGGGAAATCCCAAGGCACCACTTGTAATTCTAGAACATCTGCAGTTCATTCTTCCACTGAAGTCTTGAAGTCATCCATGAGGGTTGGAATCAGCTTCTTCCAACCTCCTGTTAGGTTGATATTTTGACCTCTTCTCATGAATCACAACTGTTCTTAATGGCATCTAGAATGGTGACTCCTTTCCAAAAGGTTTTCAATTGACTTTGCCCAGATCCATCAGAGAAATTGCTATTGATGGCAGCTGTAGCCTTATGGAAAATATTTCTTAAATAATAGGACTTTTAAGTCAAAAGTCCTTGATCCATGGGCTGCAGAATGGATGTTGTGTTAGCAGACATGAAAACAATCTCATTGTACATCTCTATCAGAGCTCTTAAGTGACCGGGTGCATTGTCAATGAGCAGTCATATTTTGAAAGGAATCTTTTTCCGAGCAGTAGGTCTCAACAGTGGGTTTAATATATTCAGTATTTGGTGTTACAAACAGATGTGCTGTCATCCAGACTTTTTTCCATTTATAGAGCACAGGCAGAGTAGATTTAGCATAATTCTTAAGGGCCCTAGGATTTTTAGAATGGTAAATTAGCATTGACTTCAACTTAAAGTTACCAGCTGCATTAGCCCTTAACAGGAGAGTCAACTTGTCCTTTAAGCCAGGCATTGACTTCTCCTCTCTAGCTATGGAAGTCCTAGATGGCATCTTCTTCCAGTAGAAAGCTGTTTGGTTTACATTGAAAACCTCTTCTTTAGTGTAACCACCTTCATTAATTATCTTAGATCTTCTGGATATCTTGGCAGCCTCTACATCAACACTTGCTGCTTCATCATGCACTTTTATGTTATGGAAACAGCTTCTTCAGCCTTATGAACCAACCTCTGCTAGCTTCAAACTTCTTTTCTGCAGCTTCCTCACCTCTTTCAGCCTTCATAGAATGGAAGAGTTGGGGCCTTGCTCTGGGTTAGGCTTTGGCTTAAGGGAATGCTGTGGCTGATTTAATCTTTTATCCAGGCCACTAAAACTTTCTCCATATAAGCAAAAGGCTGTTTGGCTTCTTATTTGTGTGTCCACTGGAATAGAACTTTTAATTTCCTTCAAAAACTTTTCCTTTGCATTCACAACTTGGCTAACTGGTGCAAGAGGCCTAGCTTTTGGCCTGTCTTGGCTTTCGACATGCCTTCTTACTAACCTTAATCATTTCTAGCTTTTGAAAGAGAGGGATGTGCAACTTTTCCTTTCACTTGAATACTTAGAGAACATTGGAGGGTTATTAATTGGCCTAATTTATTGTTGTGTCTTAAGGAATAGGGATGCTGGGGACTTCCCTGGTGGTCCAGTGGTTAAGACTCCACTCTCCCAATGCAGGGGACCCGGGTTTGATCCCTGGTCAGGGAACTGCATCCCGCATGCCACAACTAAAGATTCCTCATGCTGCAACTAAAGATCCCGCATGCCACAAGAAGATCCTGTGTGCCACAACCAAGACCCAGCTCAGCCAAATAAATAAATTAAAAAAAAAAAAAGGACTAGGGAGGCTGGAAGAGAGGGAGAGTGATGAAGGAAGTGGCAGGTTGGTGGAGCAGTCAGAACACACATAACGTGTATCAGTTAAGTTTGCCATCTTATATGGGCACTGTTTGGGCACCCAAAACAATTACAGTAGTAACATCAAAGATCATTGACCACAGATCACCATAGCAAATATCACAATAATGAAAAAGTTTGAAACACTGCAAGAATTACTACCAAAATGGTGTCAGTAAACTTGCTCAACACAGGGTTGCCACCAACCTTCAGTTTGTAAAATGCACAATATCTGCAAAGTGCAGTAAAAAAAGGTATGCCTGTAGTGTAGATTTTGGTATGTTTTTGTTGTGTTTTGTTTTCTTTTTTTGTGGTACGTGGGCCTCTCACTGTTGTGGCCTCTCCCGTTGCGGAGCACAGGCTCCGGACGCGTAGGCTTAGCGGCCATGGCTCACGGGCCCAGCCGCTCTGTGGCATGTGGGATCTTCCTGGACCAGGGCACGAACCCGTGTCCCCTGCATCGGCAGGCGGACTCTCAACCACTGCGCCACCAGGGAAGCCCTGTTGTTTTTTCTTCAATAAAGTGTTGAAGAAAGTTTAACCTGAAAGTTTAAAGAAGTGGTTTCTTTGTTTTTTCTTTTCTTTTTTGTTTTTTTAATTTCCAAGTGACTGAAATTTTGCTTCAGTGTTCTTATTAACATTTACTTCCAGTTTCACTTTTTGTGATAGGAGAATGTGGTCTGTAGTATTTCTTCTTTGATGAATTTACTGAGATTTTCTTTTCGGCCTACTACACAATTTCTGTAAAAGTTCTAAGTGTACTTGAAAAGAGACATAATCTAACTGTAGATTTAATTATATGTCAAATAATAATGTTTTATTATTTATATCATTTTTTTCAAACTGGATCACAAACATGTCATAAAGTCAGTTTCTTGTATCCTGACTAAATGCATATAACTTTTTTTAATGGAGTAGAATAAATAGAAAATTATCAAAGTATCACTTACAATAAAGCCTCTGAGACCTTTGTTTCAGTTATATATGTCTGTCTAGCAATCGATGTGTTTAGGGTCATAATCTACAATGGGTCTCTTACAGTGGGTTCCAATCAAAAATGTTTGAAAAACACCTTTCTGTATCTTAATTGTTTTTGTTCTCTCTTCTCTATTAAGAATTTAGACAAGAGAGTTAAAGCCTCATATTTGTCTCTATTGACTTTCTGCTTTATGTATCCTGCATTGTTTATTCATTTCATTATTAGAATGCAGTTGTACATGTTAGTTATATTTTTATTGTAGATATAAATTCTGTTATTAAAAAGTACCTTTTAGGTTTAACACTTTGACATTGTCCATTATTAATAGCATGACTTTCCGTCCTTTACATTTTTTCTTTTTATCTTTATCTTTTCTTTTGGCCTAAACCTGAAATGTTTCTTCTTTCTCATTTTATCTTAGAGTAGTGTATTAGAAACTACCCTTCAATCTTCTATTCAGTGTATACTTTGTCTTTTTCAAGAGCTTTCATCAGAGGTAGTTTGACTTATCTGAGATGCTAAATGTCTTTCCCTATCTACTATGGCATTCAAATTAAAACAGTCAAGATTTTATAATCTATTATTTTGGTAATTAACCTTTCAAGGAGGCAAATATATGATGTGCTTTACTAGGTATTCAAAAGAACTGCCTTGAAAGTCAGTTGCCATGTTGGAGAATTGAACCATGTAGAGCCATATACAATTAGAATATCAAAAATGGCACACTTAGGGCTTCCCTGGTGGTGCAGTGGTTGAGAGTCCGCCTGCCGATGCAGGGGACATGGGTTCGTGCCCCGGTCCGGGAAGATCCCACATGCCGCGGAGCGGCTGGCCCCGTGAGCCATGGCCACTGAGCCTGCGCGTCCGGAGCCTGTGCTCCGTAACGGGAGAGGCCACAACAGTGAGAGGCCCGCGTACCGCAAAAAAAAAAAAAAAAAAAAAAATGGCACACTTACATAAGTCTGCAGGACAGATATAAAGGGTTTTTTTTGTGTTTGTTTGTTTTTGAGAACTGGGTGTCTTTCTTTCTTTCTTTGGTTGCACGGGGTCTCTTAGTTGCGGCTTGCAGTCTCCTTAGTTGTGTTTCGCCAGCTCCTTAGTTGCAGCACGCAGGCTCCTTAGTTGCGGCTCACAGGCTCCTTAGTTGCGGAATGCGAACTCCTAGTTGTGGCATGCATGTGGGATCTAGTTCCTTGAGCAGGGATCGAACCCGGGCCCCCTGTATTGGGAGCGCGGAGTCTGAACCACTATGCCACCAGGGAAGTCCCAGATATAAAGGTTTAAGTGTTTTCATTCTGCTTTGGGAGATCACCTTTATTTATGGATGACCTTTCATAATCTCCCAGTAGTGATTTTTTTGTTTTTTTTTTTAGTGGTTCTTGATCTTGGACCACTTAGAAAGGTAGGATCAGTGGCAGGTTTAAATCCTCATTTTGTTTCATGGTAGACTTAGATATGAGAATGGGTAAAAATATACTGGAAGAGTTTGGGATATAAAATTATCTTCTCATGCATACCACTAATGGGGAATTTCATTTGGAATTACCCCCTGGAACCTTGGAATCTTCTTGCATATGGTAATGATGTAGGTTCCCATTGCCTTTGGTAGAGAAAATACCATTTTCTGTCTCTAAAACATAGGATTTTTTATTGTTTTTATTTGAAAGGATAGCTGTTTTCCCTCATGTTCCTTTAGCGTTTTGTTTATTCCTCTCGCATGGCACAGATTATGACTCACAACATTGCTACTTACGTACATGGCTACTTGGCTCCTATTATTAGTTTCTTTAGGGCAAGTGGAACTGTGACTGGCCTTTATTTTCCTTCAATACCCCCCACGTCCTGGCACAGTGCCTTCAATACAGCAGGCATTCAGCAAAGTCAGAATTACGTAGTAACCCATGTCTTTATATTGTTTCTACTTGTCACCGTTCTTTCCTTCATTTCTATATTTTTCTTTTTTGCTTCCTTCCTGTCTCCTTTGTGGTGCTGCTTAAAAGTGCTTGTTTGCTTTGGGTCAGAAAGCATCATTGCATCAGGAATATCTTTTTGACCATTGGCTATTAGATATTTTTGCTGCTGTTTACTTCCAAAAATAGTCCAAACAAATCTAAGCATTTCAGCACTATTCTAATTCCAGATTATTGACTATATTGGAAAATTGATATTTTATATAAATAAGCTCTTACTGTTTCCCTTTAGTTCTCAAAGTGTGGTCTGTGAACCTTTGAGGTCCCTAAGACCCAAAAGGGTGTCCATAAGGTCAAAACTATTTCATAATAATATTAAGACATCACTTGCCTTTTTCAGTATATTGGTATTTGCACTGATGGTGCAAAAGCAGTGGTAGGTAAAACTGCTAGTGCCCTAGCATGAATCAAGGCCAAGATTCCAAACTGTTCTAAACTGTCATTGTATCCTTAAAATTTTTAAATACCAGTTTCGCTTAAGAATGTTCTTGATGAAGTAGTAGTTTTTAATAAGATGAATATACAATCTAGTTCAAGAAACTCTAGTTCTCCTAGTACTCATTAATAGAATTTTTAGACACCCCCCACCATGCAGTAATACATTTAAATGGCCAGTTTGAAAAGCTTTTTTTTTTTTTTGGCTGCATTGGGTCTTCATTGCTGTGCGTGGGCTTTCTCTAGTTGCGGCGAGCAGGATCTACTCTTCACTGCAGTGCATGGGCTTCTCATTGCAGTGGCCTCTCTAGTTGCGGAGCACAGGCTCTAGGGTGCATGGGCTTCAGTAGTTGCAGCACATGGGCTCAGTAATTGAGGCATGCAGGCTCAGTAGTTGCGGCACGCGGGTTCTAGGGTGCCTGGGCTTCAGTAGTTGTGGCTCGCGGGCTCTGGAGTGCAGGCTCAGTAGTTGTGGCACACAGGTTTAGTTGCTCCGCGACATGTAGGATCTTCCCGGACCAGGGATCAAACCCGTGTCCCCTGCATTGGCAGGCGGATTCTTAACCACTGTGCCACCAGGGAAGTCCCTGAGTAAAGAAGCTTTTTAAAGAAAAGTAGACAATCCAAATCGTTTTGCGAAAGCCCTTTTCAAGTATAAGAAAGCAGGACACTTTTGTTAAACTGTTAAAATGATATGCATTAAGTTTAGGTCAAATTTTTGATATAGTAAAGATCTAAGTTCTTAGTTTTATGTGTGATTTGTGACGTATCAGGAATACTATGTAAAAGCAGCGTCCCTAGTACCTTTATACTTATTTTACAGGAATTGGACTATAATTTTATTACTTTACATAATTATCAGAACTTGTAAATGTCTCCATACATATGACAGTTAACATAGCTGTGATTTGTTCCAGAGCAGAGTTTTTCACCTAAGGCACACTCAACATTTATAAAATTGTTCTTTTGGAACAATTTTGTGATTTGCTTTTCAGTAATGTTGCTAGGACTTCATTGCAGGAAGTAAAGTATTTTTTAGTTCACTCCAGGCGATTGGTTATATAGGCCTTGGTTAATGTTATTTACAAATATGACTCAGGAGCCTTATGATAATGATAGTTATCATTTCATGACAGTTAATGGGGGGCGAGGCCAAGAGTTTTAGGGGGGACTTGAGCATCCCCCAGTTTTGGTGTGGGGGGCAGGGAAGTCCTGGAACCAGTCCCCTCAAACCTCACAGATACTGAGGGGTGATGGTATTCACTAAATCAAGGCACTGACTACTTTTACTTTAATATGAATTTCTTAAATCTGATCTCTCCTCAAGTGTATAACGGAGAATAATTTTAGAACTCAGCCCTTTGAAGAGAGGAGACCTCAATAGAATACTATACTCATTTGTTTTACATAGACGGGTGATGCCAACTTCATTAGTTTGTGAGGGCTCCCATAACAAAATACCACAGACTGAGTGGCTTAACCAGCAGACGTTTATTTTCTCCCATATCTGGAAGTTAGAAGTCCAAGATGAAAGTGTTGGCTGGTTCAGTTTCTTGTAAGGCCTTTCTCCTTGGGCTGCAGGTGGCCGCCTTCTCGCTGTGTGCTCACATCACCTTTCCTCCATGCACACACATCCTTGGTGTCTCTTATAAGGACATCAGTCCTTTTGGATTAGGTCACTAACCTAACTGCCTCATTTTAAGTTAGTCACCTCTATGAAGGACCTATCTCTAAATACATTACATTCTGAGGTACTGGGGGTTGGAACTTCAACATAGGAATTTCGGAGGGGACATAATTTTGTCCATAACACCAACATTTGTGTAAGAGCTAATGTTTGTTGAATACTGGCTGTGTGCCAATTACTGAACTAAGTGCTTAATACATGTCTTCTGATTTTATGTGCACATTAGCCATGTGATTATTGGCATCTCTATTTTACATCTGAGGATGCAGAGACTTAGAGAGGTTACGTAACTTAGCTGAGAGATGGGATTGAAATTCAAGTTGTTTGGGCTCTAGTGTCCATGTTCTCTTAGGCAAGAACTGGGTACTAGGAAGCAAAAGCACAGAGAGAAAAGGGTTAAAATATAAAATACAAACCTGTTTTGCAGCGTCCACTAAGTTCTTGCTAGTAAGTAACCTGTGAATTGGAAAATCATTTAATGCCACCCCTGGTTGACTATTAATTTTTTCTTTAAAACTTGGGAGGGATTTTTGGTTTTAGGATGGAAACAGTGAATGAAGCTAAAGATTTTTAGCACATGATTTGTAATTATCAAAAACAAATTTGCTTTATTTTCAAGTTATTCAAAATCCCTTTCTGCTTTTTCTCTTTTGCAGAAGATTCTAGTGTTCCAGAAACCCCAGAAAATGAAAGAAAATCAAGTATATCATATTTCAAGAATCAAAGAGGAATTCAATATATTGATTTGTCTTCAGATAGTGAAGATGTTGTTTCCCCAGATTGCTCCAGTACAGTTCAAGAGAAAAAATTCATCAAAGACACAGTGATTATAGTGTAAGCAACTTAATAGATTCATTATATTTGCATGTATAAGACTTTTTTTGAGAAAAAGTTACTTAAACTGAAAATTTTTGATGACTTCCCCCCTTTTTTGCCTTTTCCTGACTGCATCTTCATCATTTTTCCCTAACTTAAGAGATGTAGAGAGATGTGCGTGGGTGTGTGGGTGTGTGTGTGTGTGTGAGTGTGTGAGTGAGAGAGAGAGAGAGACTCTGGATAACTGATTTTTTTTTTTTCCAGCTGGGCCATGCACTGTGGGATCTTAGTTCCCCAACCAGGGAGTGAACCCAGGCCACAGCAGTAAAAGCACCAAGTCCTAAGTACTGGACCACCAGGGAACTCCCATGGTTCTGATTTTCAATGAAAAGTTCAGTGAGAGCAAATATTTAAGTTTTTCATTCTCCATAGATAGAGAAATTATTTTCACAAGTACCTTCAATCCCCTGTAACTGCTTTCTGATTTGTTCTTGAATCCTAGAGTCAAATAATTTTACATTTTTGGGACACATTCATTGAGCTAGCATGGAGCTTTGTATGTTAGATAGAAAAACAGTAAATAAATTAAAAATGCAGTATGTCAAATAATACATATGATGGGCAAACAGGAAGGGAAATACAGGGTTTGGGGCCGGGGTGAGGGCATGGTTTCTAAAGCACATGGTTGGAAAAGGCTTCATTAAGAAGATGATGCTTGAGCAAAGACTTGAAGGAGCTAAGAAAGGGAACCATGTGGATATGGTGGGAGGGGCATTGGGAGTAGCCTGTTTAATGACCCTGAAGTAGTATTTTGCCTGTTTTTGAGGAAAGTGGGTGGGGGCGGTTGGGGGTAGTGGTGGCTAATGATGCGAAGTGAAGCACCTAAGGTCAGAAGGTGAGGAGTGGGATAGGGAAAGAGCTTTATCATGTTAAGCCCGTAGGCTATTTGGCTTTTATTCTGAACAAGATGGGAAGCTAAAGGAACATATTGAGCAGAGGAGTAAAATGATCTGATCTATACGTTTAAAAGTTCTTAAGGCTGTAGGGGAGTCGTAGTAGAAGATGAATGTTGTTGTAATAACCAAGGCAAAAGATGGTGGAAGCTTAAACCATGCTAGTAGCTATGGGAGTGAATAATAAGTGGTTAGATTCTAAATATACTCTGAAGGTAGAGCAGAGGGGATTTATTGATGGATTTCAAATGGAATGGGAGAGAAGGGAGTCAGGGATGACCCTAAGATATTTGACCTGAGCAACTGGAAGGATGGAGCCAAGCCTAACTGGGATGAGGAATGCTGCCTTGGGTGCAGTGGGGGAGCGCCTCTTGAAGGAAAGATCAGCAGCTCCGTCTCGGACGTGCTGTGATTGAGGAGACTCTTAGGCATCCAAAGTGGGCTTGTCAGGTAGGCAGTTGGATTTGTGACATTCGGGTTCTGGAGAGAGGTCAAGGTTCCACGTCTGAATTTATGAGTGGTCAGGATACTTGATATTAAGAGGTACATGATTAGATGAAATCAGTAAGAGACACTAGTGTAGCTGGAAAACAGAAGATCTCTTAGTTGAAGGGCTTAGGCCAGGAGAACTCCGGATTTTAGGAACAGGAGATGAGAAGAAACTTACAGGAGACTCTTAAGAAGGAGCAGTCATTGAGGTAAGAAAAAAGTCAGAAGGCTGTGTGATCAGAAGCTAAGTGAAGAAAGTGTGGCAGAGGCGCAAGAGGTTAACACTGTCCACTCCCAAGATGAGGATTTCCTCTTGAAATGAACTTCTCTGTGTACATAAGCCCTGATGAACATGCCTTTATCCTGAACTTCACTCTGAAACAAAAAATAGCGATGATCCTGTGCGGTAAATCCTGAGGAAAACTGATATATTAGCACTCCAAATTTTACTTTTTATTTTGAAAAGAATTTAAATTTACGGAAAAGTTGCAAGAATAATCAATTTCCACATCCTTTTAAAAAGATTAAGATTCACCCATTGTTAACATTTCCCCACCTTTGCTTGTCACCTTCTTCATAAAATAATAATTAGAATTATTACTGAAACCTTTGCCTCTAATAATTTCACGTTTATCTCCTAAGAACAAGGTCATTCTCTTACATAACAAGAGTAGTATTTCTTTTTTTTTTTTTAATTTTATTTTTATTTATTTATTTTTGGCCACACCTCGTGGCTTGCAGGATCTTAGTTCCCCGACCGGGAATTGAAGCTGGGCCCCATGAGTGAAAGCTCTGAGTCCTTTGGACCGCCAGGGAATTCCCTCCAAAAGCAGCATTTCAAATTCACAAATACTGATTAACGTTGGTCCAGTAATATCATCTAATATATAGTCCGTAGTTAAATTTTACCAGTTATCCCAATAATGTTCTTTATAGTAGTGCTACTCAGAGTACTGGTTTATCAGTAAGGAATGTGCCCTAGAATGTAAATCAATGTACTCATTCCTTCACCAAGAAAGTCTTGTAATGAAAAGAAAAAAAAAAAAACTGAACTAAGCAATGTGCTTAGCAATGTAGTTGTTTTTCCTTCTGTTTTAAGTTCCTGTCATGGACAGATAACAAACAGTTTCATTTCGAGGACTAGCAGTTAGTCCATGGATCATATTTTGAGCAATACTTCATAGTAAAGTTTTTTCCAGCATCATACATTGGGTTTAGTTTTTCATGTGTCTTTAGTCTCGTTTAATCTGAAAGTTTCTCAGCCTTTTTGATTCTCATGATAATTGGCCTTTGAAGGTAACAGGCCAGGTTTTTTAGGATGTCTCTCAATTTCTGAACCCCTGTTGTTTCTTCATGATTAAATTTAGGTTAAGTGATAAGAGTTACATAAATGATTTTGTGTCCTCCTCAGTGTGTTATGTTAGGAGGCACACTGATAACCAGTTTGTCTCATTATTGGTGAAGTGAATTTAACCACTCAGAAGGCTGCCAGGTTTCTCCTATAAAGTTAACCGTTTTCCCGTTTTAATGATTAAGTAATCTCTGATGAGATACTTTAAGACTGGGTAAGGATCCTCTTCCTTAGCAGACTTCCCTTCAATAGTTGTAGCATCTGTTGATGATTCTTGCCTGAATCCGTTATTACACTGGTAGTTGTGAAATGTGGTATTCTAACTAGCATTCTAGAATTTATACTTTCATTATTTGCTATTCTACTATAGATAGTTTTCCCTTTTCTCCTTACTTATTCATATATTTATTGAGCACAGTAAATACAAAAATGGAATTATAGGTGCTTTTTTGCTCAACTGATTATAATCTACTACTAATTACTCATTTTGATGCTGAAATTGCTCAGTTTGGGCAGGTGAGGGCCCCTTTACATAGCCTCTGGTTTTGAGAGGTTCCTATCATTTTTTGAGCCTTTCCCTTCTGGCGCAAGATGTTGCAGACTAGTGTTTTCCCTACTCCAAGCCTGAAATTAGAATTAGCCATTTCTCCAAGTAGCACTGGTTCCTTTTTAAAGGAATGGTATTTGGAAATGTGTGGACTAGTTGTGTCCTTTCTTTGCTATTGGGTGAAGCAGTGGTATGTCATTGCCCTTTTAGCAAGAATGGGCTAGGATATAAGAGAACAAGAGAATGTTGTTTGTTTGTTTGTTTTTTAAATCATGAGTTTATAATAATATATTTCATTCTAATCTACTACTACAAGGCTCCTCCTTGCCTCTTCTCTATATTTCTTTCTCTGACAGTGAGAACTCTGCTTCCACCAATATCATTATATTTGCTAATTTGTTCAATCACTCAACGTACATAAAATAGTTTCAGAATTGCTGTAATCGTGCTTCTTGACCATTAAGCTCACTAGGAGTTTAAGATTTGTTTATAAGTTTTATTTTGTCTTTAGATGAGGGTATATCGTTACAGTACTTGGCTTATTTATTTAAATTTTTCTTTTTTATTCACTTGAAATATAGTTCAGTTCATTAATTTCTGTTTGTATTCCTTGTAGGGTTTTTCCCTTGTCCCTTTTTAAAAAAATTTTACTTTCAAATATTTAAAATATTAACATAGTTCCAAAAATTAAAACTCATGTGCAATGTGCTTAGAGAAGTATTAACTTTCTGTCCTTCTCCTTCCGACCCCTTCCTCCTCCCTCAGAACCAACCAGTTTGTTTAGTTTCTAGTCATAATTTGTTTTTCTTTCGTTTATCTTTTCTTCTTGTTTCCTACACAGAAGATAGCACTGTGTCTTGTATTGTGTATGTATAGATATATATGTACATTTATTCTCTCTTTTGTTAACTTAGCAGTATATATATATCCTGGAAATCATGTCAGCTCATAAAAATCTGTATTCTTTTTCACAACTCCATAATACTGCATTGTGTGCACGTTCCACAGTTACCGTCAGTACCCATGCACGGGCCTTTTTGGTTATCAGGATTTCTTAACCTTGACACTGTTGACCTTTTGGACCAGGTAGTTCTTTGTTGTGAGGGGCTGTCCTGTACGTTGTAGGATATTCAGCAGAATCCCTGATCTCTACCGGCTAGATGCCAGTAGCACCTCTCTAGTCAAGACAATCAAAAATGTCTCTAGACATTGCCAAATGTCCTCTGGGGGCAAAATTGCCCCCCTCTTGAGAACCACTGATATAGATGATAGAAACTCTGGCAATTGCTGCAATCTCTCAGGAAGCATTAATAGACAAGAAGGAGCTGAAGACGGAATCCTGGGTAATACTGGCAGTTCAAGGAGGGGAAAAAAGGAAGAAAACCTTCTACAGAGATTAAGGACAGGCTAAGAGATCAAGGGAAAATCAGAAGTAATGATGCTGCAGAACCCCTGGGGTGAGGGTTAGGGTAGGGCTGCCTTTTCAAAGAGCAACAGTGATGGGAACACAGAGGAGAAGACAACCAGTGAAAGGTTCGGGGTGTTCTGGTTTGTGTTTTTAAATCACGTTTGACATTTTAGAGGGTATTATTGCCCTTAGGACAGTTTCACCAAAGTGACGGGGCGGAAGATATAAACCAGTAAGTTGAGAACAATATAGGAAACGCTGAAATAGAAAGTCAGCCTTATAAAACTGTGAAGGAGAGGAGTGTCTGCTTATTTCACTGCCGTGTCCACAGTGCCTAGAACCCCTGGCACACTGAATGAAATGCAGTCTTGAGTGCATTGTAGGCTTGGGAGGAAGAGCTTAAGGAGAGAAAAGATTCAGGAGAGAAGAGGGTAGACAGTTCAGCAGGGCCCTGTAGGGAAGTACAAAGGGCTAGAATGAATCCCTTAGCACTGAGAAGGGACTTCAACAGAAGGGAGTAACTTGATCTGAGACCAGATAAAAGAACACAAAAGGGTCATTCTTGTTGTTGTAGATTTTTTTCTTTTATTTTTAAAGCTTCAGTCGTATAAGAAAATAAAATAATAGCTAATGAACACTTACATATACCACCTACCTTTAACAATTTTTAATGTTTTCCCTTGTTTCATTATTTCATTAATTATTATTATTAGCTGAAGTATTTTAAAGTAAATTAAAGATACCCCAGCATTTCTTCCCTTAATACTTGCTGTACATCCCACTTCCAAAAAACAAGTACTATTATCAGTGAACAGTTCTCCACATCATCTAATTCGCAATTTATATTCAGATTTCGTGTGTTTTGTAGCTAGTTTTTCAAAACAGAATCCAAATAAGGTACATTTACTGCGTTTGGATGTCATGACTCTTAACTATCTTTTGATCTTAAAATAGTCCAGTCCCCTCCTCTCCTCTTTTTTAAGGATTTTAACTTATTGAAGAGATCAAGTCTTCTAGACAAAATAGACTTTTCTGATTGTTTCTTCATGATGGTATTGGAATTTATTCCTCTGTTATTTGTATTTCCTATAAATTGGGCATTAAGTCCAAGGCATGATAAGATTCATTGTCAACATGAAGACTCACTACATCAAGGGCACCTAAGTTTGTCCCATGGAATGGTGATGAATCTGATCACTTGGTTAAGGTTGTGATGGTGAGAAGAGCAGGACCTTTAAAGTGGTTATCCAGTACAGGAATGGAAAAGGATTCAAACCTGAAAGCTTTCATGTTCTCAGTGAACTAAGACACAGAATCAGTTAGGGAGCGTGAATGTAGTGAGGCAGAGTGAAAATTTAGAGATGAGTACATAAGGAATGAAAAGTCTGGGTGTAATGGAAAGGGAGATACATGTAATTGTCTTCAAATATTGAAGGCCAGACGGGGTGTTAAAAGAAGAGATTTATTTTACCTTGTTGCTTTAGAACGGTTTTTCAGAGCAAGGTTCAAGAAGTCAGCCTAGAATCTTGTTAAAATACATATCCCTCATCCTTCACAATCTGTTTTTATATGTTTTCAGGGGATTCTTAGGCATAACCAGTGCCCTAACAGGTACAGCTGAACTAACATGAATAAAGTATAGAGAAGTTATTAAAATACAGGTCCTGGATATGTGTCTAAGAGAGCTGTCCAAAAATAGAATTAGCTGCATAGCAAAGTCTGCATTCTCTGGCACTAGGGATATACTTAACTATATTTCTTTCTTTGATTTTTATAACTTCTGCCCATTTGTTATACTTCTGCTTTTTGATCTTCAGAATGCTTACTGTGGTAGAAAATCAAAATTTCAAAATGAGATTTTTTTTTTTGTTTGGAAATACACGAGTGAAATTTGGCGCACAATGTCTTTTATATAGGATTAACATATGGAGTGAAATGTAATGAGATTAATTTAGTTGTTGCATGAAGCCTTATATAAAATAAATGCTCCCCATCTGTGGAAGAAGTGTTTTGTTCCTGGTAGACAGTCTGATATTGAATGGGGCCATTCCGATTCTAGCACTTAGATTCTGATCACCTAGCTAGGGTATGAAAATTCTTTTATCTTTGTACTAGTGTATGCTTCAGAATTTCTCGGGAGCAACATGACAACACTCATCTTTTATTCAGGGTACAGGTGAAAAAGTAGGAAAGAGAAAGTGGGTGTGCAATGGATGAGTATGGATCTTAACAAAATAAGTGCAGGTTTTTGCTGTTCTTTTCTATCCCAGGCCAGATAATTTGAGATACGTTCAAAGTATGCTGACTTTGGGAATGTAGATTTATATGCACAACTGTACTGAAATGAAAAAAGTCGTTTTAATCTTTGACAGGTATAGATTGCATTTATTATTGAAAAGAACTGCAGGTCTTCCCTGGTGGCGCAGCAGTTGAGAGTCCGCTGACCAATGCAGGGGACACGGGTTCATGCCCTGGTCCGGGAAGATCCCACATGCCGCGGAGCGGCTGGGCCCGTGAGCCATGGCCGCTGAGCCTGCGCGTCCGGGGCCTGTGCTCCGCAACGGGAGAGGCCACAACAGTGAGAGGCCCACGTACCGCAAAAAAAAAAAAAAAAAAAGAAAAGAAAAGAACTGCAAATATACTGTATTTTATATATACACATATATACAATTATAATGAAGTCACTTTAGTAATACATTAAAACTGTTTTTTTCCCTCTGAAAATATTTTCAGTTCTGAGCCATCGGAAGATGAAGAGTCCCAAGGCCTTCCTACCATGGCAGGTAGAAATAATAATGAGATTTCAGAGTTGGAAGACCTTTCGGAATTGGAAGACCTTAAAGATGCTAAACTTCAGACCTTGAAGGAACTTTTTCCACAGAGAAGTGACAGTGATTTACTTAAGGTTATACTCCTTTATAGTAATTGGTTATTATAGTTGTATTGATGATTAAAATGTCTCCTATATCCAGCGCTGTATTTAGTGGATAGTCATTTTTCTAAAGATATCTTATGTTTGAAGATAATTATTAACTTTAATATTTAATAAAGGCAAATGCCAGAGATTTACTTGTTGAGTCTTATAGTAGCTGAGGTTTATTCACCTATAAATAGTATAATCTGGGCTTCTCTGTATCTCACATACGTTGTGAAGTTTTTTGTGTTTGAATGGTTCTAAAATGGGGACAGCCTTCCTCCCCCCACCTCTCACTAGAAACTCAGAAGTGTCAGGGGGCTTTTTTTCTTTTTTTCCCCCAAAATAACAAGGAGTTGCTATTCACATTTAGTGCATGTGACCAGGGATGCTAAACACCCTACAATACTGAGGACAGTCCTGCATAACAGAAGAATTGCCTGCCAATAGCACCCTTGCCGAGAAATATTGATTGAACTATAGAAACAAAATAAGTGGCTGTAGTTGGACTGTTATAGGTATCTATGTCTTATTATAAGAGCAAATAAAAACTCACCATTCCATTAAGTTTTAGATAGAGAATAAATCTCTGAAGGTTAGTAAATTATCCCTAGCTCTGCCACTTAGTAATTGAATGATCTTCGGAGAATCATTTAATTATAGGTGCATAGTTTTTTCCCCTTTGTATTTATCATCACCACCACCCCACCACCCCCGACAATTCCCCTTCCCCAAGCTGAGGCATAGGAGGTACCATATCTGTGTGGGCTTGGCAGGTAACTCTGAAGTGGTGGACATTGGCACATACCCTTTCTAAGAGGGGTAGCTGCTCCTTAGCTTCGGTAAGATATGACCATGTGAAATCAATGACAGCCTGTTTTTATCGAATAATTCAGATTTTCAAATAAAGTGAGAAGGCTAGATTTTTATTTGGTGTTGATCATCAATTTAACAGCTTTATTGAGATACAATTTACATGCCGTAAAGATCACCTATTTAAAGTGTATACTTTATTGGGTTTTAGTATATTTACAGAGTTGTGCAACCATCACCATAATCTAATTTTAGAACATTTTAATCATTCCAGAAAGAAACCTTGTACCTATTAGCAGTCACTCTCCATTTCCCTCCCCCAGTCCTAGACAACCACTAATTTCTGTCTTTATAGATTTGCCTATTCTGGACATTTCATATAAGTGGGAACATAGAATGTGTGATCTTTTATGACTGACTTCTTGCACTTAGTATAAGGTTCTGAGGTTCTTTCATGTTGTATCGGAACTTCATTCCTTTTTATGGTAACTAAAGAAAGACAAAACCAGAAATACCGTTCAGGTCAAGCGAAACATGTTTGAACCAAAAATGGTCCTAGGCCTGCTAGTTTGAACTCTTTAAGTGTAGATTATATTCTTCCTTTGTTCTCTGGTATATTTAATATGAATCTTTTTTTCCCAGATCATTTTGATACCTTCTTACTGTTAGCTAAATGAAACTTTAATGGTATCTTGGGTCTACATTTTCCCCTTCTAGTAGCATAATTTGCCTCCCAATGGGGTTTTTTCCTAGAAAAAGAAGGAACGGATGTAGCCACTAGTAGCAACACCTCAAAGCGTTGGAAAGAACTTTCAGCAGAATAAACATGATGGAGTAGTAAAATACTCAACGTAAAGAAACAAATCTCAGTTTAAAAATACTTTAGCTTGATTGCCAGTTTTTCAGGTAGTTCAAAGGGATTTATTTCCTATAGAAACATTTATCTCTAATTTTATAATTACAGTGGAAAAATAGAATTGGTATTAATAGGTGAACTTTGTATGTATATTTCAGTAGTATCTGAAATTTTGGGAATTTAGCCTATCACTTGCTCAAAACAGCACTCTCTTGAAGTAATCTGGATTTCAAGTGATCTCCCATCATCTCAAAAGATTTAAAGGTGACATAGGTTACTCTACAAAGGCTTTTAGACCCACATAAAATAATTTAAGAAGTTATAAAATATAAATTTAGTCCTAGGCTTGATAAGAATATGCTTTGACTATTTTGAAAATGAAGAGGGGCTTACAGGATATCTGATGATCCAAGATAAGGAAAACTAGTATAGAAAAGAGCATTATCAATTTGTTTTGAGGCTATTTAATTTAATACAAAAATAGCTTATTTTAAAAAGTGAGATCTTTTTGAAACAAGTAGCTCATTGGAAATACAGGAAACTATAACAAGAGAAAAATATGGGATATTTAGTTTTTTCTGAAATCCAAAATGTTACAGAACAGTATAAAAAAATAGTATTTTGAAACTGTTAATTATGTAAGCCATATATTAATATGTTCTTGAACAAATTCAAGCAATTTAGAGCAATTTAGAAATAGAGCAAATTTCAAGAGTCCTTTATCCCACTCAAGAAGTATTAGATTTAAAAAAAATTATACCAGAATTGTGGTTTCTTTTAAATGTCTGTCAGTGTCTCTCTCTCTCTCCCTCCTTCCCTCCCTCTGTCCTTCTCCCTCTCTCTTTCCGTCTCCTTCCCTTCCTTTCTCTCCCTCTCTCTTTCCCTCTCCTTCCCTTTCTCTCTCTCTCTCTCCCTCCCTCCCTCCCTCCCTCTCTCTCTCTCTCTCTCTCTCTCTCTCTCTCTCTCTCTCACTCACACACACACACACACACACACACACACACAGTGCCTGGACCCACTCATAGGTAGGAAGTTTTTGAGACTTTAGTGCACAGCCTTGCAATTAAAATAACAAAACCTTGAATACACTGTACATAGACTGTGTTTTATTTTTTGCTTTAAAGTGGTGATAAGTAAATCTAATATATTTTAAGATATGCTTAGGTAAGTTCAGACTTTTTAGATAAACCAGATTTTCTGAAAATTTATCATAGGATTTAATGAACTTAAGCTAATATGTATATATTTCTCCACTCTGTATATTTAATATATTCGTTCTTTAATATTTGGTAACTTTGCAAAATAATTCTTAAAGTATTATTTTTAAAACATTAATCTTCTCTCATTTTGTTAGTTAATTGAATCAACGAGCACTATGGATGGAGCAATTGCTGCTGCCTTGCTGATGTTTGGTGATGCAGGTATGCCTGACTTAGTTTCAAGCCATGCTGACTTAACTAGTTATATAATAAATATCTTTTCATTTTAATATTACTCTTTAATTTACCAAGCTCCTTCATGAATTCTTATAGGAACCTTAGGAGGTATTAACAGCTTCAGGGTTTTTAGATGAAAATTGTGAAGATTAAGAAGGTTTAAAAAAAAAAAATTAAGGGAATTACCTGAGGTCATACAGCTACTTGGGAACTGGATTTTCTGGGTTGATTTTTTTTCCCCAAAAAAGGGAAGGGGGCAGTTTTTTCATTGGTAATTTTGCTTGTTCTCTACAGATCAAATCTCATATCAGTGAAGTTTTGGGAGGTATGTGTTCTTTCTTAAGTGTCCTTTCTAATTGCATTATAGTTTTATTTACATAAATCTGAATCAGGAACATAATGTCTTGAGGAATGTCCTAGCTGGTAATCAGCATTCCTACATTTAGTAAATATTTACTCTGTAATCCAGGCTTAGAATACAAAAATACATTTAAAGGAGCTTGCATTATAAAAAACACCTCCAGTTTTTTTTAGTAAACGCTATCTAGATTTTTTTTCTACATACCAAACAAGTAAAAATAACCTATAATCTCACTACCAAATAAAGTATTTAAGGAGTGAAAGCAAACCTACACACTATTATACAACACACACACACATTAGATTACAAAATATGATTATAGTATTGGTTTGCATTTTAAGAAAAATCATATGATGATTTACCATGGATAACTTGTCAGTGCAATCAGATTTATCTAATGAAAAAATGCCTCCATAACATTCCTCTGTGACTACTCATAGGATTAGTTTATTAACTGTTTCTCTGTTAATTAGCATTTATGGTTACATTATTTCATTAACTATAGTACAAAAGTAAATAGCCTTGTAAGTAAATCTTTGTTATTATTTCTATAGGCTGAACTTCAAACTAGGATGCTGAATCAAAGGGTATGCACATTTTAAAATTGAACATGCACTTCAGTGTTAATTTTAAAAGTTCTGCCAATTTATGCATCCATCGACAGTGTGAATGCGCGCACGTTTATCTAAGTAGGTAGTTATACAAAAATAGAAAACACTGTAATGTGTTCTTATGGGCCCATCATCTTTCTTCAACAATTATCTACCTCATATTTACCCCCCTAAATGGATTGTATTGGAGTGGATCCAAAGATGATGATATTTTATCCACATGATCTCTCATTCATAACCAAATCTTACAATTCTTCCTTTTCCTTTACTTACTAGCTGTATAACCTTGGGCAGTGTGACCTAACTTTTCTGTCTGTCTCCATTGCAGGAAAATAGTATGATAATTGTATCAAACTCTTAGATTGTTATGAAGAAGTGATAAAGTTATTCTAAATTTCTTATAGTGAGTGGCACATAGTAAGTACATAGTACATGTTAGCATTTCTTTGTTCTTAAGGGCCATCTGATAGTAGGAAATGGTACAGGAGAAGGTTGAGTGTGTCTTCATTACAGTATCCCTACTGTAAAAGTTCCTGAAAAATGGTAGGCTCAGTTAACATTTGTTGAGTTGCTAAATGGTTTGGGGCATTTTACATATTCTTTCTTGTCTTCATAATACCTCAGTATTCCAGAATCTTTCCAATGAAAAATTTGTTGAATAACTTTATTCCACAGCAGTGTCTAATCTTTTTTCTCTTGAGCAATTTATATCATTCCACTTTATTCATTAATTTAACAGATATTTATTGTACACCTACTACTGGTTGCCAGATGCTATTTTAGGCACTGAGGGTACATGCCGGAACAAAATGGACAAAACCTCTGCCCTCGTGAAGTTTACAGTCCTTATTAAATTTGAACTTAAGCTGAGTTTTTTTTAATTCTCATTCTTATACTAGACTTTGATATAATTTCTTTTTTTTTTTTTTAGTGTTAAGTGGTAAATTACAAGGAAAGAAAAAATCAGGTTTTTCTTGTTTTTTTTAAGTAAACTTCCATGCTTCCTCTTAGAATGGACAGGATAGTCATATATCAGTCATCCTTATCTTTAGAATAGTACACTTTTTTTTTTTTTTTTTTTGCGGTACGCGGGCCTCTCACTGTTGTGGCCTCTCCCGTTGCGGAGCACAGGCTCAGGACGCACAGGCTCAGCGGCCATGGCTCACGGGCCCAGCCGCTCCGCGGCATGTGGGATCTTCCCGGACCGGGGCACGAACCCGCATCCCCTGCATTGGCAGGCGGACTCTCAACCACTGCGCCACCAGGGAAGCCCCTAGAATAGTACACTTTTGAGGTAATGTATAGAATGACAGCTTTGTCTCACCAACAAAAGGCCTGTAAGACATCTTGGACAGTTCCACAAATCTTGATGTTGGACATTGGTTTTACCACAAATTACAATCTTTTATAGACAGTATCATCCTGCATGTTAAGCAATAAGGGTATCTTTTTTGCATCGCCTTCTGAAAGTTTTCATTTATGAATACTAAGTTATAAAAACAAAAATGTGTATCTGAAGTTTTACCCTGCTTTAAAAGGTAAAAATATGAATTTACTGATGTTGTCAGGAATCTAGCTATCTCTTCCATTTCTCTATATATGTATAAGAGTAGGCAGGGCCTCCCTGGTGGCGCAGTGGTTGAGAGTCCGCCTGCCGATGCAGGGGATACGGGTTCGTGCCCCGGTCTGGGAGGATCCCATATGCCGCGGAGCGGCTGGGCCCGTGAGCCATGGCTGCTGAGCCTGCGCGTCCGGAGCCTGTGCTCCGCAACGGGAGAGGCCACAACAGTGAGAGGCCCGCATACCACAAAAAAAAAAAATAATAAAAAAAAAAAAATAAAAAATAAAAAAAAGAGTAGGCAAAATATTTTTGTGTGACTATCATCCTGTTTTTGCTGTTTTGTAACCTTTTTTATTTCTAAACGTCTACTCAGTTCTTTATAACAGTGTATCCTGACTTGTCTAATAGCTTATTAATGGGCACTTACTTAGTTAAAAAATTTTTATGTACGCCTAAGCAAACATTCTCCATCAGTTTTGTAAATAAATTCCTAGAAAAAGAGTTGTTGGACTGAAAGAAACACACATCTAAAATTCTGAGATGTGTTATTTAGACTACCTTCCAGAAAGACTGTAACAATTTATAATGTTTAAAAGTGGCTCTTTGCCCACAGTCTGCTACAGCTGTCCTTTTAATCTTAGGATGAAAAAAAAAGGCGTACTTTATTTTACCTGTCTTTAGTTATTAATGAGGTTGACCATCTTTTCTCTTTTTTTTTCCTGTTGAACTGCCTGTTTGTGTTCTTTGTTCATATTTTCTTTTTGCAGTTTCATGTTTTACTTTTTATTTTTAAATATTGAATTTAAGTAAAATATATTTTTATTTGGGGTGTGAGGTACATGTCTAACTTACTTTTTTTCTTCCTGAAATTGATGATGGGTGCACGCCAAAAATGATGGGAATGTATGACACGTAATTGGGAAGTGGTATTTAACATAGAATATTAACTTATTTTCTTTAGATATATGCACAATTTTTGGTTAATAATTATAAATTTATATGTAGGTAACTAAGCATTGTGTGCTCTCATGTAACCTTTTGTACTAAATTTTTAGTTATGTGTTTTCTCCCACATATATTTGCAGATTTATGCCTGTAGCCATTTTATATACATGTAAAAATTTGATGCCATAATATTAACCACAGAAAGATATATAAACAGATAATTAGGGCTGAAGAATTCTTTATTGACCAAGAAAAAGCTTTTGTTCTTGTTAAGAAAGAATTAAACATGTCTAGGTAAAATGGCATAAATCACCTAGTTTGAAGCTTTTTATTCAGACTTTGAATATTAGAATATTACTAATGGTATTCACTTAACCTCAGCATATATAGATGATAGAGTGGTGGTTATATTTTCCCCTTTTTAAAGTGGATGCTGGCAATTAGTTGGCATATGCAGAATGCACATTTACTTTATGAAATAAAGTGGGAAAAATTTAAGCATGCATACTTAAAGCATGTAATTACTATACATTGAAATGTTTATGGCATTCAATTTTGTTATAGCCATATTACGAAATTTTCATGCTTACAGCTTAAAAGCTGTCATGTCTGTATTTATTTTGAATATTATATTTCTAAAAGTTTTATTTCTAACTGCATAGTTAGGGTACTGATATAATTAATACTGAAATCTTAAACCTTTGTAAGCTTTCAGCAAATGCTTTCATACTAGCACTGCAGTATGTCTCTGGAATTTGCTCTCTGAAAGCGAAGGTACTGAAGAAGTATATGAATGTATACAAAATAAAAAATACACAGCATAGCTTCTCCAGATCATGTAGATTGAGGTCTTTTCTCAGTCATAACAGAATGTGCAGATTTCCTATTACTGTCATACAGCACTCTCTTGTGTTATACTTTCTTGTTTTTATGTTAAGAGCATTAATCGCTTGAGCTCTCTGTATCTCAGTTCCTCCTAATTTGTAAAATGAGTATATACTTACTTCGTAGGTTTGTTGTGGAAAGTAAATGAAACAGCAGTTTATAAAAGCCCCCTGCAAAGCCTGGTACATAGTAGACACTTAATTATTGACAATTATCTGATGCTATTCAGATAAGCTGATGGGCTCAGTTTTTTTGTTTTTTTTTTTTCACTACGGAACATTCAGGCATTGGGGAGAACCTCTTCTTCCTACTATAGAATTACTTTCAATTTAAAGTTGTGTATTTTTAGCATTAAATAATGTGATGGTTTACAAATAAGTACATTTTTACAGTGATTTCTACTTCTGAAAGACTGAAAAGAGGCTCTGTTTATTTTTCCTTCAATTCAGTTAACATTTATTGAATGCATGTCATATGTAGAAGAAATAACATTGGGCCTGATGTCAAGAGAACTGTCTACAAGTATATTCATTATAATAACCTTTTTGCCTTTGTTTTGCATTAATGATTCTTATAATATGTGTGCAAACTTTGAATTTCCTTCTCTGTTCTAGAAGGTGGTGGACCCAGGAAAAGAAAATTATCTTCTTCTTCAGAGCCATTTGAGGAAGATGAATTTAATGATGATCAATCTATGAAAAAGAAGAGATTGGATCAAGTGAGTTACATTTGAATTGCAACATCAAAATTAGTTGCTTAAGCACGGAATTTGTTGAGTCTGTGGACGTACTAAAAATGCACCTCAGTGAATCAGTCTTCTCTCTTACAACTAAGAAAATTTATGGTTGCATCTCATTTGTGACTGATTTTGCTTTCTTCTTAATCTATCCAGTATTAATTGCATATCTCTGCATTATAAAATTGACTTAAAAAATATTCTAGTGTTGTGGTAAAGTACCTTTTGGGGAAAATATACTTTAAATTTTATTTCATAAAATTTAATAGATACATATGGTTGAACAACACTTACGTAAAATAGCTGTTACCAGTACCAGCAGCATTTCTTACTCCTCAGTGACAACTACTTATAATTCTTATAGATGGCTCCTTTGATATTTAACTGCTTATCTAAAAATAATAGTGGTTATGCTTTTACTGGGTTATTCTAGTTTTCCATTAACTTTTACTTTATGGAGTAGATGTACTAAGAGGCCTCCCAGTGAATCTAGACATAGTCCTCCCTGTCTGCATTCATGACAGCACAGTTTCTTTTTGGTAATCAAATCAAAATCAGTCACCCCAACTAGCACAGTAACCTCCTCCTTTGCCTGTGATTTAGTGATACATGAAGCCCTAAATAGCAGATGGCAATCTGTACCCTAATTTAATGGGATAGTTATTGTGTCCCTCCATAGAAGTATTCTAGCCTTGAGAACTAATAACGATAGGAAGTAAAAATTCTGTGAGTTTTAGGTGTGAGGAACTACTAGTATAAGAGACTAGGCCCACGTTTTAGTTTACAGACCTACGTATAACAGCTGTAGAAGAAATAGCATCATATTGATTGCTGATTCAAAGCATTTACTTGGCTTGTACATCTGTTGAACAGCATGTTAACCTTGTAAGGTGTTATCAACAGGTTTACATTCTGAATTTTCATTGTGATACCACTGTTCTGTATGCCAGCTCCTTCTAGGTATTGAGGCACATGGTGAGATCAGTGAATTCCACGGGCATGAAACCATTGATGGACTTTTCTTCTAGTGAAATTAGCTCCCCTGGCCAGAAACATTGATTGTTGTGTCACAGTGTACTGTGACTGAGTTAAGCTTTCTATATATATGTATATGATGCATTAGTTTCCTAAGGGCAGTGTAACAAAGGACCACAAACTGAGTGGCTTAAACAACAGAAATGTATTGTCTCACAGTTCCGGAAGCTAGAAGCCCAAGGTCAAGGCATCAGAAGGGTTGGTTCCTCCTAAAGGCTGTTCCATCCTTCTCTGAGTAGCTTCTGATTTGCTGGCAGTCTTTGGTCTTCCTTGACTTGTAGATCTCTGCCTTATCTTCACAGTGTATGCTCCCTGTGTACTTGTCTATCTCCAAATTTCCTCTTTTTATAGGGACACCGGTCATTGGATTAGGGCCCACCCTAATGACCTCATTTTAACTTGATTACCTCAGTAATAATTACGTTAGACCCTGTCTCCAAATGAGGTCATATTCTGAGGTACTGGGCATTATTCAGCATAAGACTTTTAAAAGGACACAATTCAATCCATAACTGGTGTTGCCAGATCCAGGGGGGTAGGAAAGACTAGTCCATACTCAGAGTAGATTTCTGTTACTGTCCCTTTCATGATGAAAGGGGTCGAATGTAATCAACTTGCTACCAGACAGCTGACTACATCTCCCAAGGAATGGTGCTGTCATGGCAACTCATTGTTGGCCTCTGCTCTTGGCAGGTCAAGTACTCACCAGTAGCAGTAGCCAGATAAATGTTGGTGTGAGAAAGTCTTATCTTGTTGATCTGTGTGCACAGACTTAGTCCATGTTGCCATGGCCGTTTGTATAGAGACACATTGAGCATGCATCCAAGTGCATCCAAGCATGCATCCACAGTCTTATTTTGGTGTTCAAAGAATGAATCATCTTGTCCACGTGATTATTAAAAACTCCTGTGCAATAGATACATTTGCCGAACATTCATATGGGATGCTCTTACCCTTACATTCTGTTCTCAGAAAAACTTCTAAGTCCAACAGTGTACCTCTTCCCTGATCTTCCACTTGTTCTTCTCCTTGGCTGTTGTCCATGGTAAATCATTGATCTGTACCTCTAACCATCTTTTCTATACAAAATGGACAGTAAGTTGTACTGCCTGAAGTTGTGTACAGTGCTGCCGTCTTAAATGGGATTATATTGTAAGCAGTTGTTCACATTCAGCTGGTTCTAACAGTTATGTAAACTCTGTAAAACAAGTTCAAGGTTTTTCTCCCACTTTATCTGATCATAAAAAATTCTGCAAAGTGCAATAGATATTGGTTGAAGGAGGCTTTTTTTCTTTTGCCTCCAAAAACCACCTCTCTCATACAGTCTCTTGGTAAAAATGTGTTAGCAGCATTTATGGCTTACTATTTAAAGTGAACATTTAAGATACCAATTACTGTAATTGAAGGTGAGAATGCAGATATGGTTATAGAATTTTGGAAGAGATTTAACATTGGAGCGGCCATTACCACCATTTTAGAAGCCTGGAGTGATGTAACAAAAGAGTGTTTGCATTATGTATCATGGAAAATTTTTCTTGGCTTGATTTTTGATTTTGAAGAACTTGAAGCTTCAGAGAAATTTTTTAAAATTCACAAGCAGTTGGTTTAGGAAAACAAGTTGGATTTGAGGAGATAGAAAATAAAGATGTTGGAGAGCTAGAATCCCACCCTGATGATCTAACCACAGAAGACTTGGAACAATTTGCTGCTGACGGCCATGTGGATGCAGATGATGATGATGACAGTGATAATGAAAATCAAAAGTTTACACCATGACAGATTAACAATAAAGTTATCAGGTGTTTTAAATGTTGTTGAAAACAGTTTTACTCTTTACTTCAGCCTTGTCTTTACTGAAGATAGTGGCTTTAATGCTGAACATAGTAGGAGAGTTGTTCATGGCATCCAGTTGAATCTTGAACCTAACGGGCAGCTTTATTTGTTTTATTTTTTTCTTAAATATATATATTTTTAAATTTATTTATCTTATCCATTTTTTGGGGGGCTGCATTGGGTCTTCATTGCTGCACGCGGGCTTTCTCTAGTCCAGGTGAGCCGGGGCTACTCTTCATTGCAGCGCGCAGGCTTCTCATTGCAGTCTCTTGTTGCAGTTGCAGAGCACGGGCTATAGGTGCGTGGGCTTCAGTAGTTGTGGCACGTGGGCTCAGTAGTTGTGGCGCACGGGCTTAGTTGCTCCACAGCATGTGGGATCTTCCTGGACCAGGGCTTGAACCCGTGTCCCCTGCATTGGCAGGCGATTCTTAACCACTGTGCCACCAGGGAAATCCCAGGCAGCTTTAATATGAGAGGAGGAGGCTAGCAAAGTTAGCAGAAATTTATTGATTTTATTTATTTGTTTATTTTTAAGTTAATATTTATATTTTCAGCCATACAGCAGAGATAGCACAAGGACAGTGAGTCACGCCTTTCCATAACTGTTCATTTTCAAATAACCATTCATCTACCATTTCATAGTAACTCATAAGCTACAGCTCTTCCAATGTTAACATCCCCAAGCAAACTTGAGTTCATATTTATTGTAGTATTTACGTATTTCTTAACCATTTAATGTGTAAAATTATGCTACCCTTCTTTTAAGGTTTCTTCCTTTTTTTAAATGTGTCACTAATGAAGTTTTTAAATGTTATACCTCTAACACAATTTTTCTCAAACACGGTAGCTTTTATTTTCATGATTTTGCACGTGCAATAATTTTTGGAAATGGATGTGTCATGTTATAGCGGAACAGATTGTAGTTGTCAGCGGAAGAGGACAGGACCTTTCTTTGAAACCATGTGGGTCTCTGCCATGATTTTCCTGTTGGGGATTTCCAGAGACTTAATACAACATCCTTATGAGCCACAGATTCTTTGGGAATCACTGCATTTACTTACTGGTCACAAAACCCAAGTGGCAAAGGACCTTGCACTGCACCCTGGACCTGCTACAGAGCCTTGTCTTAATCTGGGCCCCATTCCTGACAGACTTAAGGGCTCTTCATAAACCGATCAGAGCGGCACACACTGTACTGAAGTATACATTGCCTCCAGGATCCAAAGAAGCCCACTGAAGTGTTGTGCCTCTCTCTCAGAGGCGCCAGTGCCAGCCATTTGTCTTTTTTTTTTTTTTTTTTCCAGAGTGGAATTTGCAGCATGCTCCAGATTGGACCCCTGTATAATTCATGAAAGTGGTGGGCCCAGGATTTGAGGGTGGTTATTTTCTACTCTAGCATGCATGTTTCTTACTAAGGCCATCTAAAAATAGCCACTGCTTCCTGCTTATCAAGTCCAGTCTGTGTGACGTCTTCAGTATAGAGGATCAAAGTGATATACTGTGGACTGTCAGAGTCCACAAAACTATCCAAGTCCTTGAGTACTGTTTTATGAAAGAGATGGAGATTTACCATAGCTCTGAAAACAGTGATGGTGTATCCATCACTGACCCTGCCCAGACAAAAGCAGATTGCTTCTACTAGTCTTTTCTAATTACTGCTAGAGTAATAGTCTCATAGTTATATTGATTTTTCTCTAGTAAAAATAGCAGCTACAGTTGGAGTCGTCACCTGTTTGTTTATGATAATCTACTTCTCTATGACCCATTCAGCTTTTGTATAGGCCACGGAGTCGCATTACCCTGAGATCTGGGATGGTGGAGTCAGTCTCTGCAGTTATGTCAGAAATGGTGTTGCTGCTGCTGCTTCTTCCGAGGGACACTGCTAGTGCCTTAGAATTGGTATTTTCTACAATTATGGCCCCTAATCCGTGGGTCAAGGAGCTAATGTGGGATTTCTGGCAGTAACAAATTTGTCAGTTGCATTCTGAAACCAGAAAAATAACCACAGGATTGCTTCATAACCCCTGGACCCACTAAGACGATTTGAGCCCAAAGGTTGTGTATCACCTGGCTACTGTAAAGCTCGAGCATAACCACTGAACTGCAAGGTATTTTCAGTCACCAGGTATTAGCAGAGCTGATAGAAGTGTGGGGTCTGAGAGCAAAGAGCAGTTCGGCACACGACCTACTGAATGTTTAATTTGTGTTGTCACATATTTAATTCCCAAAAGATATTTACTGTTTTCCAAATTTTTTTTTTTTTTTTGCGGTACGCGGGCCTCTCACTGTTGTGGCCTCTCCCGTTGCGGAGCACAGGCTCCGGACGCGCAGGCTTAGCGGCCATGGCTCACAGGCCCAGCCGCTCCGCGGCATGTGGGATCTTCCCGGACCGGAGCACGAACCCGTGTCCCCTGCATCAGCAGGCGGACTCTCAACCACTGCGCCACCAGGGAAGCCCCTGTTTTCCAAATATTTTAACTTGTTTTCTTTAGGTGAAATTCACATAGCATAAAATTAACCATTAAAAATTCAGCGGCATTTAGTACATTCACAGTGTTGTATAACTACCACTCCTATCTAGTCCCAAAACATTTTTATCACCCAACAATAGCATGCTGTATTTTTTAAGCAGTTTCTCCCCATTCTCTTCTCCCCCTAGCCCCTGCCAACCACCAGTCAGTTTTTTCTGTCTCTGGATTTACCTATTCTGAGTATTTCATATAAATGTAATCATAAAATATATGACCTTTTGTGTCTAGCTTCTTTCGCTTAGCTTGATATTTTTGAGGTTCATCCATGTTGTAGCATGTGTCAGAACTTCATTCCTTTCTTTAGGGCTGATAATACTCAGTTTTATGTGCATACTACAGTTTGTTTATTCATACTTTGATGACATCTGACTCATTTCAAATCATGAATGTGCTATGTGAATGACTAAAGTTTAGGAAACACTTAGATAATGGAAAAACACTGATCTAGGGTTAGACACCTAAGTTTCTATTTGTACCTCAGCTGGTTATTACCCATCTGTGACCTTTAAAAGGATTGTTCTTCGAGTTTCAGTGTCTTCATCTGCAAAGCGAGAATTATGGTATGAATTTTTGATGGCTTCAAAATGCTTTCTCCAAATATTAATGTTTTATTATTCCCCTGCTCAAAATCCTCTTGCTTTCTGAGTAAAGACCTCAGTTTGGCACTCCAGACCTTCAAGCAATATTAGCGCTGGTCTAAGCTTTATAGCATATCCACGGTCTCTGTGCTCCAGCCGACACAGGCCACTTACTATTACAAAAACACATCTAGTTTTCTTCTTCCTACTCCTAACTTACATACCATCTTATATCTCTGTCGTGTGGAACTTCATCTGATTCCTGTGTGCAAGAAAGGTATCACTCACAATTTAGATATTTCTCTCTTAGTAAAAGAAAAAAATAGTATTGTTGTTGGGTAAGAAAGGAGGTAAAAGAGAAAGTATGAAACCGTGCTTTTCTCTCTCATGTTTGTGTAGCATGTGGTACAGTTCCTAGCAAAGTAGATAAATGCTTTTAGATTGACTAAAATGCAAGATTTCTCTTATATATGAACCCAAGGAATCTTTTTTTGTTTAAATGTGGAATTTTAACCAGTTTCTTCAAATGAAGTTAAGTGACAGAGGAAAGAGATAGTGTTTATAAGTAGCCACAGTTCCCAAATTAATGTTTAATTTATATATTATTTAGTTTTGTATAGGTTTCTTTGTCACTGTGTCACTTTTGTTGTGACTGAGCAGTTAATATTTAAACCATTCAAGACTGAAGTAAAAGTAAACTTTTTTTCTCTCAGTATTTGAAATTTGTAGAGGATATGAAATTGTCAGCATGGATGAGGTGTTTTGGTTTGGTTTGGTTCGGTTCGGTTTTTGCCATTAGCTTGGAGAGACTTCAGTATACCTGAATTATTTCGAGTCAGTTTGAGGATCATTCTAGTTGTTTTAGCAGATTTAGCTCATTTTGAGCGTTGTATGAGTGAAGTGTGAGTTACTGGATATGTAGTCAAGGTCTTTTGAGTGATCTAAAACCAGTAATATTTTTTATCCTTAAGATATAAATTTGTCAATTTTCACGTGAACAAAAAGAAACATATTTGGATTCTTCTTGATCGAATGTGAAAACTTCCAAGTCAAGTCAAAATACAAATGTGATTGTCTTAAGACTGTTGTTATTGATGATATCTTAAATTGGTTCTCTTTTTTTACCTCCCCATTAGGGAGAAGAATCAAATGAGTCTGCAGAATCTAGCAGTAATTGGGAAAAACAGGAAAGTATTGTGTTGAAATTGCAAAAGGAATTTCCTAATTTTGATAAAGAGGTGAGTAATCATGTGCAGAAATTTAATCAGTATGTACTAAATGTTTGTATTACAAAACAGTCTTTTGAGATCAACCATGTGAAAAGCTTAGGGTGAGTTTTGCACTGTTCTGATTAAATATTCTTATCAATATTATAAAATATCTTTGTACTGCTAGTTTACATTATTTATTTAGCTTATTTGCTAACTATAGTATCAGCATTATAATGGTAACATCATATAATCATAACAAACATAACTGTAGTAACAACTGTCATCTCATATAAAATGCAGATCCTCTACAAAGCCATCTATAATCCCAAGTTACTTGTTTTAGCTTTCTTCATATTCTCATCCTTTAAATTTTTCCTGAAGAATTTTAAAGTGTAATACTATATTTCAGTGTCTTAATAAGCTTTGGTGTATTTGCTAGATAGTAAAAATACTTTCAGGGTCAGTAAAGACCCATGCCAAGCATGCCAGTGCTAAAAATGCCTGTGTTTAATCACCTTATTGTACTTGAAAACACATTATTTGTTTAACATTGGGAATACATTTACACTTGTATTGATTTATTCAGATAGTACATCTGCTAAATTCTGATGAGCTGAATGCAAAGTCTTGTTGCTATAGTGGTTCTTTGCGCATGTTCAAATTACATGTTTTGAAGTTGGCAGTTTATAAAAGCCTAGCTGCATGTTGCAGTTTAATTGAGCAAACATTTTTTCATACTCTAGTGTTCAGAGCACTTCATAGCAAGAGTAGAAATGCAAAAACTATCAAGCTTCCTTCCCTTTGAAGAAATTTACAAAAGTGAAATTAAATATACAGAAAGCATTTGTAAAGCAACATAAAAACAAGTGTGAAATAATCAGATATGAATTCTATTAAGTTTTAAGGTGATTTACTTATTTTTAAAAGAGCATAAAAGTTTTCAACAAGTTGTTAATTTTAGATTTTTAATAAAAAGATCAATGACTTATTTCTAGGAATTAAGGGAAGTACTCAAGGAACATGAATGGATGTACACAGAGGCTTTAGAATCTTTAAAAGTGTTTGCGGAAGACCAAGGTAATTATCTGTTCTATGTCATTACAGAAAATTCATACTTCCCAATATATTATATCTTAGTATATAAGAAAATAGTAAACCTATTAGCTAATAACCAGAGAATGGGATTGCACGAGATGTTAGAAACCAGTTCCCAAATGTTTTGGCCTGTTCTTTACTGCAGTGTAGAATGAAACAATAAACATTTCTTTCTATTTGGCTAACTTTTTTTGATAGTTAAGTCTACTTATAAACTACCATGTTTTATTGAGTACAAAAGAAACTTTTTTTTTTTTTTTTTACATTTTAACAGCTCTTAGGAAAGATCTTACAGTTGCTGGTGTCTTATAATCACTATAACGTAGATGTCCTAGCCTGCACTTACATGAATATCAAAAGCACCAGTATCAGAAACTTATAAGATGGTTATCACTGGCATGGAAAAAAGTCCCTGATCCCATAGTGGAACATTTTTAACGTTAGGAACCAAAGGGTAGAGAAGTAGTGGGGAGGCGTTGAATCACACATGTTTAGCAACATCCTTAAGAAGAAATCAAGTAGACTAGCTCTTCTTAATTGCAAAGCCAGCTTTTTAAAAGGCCAACACAATGGCTTTAGGTTTTTTGTTGTTTTTTGTCTGTTTTTAATGAATTATTTTAGAAAATGCTACACAACAAATGCTCTCGATGGCACAGAGAATGATATTGGGTGGAGAAAAGAAAACCACCAATATCACCAATTCTGAGTCTGAAAAAAGATTCAGAAGGGAAAGATTATGAATGTGAAGAAATGTTAAGAATATTCAGTTTATTTTGCTTATTTTTTAATATTGTACAAGAATGAATGTATGATAATATGCAAGTCTAAAAGCTCTTTGAGTAAAACATAAACATTCTAAATAACAAAATACTGTGTTAAAGAGTAACTTAATATTTCTTACTAGTACATAAAATAAGTGTACCTTCGATCACAGGCATCTTAGAAATCCATGGAATATGATAGCATAATCAGTGATGAAGTAATGGTGCTTTTTAATAACATATTTAAATGATTTTTGGTAATGATGAACCTAGAATAGTGGGGATGGGTGATGGAAAAATTAGTCATACTATGGATAGTTTTAATTTAGGATGAGCATTATTTTTGCTACACCCATCAGTTTTGGCCTGGGGGTGTGCCTGCTAAATAACATCTGGGACATCTTATATATATGCAGCTGCCATTTATATTCTCAGGATCTTTGACAGAAAATGAGGATTTATATTTAATTCGTTTTAAAAAGTCACCTATTTTTGAAACTATTTCAATTCATTGTATAACTTCAAATTCTACTTCAGTATTTCTCTTTAAAGTATATCAAGATTTAACAATAAATTATAGTTGAATTCTGTATTAAAAAAAGCATGAATACTTGTATAAATAATTTTCTTACTTGAAGTTTTATTTAATTTTATCTTTAATGTAGTTATTTAATTTATATTAATTTATATTTAATCTATATCTTTCTAATGTAGTTATTTTTGTCTTTGTACGCAGATATGCAATATGCTTCACCAAGTGAGTTTCCAAATGGAAAAGAAGTTTCTTCAAGAAGTCAAAATTATCCTAAAAACGCAGCTAAAACAAAACTGAAACAGAAATGTTCCATGAAACCACAAAATGGTTTTAACAAGAAACGTAAGAAAAATGTATTTAATCCTAAAAGAGTTATTGAAGACTCTGAATATGATTCAGGTTCTGATGTCGGTAGTTCATTAGACGAGGACTATAGTAGTGGAGAAGAAGTGATGGAGGACGGCTATAAAGGTAAAATTCTTCACTTCCTTCAAGACGCTTCAATTGGTGAACTTACTTTGATTCCTCAGTGTTCTCAGAAAAAGGCTCAGAAGATAACAGAACTCCGGCCCTTTAATAGTTGGGAAGCTCTGGTAAGGCTACATTCTTTTTTTTCCCCCCCGTGTGTGTGTGTATTTAATTCACAGTACTGTTTATAGTCAAGGTATCTTCAGCCCAGGGAAGCATAGATGGGTGGCCTTATCCTGTGTAGAGTCAAACATTACTTTCATTCTAAGCCAATAGTATTTCAAATAGTGTCATATGACCTAATTTTGAATGAATTAAGGGGTGATTTTCCTGAAAAACCCCAAGCTGATTGGCTGGGAATACTGTCACTCATTCTTTTGCATAGAAACTTGGTTCATTTCACTGCAGAAGAAGAAATTAGAGCTTACATTTAGGAAGGAGTTGTTTGCTAGCCTGTTCTGATCTGTTACTACTGAGACACAATGCAGAAAGCAAGAATGTGGTGGAAGTTTTACTAAAACTACTTGAAGAGCAGTATGTTCCAGGGGAGTTCCATGATTTAAAATGCCAGCCTAAGTGTTTTATGCTTCACCACAGAAGAAGCAATTGTTTATCTTATTTTTCTTTTAAAAGTGACAGCTCAATCTCTAACATGTTTTTCTTGGTTAAACAATACGGCCATTTTATGGAGTGTAGCAGGCTGCAGCGTTTTTAATTGGAAAGATAGAAAAGTGTGTGGAAGCCTAGAATTCAAGCGTTAGGTGAAGGGAAGGCATAAGCACTGGTAAGTACACTTTGCATGATCATTTTCTGGAATTTCATTTGCTATAAACAAGTTTTATCTAAAATACCTGTATTTTGAGTTTCATAAATGTCAACAGTCAGCAAATCTTACTCATATAGAGAAATGTAAGAACTCTGTCTTTTAAAGTTTGCTTCATATTGTGAAAATGTGGGGGTTTTATAGCATGGATTCTAAACAGGCCCTCCTGTGAAAGCAGTATGGATGATTTTTTACAGCTTTAGAATGTGAAGTCACATCAATAGTGACTCTTGATGTTTTATAAATTTTTAGGAAGTTTTATTCCCTAACTTAGGGAGTAAAGTTGCTTTGTGATTAATCTTATACTTGGGACAAATCTATGTGAACCTAAGTTCCCTTTGATGAGTATCTGGAAGTGGCAAGGTGGGAAGGTCCCTGAACGATGATTGTAAATAGCATTTTCTAAAAAATTAAAATATTTGAAAAATATAGAAACAACATTACTAGTACTTCATGGCTTTAAAAATAAATAAATAAATAAAGATACTCATTTTGCCTAAAGCCTTTGCTTTTCCAGAGAACATCTGTCAAAGCAGGCCCTTTGAAAACTTGTTCGGCTTTGCCTAAGTGATTTATTTGTTAAAGTATTTGCTGAAGGGCGTTCTTGTTCTTCTTTTCTTCATTTTCTTCTTTCTTTTAATCTTTAATGGTCTCCTATGTCATTACAGAGTTGGGTTGCTCGGGCTTGTTGGAATTCTTAATTTACTTAATAAGGAATGCAATTATCTGCACCAGTGTGTTCAGTCACTGTGACTACTTGCCCACATATCTTATAGTAAAAAGTGAATTATACCAGAGTTATATGTGCCAGATGCTTTTAAAAATATTCAGTAACTTAACATGTAGAAAGCATATTTCCCCTACTAATTAATTGGCATAGTTTAAATTAGTCTTGACATGAATTTGGAGATTATGCATTATCTACTTAAACCTCCTATAGCATCTTGTCCTCTTTCTGAAAGTTGAATACAGAGACAATTTTTGCTAGCCATTCATCTAAATGCTGATTATTTTATGTAACAGTTAAAAAGTAAACTTGCCACTTGAGTTTAGCGAATACAGGGCTTAGCTATTCTGAAAAAGTTAGTGAACACAAGTTCCTGGAAATGAACAGTTTAGCAAGTCAGTGTATATGAGCTTTGAGTTTTAATTTGTTTAGAACTTTCAGCTTCTACTTTCATTTACTTTAGAATTTTGAATATGACTGATTTAAAGATCAATTTAATGTCTTAAAGTCATCAAAGGAAAGGTCAGTATTATGTACATTTTGGTAAAAAAAAAAATTATATAATTAACTCCTTCCCTATTAATCAGAGAGGCTTGCTAATGTACCTGTGAACTACTTCAGAATTAAACAAAAGAAAAAGCATTTACTTTTGTTTTCATGGCTACTGTTTTTAGAAATTCTTAAGAGAATTAATTGAAATTTTAATTTTGTTCCTCAGTCATACTTTAATGAAAATTACAAGGCATTATATATTAAGAACAATGTGCAAATGTCTAATAAACTCTTAACATTATTGTTGAATCTTATTAGTTTAGTCTTCAGGATTGGGGAATTTGGCAGAACTTTAAAACTCATTAATATTTCATTACAATGCATACTGAGCCAACAAATCAAAGTAAACACATATTTTAATTATGACTTTTTGCTAAAACAGAAGTCTCCATAACATTGATAGGTTAAATGTAATCATTGGTATTTCATTGTGTTATTATAAACTTAATTTGAATGTGAAAATTATTTTAGCAGTGCCTTTTAAAACAAAAGCTGAAAAGTTGTACATTATGATTATGACTTCATTGTCAAAGAATTACACTTCTAAAAAATTTAAATGCTCTGAGATAGTCTAGTCACCCTTATTTTATTTACATGAAGAAAATTTGGTTATTTAACGAAATAAGTTCTTTATGTTAAGGGTATTTATGTTTGCAGCTTTATACCCTTTTTAAAAATCAAAATCTAAATAGTGTTTGTCAGATTTTCTTCATAATTTTTCCATTTCTCTTATTTTTCTGCTTCATAGCAGTAAAGTATGTGCTTATGGTAAGAGATCACATCATTAAATCATGTAGACTTTGGAAACAAAGCCAGCCAAAATGTCATTAGTTTAAAAATGTGTACTGTTAATGTGCTAAAATTGGGGTTTTTATTGCCAGATTTCACACATTTGATGGCTTCAGTTCACCAACCACCTACTGAATTTTTATCTAGCTTTGTGCAAAATAGGGTGGAGATGTTATTATGTCTATGATAATCTTATTATGTTGCATCTTTGTACTTTAATCAGAATCGTAGTGTATACTGATCAAATCAAGATTCATGAATAGTTCATTCATAAATAGCTCAATCTAAAAATTTTTCATATGTACATTTACTTCCTTAACATTTAGATCAGCATAAATGCAGTTTTTTTTTATTGTTAACCAAGCAGCCCGGGTTTACCTCATGTGGAAACATTACTCTCGTCATTGTGCTGCTCCCACTAGTAACTTAGACCACAGGTTTTCTTTTTTGCTTTATTGTAAAATGTCTGTCTAAATTTGTGACTCGAAGAATTGTAATGCATACTGCTTCCTAATAGGGTGGCTTCAGTAAAGTGTGTGATTACTGTATTCAGGCTTTGTTTTCATTTTTGTTGAGTTTGATATTTATTTTGAAATTATAAATGCATTTTGAGTACTTTGTAGGCTGCTCCCAGGTATTTATAGTATTTAAGACTCCTGTCCTCAATAATGTTACTCCTTAGGTGGGGAATTAAATCTGCTTTTAAACAATTTCCCCCTTCCTATAGAAATTCAAAATTATTTTTACTGTAAGAGTGACACATGGTGGCAAGAGTAGGTACTTCAGTCTGTGACCTTTTTAAAAAGATAAAGACCTTAAAGTAATACTTGACTTTTTAATCAAAGAGATAGTAATCATGGCCATGTTGATGCTCTTTTATCATGTAATTATCCAGTTAAGTAGCAATTACTTTTTTTCTCTTTTATCTCTCTGAGAAAATAGCTTTATCATTTTTTTGAAGAACGATTTGTTTTCTTTGTCTAAAATTGAAACAGTACATGCGAGAACAAAGAAGAAAATCAAGTTTAGCCAAAATTCTACCAAAGATACTCCCCACTTAAGACTTTATTGAGCATCCATCTGTTTATGAATATGTTGGTATATTTCATATTATGTAATTAGGATCGTATTTGCTGTGCTCATCAATAACTTTAGATTTCCTAGTGGATCCCGCATTTACAGAGTATTTTGTATTTCTTAGGTCTTGTTTTAGTGAAGCTAAGTAACTTACAGGATTGTTAAATGCTTTTTGTCTTCAGAAAGCAGTAACATAACAGTAGAGTGTTCTTACACCTTTCCTTAGGAGCAGACACCCATTTTCCCTGCCCCACACACACCTAATAAAAGTGTTTTGGAATTAAATGTTGGGCTTTTTTAAATGTTTTTATTTTTTATTATTTATGCGTGTATTTAGATCAAGTTAAAAAATTCTACAGGCTTGTTCTCCCTGAAAATCCATATCCATCCCCTCCTCCAGCCTATTTCCTGTACCACAGATAACTGCTTCTACATCTTCTGTCTGATTCTTATCACTTCCATATCTAGGAATATAAAGACAATGCTTTTTAAAACTTTTTCAGTTGCAGGCCTTATCTTTTGATATGACATAGGCATTATAGCATTGTGGTAGGATTAGCTCTCTTCTCGCTGTCTGTCTCACCTCACATGCCTATTTCCCATTCCCCAGTCCTATCAATATGTTAATAATGTGGTAATTTTGAAAATCATTTTTTAGTATCTACATTGTTAGACTATGCAAATGCCTTTTATAGCTGAGCCATGTAATATACCACATGATTACTTTTTTTCCTTGCTCAGCATTTTGTTTTCCCTACTTATTAGTTGTCTTGGTTTTTCTGTTTTCTTAGTTTTGTATACACTTATTACTTCAGCTCTAAATTCTTCCCTAGTTGTCTAAATTTCCCCTCAGTTTTTAGACACTTCAGATATTTTGTCAGTTTCATCTTCTGGAAAAAGTCTCTTCTGGAGTCTTATGACCTACGGTAGGGGAACAGCTGTGATATTGGAATCTCATTTCCCCAACATCCTGAGGAATGTTGTTTTTCTCTCTGTGTTGGTTCTCTTGTTTCGGAATTCCATTCTTGCCTCTTTATTTATTCCCTTGGTTTTATAAATACCATACTTGAGGGTGGGTAAATAATATAGTGGAGCTAGATAGCCTGGTTTTGAATCCCAATTCTGACATTTTCTAGCAACTTACAAGACCTTAAGCAAGTTCTCTCTCTGTTCCTGTATTTCTTCTCTAAGTGGGATGTAATTATGATACTGACCTCTGGAGAAGGCTAAGGATTAAATAAAGTAAGTGCCCGTTCAATTGTCTGTCTCTTAAAAAATGTTAGCTGCAGATATCCACAATATTTTGTGTTGGAAGTTTTGTATATATTATTAGTGAAATGTTAAGAAACGATTATATATTACCCACAATATATTAAGACTACATTTTTCAGCCTCCCTTTGGTAATTTGACAAATTCCTGTCCAGAGATGTAAGCAGAAGTATACCACGATTTTTGGAAAGCGGCCTTAAAGGATCTCTTCTTCCTGTTGGTTGAGATGTCAGTGTGATGAGGACTCACATGTTGAGGATATTGAAGCAACAAAGTAGAAGAATTCTTTTTTTTTTTTTTTTTTTGCAGTATGCGGGCCTCTCACTGCTGTGGCCTCTCCCGTTGCGGAGCACAGGCTCCGGACGCGCAGGCTCAGCGGCCATGGCTCACGGGCCCAGCCGCTCCACGGCATGTGGGATCTTCCCGGACCGGGGCACAAACCCGCGTCCCCTGCATCGGCAGGAGGACTCTCAACCACTGCGCCACCACGGAAGCCCCCTAAAATAGAAGAATTCTTGATTTTGGAACCACTGTACCAGATCTGAACTGCCCCCTGGGGTCTTCATTTACATGAGAGAGAAATAAACTTATGTTTTAGTTAAACCCCTGATGTTTTGGGTTTACTGTCAGCCATAACTGAACTTAATTCTAGCAAATTTATCAAACAATGAAACTTTTTCCTCGAAAATCTGTCTACTGATGTCGTGCATTCATGAACAGTGTACCACTACTAGTTAGATCTAAATTCTAAACCAGCAGCAATAATTTGGATCATCTGTAATGTTGGTTGGCTTGTATGGAAAGAGGGTAAAGAGAGTGGGAAGCCTCGGGGAGTTAAGTTGAAACTTTGACTTCAGAAATAACCAAAATGTCATTAAAAGTCTCAATCAAACTGTTGCAGCATCATGAAGTAAGAGTAAGAGTTGCTCTTTGCACACCCCTTCATGGCCCCTACAAAAATATCAAACATAAAAATGAGAATGCTAAATGAACCCTCATGTACTCATCACCAGGTTCAGTTACCAGCTTATGTCTGATCTTGTTTCATCTACCCTCTCCGTTCCCTCCTCCCCGTCTCCCTTTCCCTCTCTCTCTCTCTCCGTCCCTCCCCCTCCCCCCTTCCTGTAATATCTTTGGTGAAGAAACTGGATCATTTGTTCTATAGCTTCCCAGTCTGGGCTTCTCTGGTTATATTTTCTGTGGAATAAGGATTAGAATTAAATGCTCCCATCAGTACTATTACATGGTTGGTGGTATGTTCTTTCATCAGGAAATGGTAATGGCTGGTTGTTTCTTTTTTTTTTAATGTATGTTTCTCTCTTCTCTAGGTTCTGACAATACTGAATTGATCTTACTTGAGTCAAAACAGTTCTTTCTGATTTCTGGACTTCCTAAATCCTAGATTATATTACTCTCCGTGTGAAAAGTACCCATGAAATTTTGGTTTTTCCCTTATAATACCAGTTGTTAAGGCTTAAAATTGTATGTTGCATGTCTTTCCCAATGACTGTAAACCACACGAGGACAAGGGACTATGTCTGTATACCAGGTACTTTCACCAGCCAGGGTAGTACTTAACTACAAAAGAAAAGAAAAGAAAAAAGAAAAAAAACCAACACAATAAATGGCAATTGGTTACAGAAAAAAGGGTTTTTGGTTTTTAACTTTTTATTTTATATAGGAGTATAGCCGATTAACAATGTTGTGATAGTTTCATGTGCACAGCAAAGTGACTGAGCCATACGTATACATGCATCCATTCTCCCCCAAATTCCCCTCCCATCCACATAACATTGAGCAGAGTTCCCTGCGCTATACAGTAGGTCCTTGTTGGTTATCCATTTTAAATATAGCAGTGTGTACATGTCAATCCCACCCTTCCCCCCTGTGTTTTTTAACTTTTAAGGTTTTTTTTGTTTTGTTTTGGGAAGTACTAGTTTTAGTGAAAAGAGAAGAGTGTAGACTTTGGAATCTTTTATCCTGCTTAGTGACCTTGGAAATTGAATCTTAGTTTATTCATCCAGAACTGGTGGACTGATCTTGCAGTTGTGAGGACTTCATGAGTTAGTGAATAAAAGACACCTAGTAGTTTCTGGCACATACAAAGCACACAATATATGTTCCTTCTTTTTTTTTCCCTGGTTATTCTCGTTGGTTCTCTCACACACATATCGCAAACACACTACCCCACAGTAGACATGAGATTGGTTTTTTGACCTATAATTTTGGGGTTCCATTTAAAAATAAAAATATTTTAATTAAAAGTTCTAGTAGAACCTCATTAAAATCTTCAAGGCACTGATTCTTACATATCCTGTTCTTTATGTGTAAATCTTTTCCCTGGAAAGTACAGAGTGGGAGATTACATTGTGATTATGAATGTTGTTCTTGTGAAAATATAAAGTAGTGTACAAATAGCTTTATATATCACAATGCCATTTTGTGGCATGCTAAGTTTTTGGTTGTTTTGTTTTTTTATTCCTGCAGTACAGTAATAACATGGCTTTGGAATAGATGAGTAAGTTTCATTTCTACCAACCTACTCTAGGTTAAATATGAAAAATACATGTTAGTATAAACTGCATTTTTAATGAAATTTTCTTATTATATCCTCTAAGTATTGAATTTCTATTGCTTGAGCTTCTCTGTGAACTTAGAAATACTGTGTTCATGGGGATTATTTAGAGCTGTTAATGGATTCTTGTCATAACTTGAAAGAATATGCTAAATACTATACCATGAATCAAAACCATGTGTGGCTTTATTCTAACAGATGGTTTTAGTTTAGTTTCCTTTATTCTGTTCTGGATTATGGTATTTTTCTTGTTGCCCAAAAAAAACAGCTTTCAAATAGCTACTGGGCTTTTTTCTAATCCTTTACACTAAAAATATTTTCTTGTACAGTTCTTCAGGATATATTTTTTAAAGCTATCTATTTGGGAAAATTCTAATTCTGTTACAGCTTTTACCTTGTAAAGTATTCAGTCAGTGTCTCCTTTAGAAAAATAAATACAAATACATTTTGAAAGAAATTCTGAGTTTTCATACAAACCTATTTATACAAGTCTTGTATTGAAATTGATACTATTCTTAAGTTTTATCAAATTATGGAATTGGTCACAGTATACTTTTGATTCACACAATATCTTTCCTAGTAGTAGTGGTCGCAGTTTAGAGGAAAATATCAAGTGACAGATAATAATTGGAGTTTTGAAAGCTTGAGGGGTTGTACTGTGATGACATAGAGCAAAGTATGTTTTAGGAAAATTAATCTTATATTCATAGGAAGTGACAAAAATGGAGGCAAGAGATCTAGTATGCAGTTTTTATATTTGGCAGTATTACCTTTGGTAATAGTCATAAATCCGAGGTTTTGAAGACAAAACCTGATAGGAGACATTAACAATTACTTTAGAGTTTCTCCCATAAGAGAACAGCTACCAGGGTCAGGGTAGCAAGCTTGGGATGGTGCGTTTTAAGGAGAAAGGTATGTTTTATTTCAACATGATGAGTTTGAGGTAACAGTGGGATTTATCAAAGTGAAACGTGAGAATGCAAATGCAGGTTCTCTTCACATTTGATTAAGGTCATTAGTAAAAGTTTAACAAACTTTTTTCCCTCACAGAGAAAGAAATTGGCTCCCTATTTACTAGATCTGAACTGTTAAATTATTTTTCTTTTCATGCCATAGTTCACAAAGATGTCCAAAACGAATGGCTTATCAGAAGATTTGATATGGCACTGTAAAACACTGATCCAAGAAAGGGATGTAGTTATAAGGCTTATGAACAAATGTGAAGACATTTCAAATAAATTGACAAAACAAGTTACCATGCTCACTGGAAATGGAGGTGGATGGAACATAGAACAACCCTCCATTCTAAACCAAAGGTAATACTTGTTGTATGTACCTATTCATTATTTTATCTCAGTTGTATAAAAATGTTGAATTTATTCCTGTATTGTGCCTAGGAAACTTAAATGTGCAAATGGTAGGAAAACTAATGTTTAAAAGGGAAACCCAGGGTTTCCTATAATGGCACGTAAGTGGTATATGAATTGTTTTTCATTGATCGCCACCCCGCCTCCCCCCAGTCAGGATATTTTACTCCATTATCACATTGTAAATTAGAGGGAGGAGATAGTATGGTCTTATGTAACCTATGTTTTCCTTGTCTGATGACATATAATTTCATATATAATCACAGAAACTGAAAAGGTGGTTTTAGCTACCTCTTAATTTAGTGCTTCAGAGAGTCAGCTGCTCAACTGCATCAATGTAAAAATTTGTCTTAGTTCAATTTCTTTTTGATCATAAGTGAAATGATTGAAGTATCCTATATATGTGATTAAATGCTTTCAAAAGCCCAAAATTTTTAATCTTTTTGAGGTAAAAACACATAAAAATTGAAAAGGACACTTTTATTAAATAGATTATATAAGGAAAAATTATAAAAAGTATATTCCCCAAACTGCTACTGTCAGTAAAATACCTTGTCCAAGTTCTTGCAAAAAACAAACACTAAATTATTTTCACTAAAAAATTTGTCCAACAACCAGAATGTATGAAAACAGCGTTTTGTAATTGTGCACACCCCTCCTTTGCATGATGTTGGGATATGGCGGGCGGGGGGTTGTTTTGAACTTCTTTTAAAAGTTTATTTTCAAGTTGTCTGGGAACTCAGAACTGTTCAGAATGCTTCCCTTTTTTAAAAAAGTATAAAATTGTTTACTGTGATAATACATACAGAGGCAATAACATGGAAATAGTCGAAGTTGCTAAGATCCGAGACTAGTTAGAATGATTTATGGTGTATCCATAGTCTGCAGTGTTATGTAATTTTTAAAATGAATTATTTCTGTTCAAAATATTTCTGATAGGTATTTAATAAGATTAGCACTAGGGTCTCATTAAAATTATTTACCTTGGTGATTTTATATACTTCTGATATTTTTCTAAGTTAATGATCAAAGCATATTTGCTGATCATTGGTTAATTAAAAGTCAAGGTATGAAAAAAAAACAAGATATGGTTACTGGCCTTTAATAGTAAGCTACAATCTTTTCTGTGCCCTTCTAGGGTGCTATGGGATGGTGTAGGGAAACGTGATGCAGTTCCCACAAAGAAGCTCTTTTCTCTGTTGCATAGAAAGAACTATGACCATGTCAGCAAATTCATCTCCTAAAAGTGTAGTTGGAGCTGCTCCTTCTTGTTCTACAGCATTGGATATGGGGAGTTCTTCACTCTACAAGGCTTACCCAGTTGAGTCTACTTTATCATAATTTGGAGTTTAAAAAATCAAGTGCTTTATTGCATCACTTAAAAAATTTCTCTCTTAAACCCACATCCACAAAGTCCTATTACTTGTAAATAGTATGATCATGTAATAAAGCTATCCTTTTCATTAGACTGAGGATTTTTTAAATGAAATATTAAACAGGTGAGAAAAATAGTTTGGGGTTTTTTTTAGGTGCTTCTTGGATCTAGTCCCAAAGTACAACTTCTGAAAACCTGTATAGATACTCTTTGGAGTTTATTTAAATGCACTTTTAGGGGGTGAAATTTGTTGTCCTGGTTTTTGTTTTTAGCCAATGTAAGTTGCACAAGCAACTTGCAGATTTTTACTTGGTATACTGGCCAAACATAATGGCTGCTTAGTATAGAAACATTTAAAGTACTTTCCTTGCCCTGGGAAAGGATTTATTAGCACAGAGGAAAATATTAAACTATCCTGATGAATAAGCTGTTGTGCTTTTGCTTAACAGAACAAATTCTTTATAGTAAAGTTTATTTTGGAGCAAAATTATATTAACTGTTTTCCTATTAGAAATTTTTAAGAATTATAACAGAAGAAAAATAGCCTTTTAGAGATAAAAGAAATACACACATGCTGTAACTCCCTGTTAAAAATAAAGTCTTTGCAAGGGAAAAAATTCTCATATGTATCTCAAAACCATTACATTCATAATGTTTATGTTAAAATGTCAAAACTAAAATTACCTTAAGTTAAAATATAATACAGTGAGGAAAAAGTAAAAAAAAAAAAAAAAAAACCTCAGTATTTCTTCTATTTTATTCCTATCATAGATGTAGCCATCTCTCAAGCTTTATCTGTTGATCTAAAATTTATCAGCTTTAAACTGTTTTAACTGGAAAGGTTTCTCACATGTTCAGTATAAAATAATATTTAATTATGTGTGTCCTGTCTTTTTCTGGGCTAAATCTACTAAGGTTCTTGTGATCTTGTTCATCCTCAGCTTGACAGGATGATTCCATATCCTGTTTCTAAACAGCTGCTGTGAAACCATTTGACAATGATGTGAATGCAAATCAATAGTGCAGATGTGATGACTAACTCAGAGTACTATGATATAAATATTTTAGTAGTTTGGATACTACTATTAGTACAAACTATTATTGTGGTAGTATTTTCAGCATTCATGACATACTTAAGGGACAAATTTTTGGTCAACTAGCATCGCTAATCTGTTGTGAAAAAGTTTCTGTAGCCCTCTATTTCTGCATTTTAAACTTAAATTTAGCACATTGTATATACTCCAGTTTTCTATTTCAGGCCTTTCTCACCTTTCAGAATAATTTTGATACTAGTTTTCTCTGACAGGAAATTTAAACCCAATTTAATTTTCACTCTGAAAAGAAATTATAGTAACTCTCTGGAAGGATTTTTTTTTTCCCCCAACAAAACAAGGAACTTTAAAATAACATGCTACCTCATTTTCTTTCATGACCTCAGAAAATCTTAAAATCACTTTTTTTCCGTATTGGGAGGTGAGAAAACCTTCAGTTTAAAGATGTTTGTAGTCCCCTTTTGAAAAGAGATCACTTACCTAATTCAAAAGGCCCGGGCTATAGTTCTTACCCTGAGCAGATTACATTCTTATTTGTAAACTAGTGGGTGGGGTTCATATGCAATCACAAAAATTTTTAGAAAACTGTTGAATGTCAAAAGTAATGGAAGGTATGATTGTATAGCAGCTAAATATGAGCGCCTGCTAGAGAAAGAATATAGTTGCCCTGTTTTAAAACTTGTCTTAACAAGGGAATTGGAAAGCTGTTTGCCAGAACTACATTTCCAGTGCTCCTCTGGCTTTCTGAAGAAAGGATGTGTTATGGGCAGCACTATTGTGACACTAAGCAACAGAAAGTTACTTGTAATTTAGATAAATCTAGCAGAGGAGCAAGTATACACACATACACACTTATATTTTTAAAACAAATACTTCAATATAACAGGTATTTAATGTCCTGATCAAAACAGCTACCATAGCTGCTTTGTGAATGTGGATGAAACAATTTTATTCGAATGAAAAATTCAGTGCTTCTCAAAATTTCCTCATCACTTTTTAAAATTTTATGTATAGTGAAGACTATTTTAATAGACTCGTTTCTCAACATGTGTTGGTGATACATATATTCAGTAATTTTTGTTAAGAATATTTCTTGGCTATTTGTGATAAATTTACATTGGGGTAGCATGTTGGCCCTTGGGATACATTTATAAGTAATGTAATATGTCTACCGTATCAAGTTTCATCATTTTCATGGAATGTGAACCTTAATGTGTGGGGGATGACTAAGACAGTAGGAAGGACTCAGGAAAATAATGAAAATTCTATTTAAAAATAGAAAGTGTCGACTGTAGAGTGGGTGGGTCAGAGAGAAAACTTTCATGTTTGCTGTTTAGTGATTAAGGGCTGAGCTCTGGATCAGAACTGGATTGAGTACCAGCTCTGCCACTGCAGACATGGATTTGGATAGCTGTGATCTTGGGCAAGTTACTTAACTTCTCTGAATCCCAGAGAGCATTTCTCATCTCTAAATGGAGATGATAACAATAGTATCTACTTTATAATTTAGATTAAATAAAGTAATAATGCATGTAAAGCCCATGCATGTAAAGTATAGTGTCTAGAATTCCAATATTAGCATTTACTCTACCAGTATAGTAGAATTTATTTGGACCTGAAACTTAAAATGTCTATGATAATATTCTGTTTATTATTACTTTCATAGTGGCATAGAAATTATATTGGCCAAGAAGGCAAAGACATTTTAAAAAATGAACTGTAAAGACTTCAGCAATACTGCTGATTTTTCCTACCTGTACTTTCAGTTTTTCAAATGAGAATTGTTTTATAGATTGCGTACCCCACAGTTGAAACATAGATTCTGATTTAAGATGGATATCTTTCTACCTCACCTCTTTGATCCCTGTTCTAATTAAAGTGTCTTGATTTCAGAATTTGACCCCTTAACCACTTATCAGAGCCATTTATCAGAACCATTTATCAGACCCCTTCTCCATGTGCAGATAGGATCTGTGTAACAGGAAATTAAGGGGATAGGATAAAAGCTGTAGAGTGAGGAGCATGGCCTTGTCCTAAGTTTTTATGTTAATGTGGGGTTTATGCTTCCCTAGTGAGTATAAGAATAAGCTTTTGCATGAGATAGACTTTTCTGAGTTAAAATCTTAGCCATAAGACTTTGTAGCTATGCAACCTCAGGCAAATTACTGAGCCTCGGGTTTTTTCATCTGTTAAAAAATAACTACCTTAACAGAATATTAAAAGATTGAATGAGGTGATGCTAGAAAATGATATTTTTGTATATCTGTATATAATAGATGTTCAGTAAATAATGGCTATTAGTTTTTAACCACTTGGAACTTTTAGAAAAAACTAACCATTTCATCCATTAGACCCCTTGCATGTTGCCATCCAAGCAAGTTACTCCCAGGGATTAGTCTGTTTATGTGTTCACAAATTAAATAAGATTTTTGACACATGCCTGCTGCTTTCTACTCACTGGTATTTATTGATGCCTAGCAAGTTTACATTTATATGTAGTTCAAACATAAATACACACATACATACAAACATACATCCTCCAGAATTATACATACCAGTGATATTAGAGGTGGTAGGCATTCAGTCAGAAAGTTTTATTAAATCAGCCTGGCAAAGTAGCAAATTATGCATATGTTTTTGCTCTAATACTTTAAGTTCCTTACTGTGCTAATATTCAAATCAGTACAATACATTTTTCTAGAGTATAAATATTATATTAGTAATACATTATCATAGTTAATATTCTGATCATTTATGGAATTAATTTGGTGGCATTACATCATGACTGAATATGAACATTTTTTTGTAATTCTTATTGCCAGAAACAACAAATACAGAATAAAATTTGAGAGGTTTTTTAAAATGTATTATGTTTTGGGGTTCATTTTCTTAAGTAAGTGTAAATAGCTTTTAACAGTAAGTTAAAAGGTAAGACTAGACCTAGATACTTCAGTTTTTTTGTGCATTGTAAACCTAAACCTTTTCTCAGAAAACTAGTAGAGAAAACTAATAGAGGTATAAATCTATAATATCTGGTAACTCTCTCTTTACCAGTTTGTCACTCAAGCCCTATCAGAAGGTTGGTTTGAATTGGCTGGCATTGGTACATAAACATGGACTTAATGGCATTTTGGCAGATGAAATGGTAAGTAGTACTCAATTTCTAGGATTTATCATTAATAGGCATCCTTGCTGTCATTCAAAAGATGAAAATTTCCCTTGACCCTGTTAGTTTACTGCTCTTACCAAGGTATAATCCCTCTCACTCCTCTCAGTTTTCTGTTGCTTATCTTAGTTCTAACCTCCCTACTTCCTCCTCAAAAATGAAAATAGGTTTTTTGTCTTTCTCATTAAATTAATAAATATATGTGTTTTTAAAATTAGATGTTACATAAAAATACACAGGAAAAAAAGACCAAAATCACACATAATCCTGCCATCTTAAAGTAAGTACTATTTTGGTATATATCTTTTTCCAGAATATTTTCCTCAGTAGGTGTGTGTGTATGCATATATACATACACATATATATATGTCATATTAAAAGAGATTTTACTACGTGTGCTTTTCTTTTTTTTTTTTTTTTTTTTTTTTTTTTTTTTTTTTTTTTTTTTTTGCGGTAGGCGGGCCTCTCACTGCTGTGGCCTCTCCCCTTGCGGAGCACAGGCTCCGGAGCACAGGCTCAGTGGCCATGGCTCACGGGCCCAGCCGCTCCGCGGCATGTGGGATCTTCCCAGACCGGGGCACGAACCCGTGTCCCCTGCATCGGCAGGCGGACTCCCAACCACTGCGCCACCAGGGAAGCCCTACGTGTGCTTTTCTATAGCTCCCTTTAAAATTTATCATAGATACCTGTCCTTGTTAGTAAATAAATCTACACGTTTATCATCACCATCATTTCAGTCATTTTACTTTTATTAGATGTTTCTGAGTTTCTGTTCTTTTCCAAATCACATTTTGCTTGAAGGTAAGCTTAGGAAGTTCATTACAACCAATAGTCCAAGTATTGTCATGTAGAAACTTGACCTTTAATCTAACTTTTACCTTCCTTCCTCCAGCTATGCTTTTTAAAAAGTGTTTATTAAAAATGAGTCATGTTCAATGGAGAAAATGTTTATTGAATATATGTATTACATTGTATATTAGATTTCCAAAATAAAAATTAACAAAGATAATAATCCTTGTTCTCTAGCTAGCTTCTAGTAAAATAATCTTTGGTTTTTCAAGACAGTTTCCACACATACCTCATACTGTCGTTAAAACAGAGATGCTATTTATCTAATAGAAAAGTGAATAATATATGTAGAATTTCAAAATAGTTAGAAATTACATATAGAATATAGAGTAGTACAGTTGTGGAAACTGGACTTGGAAATCAAATCTGGGTTCTGGGTACCAAATTTGCCTTTCGTGGGCTGTGTAATCCTTACCAAATGACCTAATCTCTCAGAGCCAATATTAATAAAACATAGGTAATTCCTGTATCATAAGATTATATTTGGTATCAAATGAGGTATAGTATGTGAAACTGTTTTTGTAACCTGTAAAGTACAATATTTATGATAAGGTAGTGTCTGCTAGGGCGTCCCTAACAAAATACTAAAGACAGTGTGGCTTAAACAACAGAAATTTATTTCTCACAGTTCTGGAGGCTGGAAGTCTAAAATCAAGGTGTTGGCAGGTTTGGTTTCTCTTGAGGCTACTCTGTTTGGTTTGCAGATGGACACCTTGCTGTGTCCTCACATGGCTTTTTCTCTAGATACATCCATCTCTTCTTTTATGATAGAAGTTGGGTCCCTACCCTTGTGACCCTATTTAACTTTACTTATCTCTTTAGAGGCTCTATCTCCAAATAAACCCCAACATTGGGAGTTAGAGCTTCAACATGTTTGGGGTTGGAGGCAATTCACTTACTAACAGTTGGCAATGTTTAGTTCTCCTAAGGAGCTACACTTCCTCAGGAGCCTTTTTTTTTTTAATGCAATACTTTATTGATGTATAATTTACTTGAAATAAAATGCACAAATCTTCAGCTTAGTGACTTTTTACATATATGTACACCCATCTGACTGTCTCTGACATAAACATTTCCATCATCCCAGAAAGTTCCCTTATGCTCCTTTTCAGTCATTACCACCACTACTATTCTGACACCTATGACTACAGAATAACTTTTTTCTGATTTTGAACTTTATGTAAATAGATCCATACAGTATATACTGTTTGTTTCTGGTTCATTTGGTGCATAATAAAACTACTAAGATTCATCGTCTTCTTACATGTATCAGTAGTTTGGTTTTTATTTTTTTTTATTGGCTTGTGGTAGTTCATAGTATAAATATGCTACAATTTGTTTATCCGTTCTCCTGTTGATGGCAATTTAGATTATTTCCAGTGCGTGGCTATTATAGTAAAACTGCATCGATATTCTTACCCAAGTCTTTTTGTGGACATATGCTCTCATATCTCTTGAATATATTTTTAAGAGTAAAATTGCTGGGTAATAGGATAGGTATGTGTTCCGCTCCAGTTAGTCATTGGAACCTCATTCTCCATCCAGCCAGTATGTATTAAATAGTTGCTTTATATTAACAGTTACCAAAATTATATCCTTTATATGCAAGCAGAGGTCTTCCATATCAATGTGTATTACGTATTAACTAGCAGTTAAAATACATTCCTACTCTTAACTAAGTTATAGTATCACTTGGAGATTATGATCTGTTTTATGTGTTACTGAGAACTAAGAATATAGTAGAAATTCTCATAGAGTTGCATGGGGAATCATAATTAAAACCAGAAATATTCTTTTTCCTTTCATTTTCCCAATATTTATTTGGGTTTTTTGTTTGTTTTTAAATTTAGTATATTGTCTTTTAAACTTTTCATTTTAGGGCCTGGGAAAAACTATTCAAGCGATTGCATTCCTAGCGTACCTCTATCAGGAGGGTAATAAAGGTCCTCATTTGATTGTTGTTCCAGCATCAACTATAGGTTTGTAATACTGTGGACAACTTTACTTGACTCAGTAGTATTTTATACAAGGGGAAGAAAAATCGTGTGTGTGTGTGTGTGTGTGTGTGTGTGAGATTTCTTAGTTTGTGAAGGTGAATATTCATTTCTTTGGTTTCCTTACACTTTTCACCCCTTTGCATATGTGTGTTTGATTATACTGGAAGTCTTTTTAAAGAAAATAACTCTAATATAAGTCAGTTATTCAGCTTATTATATAGATTATCTATAAATTATTATAGATCACGTACCATTTGAAAAGATCATTTGTTTTCATAATACTTTTAAGTTGTTTTAATGAGTAATTTAAGAGAAACACTTTTGAATTTATAATTAAACATTTATTAAGAAAGAATGTATGCAGTTCATCCCCACTCAAATTACTCTTTCATTGTTTCTCAGTTGATTGAATGTAGACTAGAGTAAGCGAATGCATGTATGAATGTACCAAAAAAAAAAAAAATCCTCTTTAAATTGGAAATCAGTAATCACCTATAAATATAATGGTTGGCCCTCTGCTCTTCATTTTGATGCCACCTCAAAATCTCCAAGTCATTTTAATCATCAAGAGTAAAATTGTGAAGAGTCTGTGATTTTTAAAAATTATCTTCTATTATTTTATAAAAATAATTTCTGGCTAGAACTTCTCAGACTTTAGTGTTCATTTCAGTGCACACGTCTACCTGTTGTAGCAGGTGCAAGTAATATCTCTTTTGTTTCATAGATAACTGGCTAAGGGAAGTTAATTTATGGTGTCCCACTTTAAAGGTGCTCTGTTACTATGGTAAGAATATGTCATGCTTTTAACTTTGGAGACTTCTTTAAAATCTTAGCATACAGTAAAGTACAATAAATACAATCAGTGTGTGTGTGTCATTTTTCTAGGTTCTCAAGAAGAACGTAAACAGATTAGATATAACATTCATAGTAGATACGAAGAATACAATGTAATCGTGACCACGTAAGTATTGAGAAAAAATTGTTTTGGAAAAATAATTTTGTACATCCACCTAAATTTTTTAAAAATGTTTAAAAAATATTAGTAGTAAAATAAAGGAGAGTTTATGCTAAGAACTATGCAACAAAAGCAATAGAATGAGCTATGTTGAAGATTCAGGCATTTTTCAGTTTGGTGTATAATACCATGATAGCAGTCTTTTGTTAATTCTATAGGAGGTCATGATAAAAAGAATTCATCCAAAATTCATCTTTTCTTAATAAAATGGACTCCATTTTCATATATAGTCTTGCTAGTTGCTGTTAACTGTTATTTCTTGGTTTCACTCTACTAGTTTAATAAAATGGTGTTATGTTGTTAACAGAAATGTCGTAGCTTCATGTTCTTTTTTCTACTGCCTCGTAAAATATAACAGTTCATAAAGCGTGTAATAATTGCAGGTTACATATAAATTGTACCCAAATTGGCCTCTTCCTAGATGTGTAGAAGTTGTCTAATTACATTATAACATATGAATTGTCTTTTAACTGCATATTGCAGCTTTTGTAACTTGGTTACATGTACATCAGTAATTTTGGATATAAGTACATCAATATTTATTTGAGTATCAACTGTGTCTAGTGTTATCTTTTAGCTACTGGCTATTAGAAATATATACATAAAAATAATTTGTCAAAACATTAAATCTCACGAGTCCATGCTCTTAAAGGTATGATCTTAGAGATTGTTTTTTCTTTGGCAACAGGTATAATTGTGCAATCAGCAGTTCTGATGATCGTAGTCTGTTTCGTCGGCTGAAATTGAATTATGCAATTTTTGATGAGGGCCATATGCTGAAGAATATGGGCTCCATCCGCTACCAGCACCTTATGACAATTAATGTAAGAGAGTGTTCTGTGAATTTGTCCAATTATGATAAAATTTCAGATTATGTATTTTAATATATATAGTATTTTATATCAGGGACCAGCAGTCTTTTTCTGTAAAGGACCAGGTAAGTAAATATTTCATGCTTTGTGGGCCATTCAGCTTCTGTCACTTGTTCTTTGCTTTTTCTTTTTTTTTAAACAACGCTTTTAAAATGTAAAAACCATTCTTAGCTCATGATCTTCAATTTGCCAACCTTTGTTCTATAGGACAAACTTCATGAATATCAGATATAATCTGTCTTCTTCCATTGCCTCATCAAAAAGTAATGCGGGAACACAAGTTACCTACTTAATAAAATGAGACTTAGTTTTACACATTCTATCTTAAAGTACAATATATGATAATTTTTCTAAATTACTTATCTTTTATGACAATGTTATATTACTAATAATGGTTTTAATTTTTCTCTCCCTCACTGAGGGAAAAAACAAGAAGGATGTGGATCTTTAAAAAAATAAAAAATACTAATCTAAAATTTACCTTTGTTCACAGGCAAATAACCGTTTGCTGCTCACTGGGACACCTGTGCAGAATAACCTGTTAGAACTCATGTCGCTGTTGAATTTTGTTATGCCTCACATGTTCAGTAGTAGCACCAGTGAAATACGAAGAATGTTTTCTTCTAAGACAGTAAGCATAAATTCATATTTTTTCTCAACTATCTTACTTTGCGTTTTACCTGGACCATTTTTCTATTTTGTCTCTTTTTCTTGTTTTCATGTAGCATATGTGCTATGAAATAAATTTAAGTAGTTGATATCCCTATGTTCGGATGAGTTGGGAAGTCAGCCAGAATACAGTAGGAAATAAATAGGTGGCTTCTATAATCATTGTCTAAAAGTTTTGGTTTTTAATATCCTAACTTTCTGAAGAATGACAATTTTAAATTAGTGGGTAGCTGAGATATATATGTGAGCTATCATCTTCTTTATTAAAATTAGGTAAATTAGCATTTTTTAATAGGTAAACTATAAAACTGGGCAAAAGTAGAATATCCAGAAAATTCCTATACTGCGAAATATGTTTTGAATTAAAACTCCATAAATTAAAAAGTAACAATTTCTAAAAAGTCACAAGAAAGAAATCCTATTTCAAAGAAAATCTGGTTATTTTTTTCCCTATTGCTTAGAAAAAGTAAGAGTGTAGTTTTCAAGAACTTCCATTTTCCAGTACAGCAATGGTAATATAGATTCTTGACACACCCAAATCACATGTATTCTGCGAGAATTTTCTGTGATAATCTTCTACTGCAAACTGACTGCCTTTCTAACTTTCACTAATGTATTCCATCCCACTTGATGGCCTAGCAGATCATAGGATGTGGAGGATTTCTTAGAATAACATTCCTCTTCTCCAAAATTAACAGGTTTTGACTAGGAACCGTCCTATTTCTGTAGACCTGCACTAGCTTTCTTTTGGGACCATTTTCCACAAATAAATACAAGTTTTCTACTTATCTCTCTCTTCCCCTCCACCCAAACTATCTTAAACACACACATATTTTTTCAAGAGAGTTATCTATGTAATCAGTGATGACTTATAAGTTAATTACTTCTGAACACCATCCTAGTGCAGTTCAATTTCATTACCTCTGCAGAGTACACAATTACATGTCACAAAACCTCAAAATACATGTGGAGCTTTAAGAAATACATTACAGCCCAGAATTCAAGTCCATCTAGAATGAATTGAGTTTCTATGGGAAATAACTCAGATTGTAGTGAGGGAGATTTTCATGTTGTGTAATACTGTTATTGTGATCATTTAAATGAATAATTTAAAAGGTCATGTTCTTATTTTACTTAGAAACCAGCAGATGAGCAAACTATATATGAAAAGGAGAGAATAGCACATGCAAAACAAATTATAAAACCGTTTATTCTCAGAAGAGTAAAAGAAGAGGTAACTCTTATCTGCATATTTTTATTCTGATTGTTTTTTTTAAAATCTGTTTTCTTCTTTATTTGAATGATCTGCTTCAACTGTTTTCCTTTCACAGGTTCTCAAGCAGCTACCCCCCAAGAAAGATCGAATTGAGTTGTGTGCAATGTCAGAGAAGCAGGAGCAACTCTATTTGGGTCTTTTCAACAGATTGAAAAAATCTATCAATAACATGGGTATAACCTGATTTTCACAATTTTATATGAAAAATAATTCTGTACTAGGGCTGCATTTTATTTAGTCCTATGATAGTGGAATTTGCTCATTTTTTAAAATTAGTTGGAATTTGAAGAAATAGTTTTAAAACCTTTTGTTTGCATTGAGATGTATTTCAACAAACAGCTATCAGCTTGTTGTTGTTTTTAATGTGTCACAGAAAAAAACACAGAAATGTGCAATGTCATGATGCAGTTGAGAAAAATGGCCAATCATCCTTTATTACATCGCCAATATTACACAGCTGAAAAACTCAAGGAAATGTCTCAGCTTATGCTAAAGGTAAGGATTTTGTATTATGCTAACACTAAGCTTTATTAACACTAGTAAACATGAGGTTCATTGATAGTCTAAAAATCAGACCATTGAACCTAGTAAGCATATTAATTAACCACGAATTTAAGAAAAACATTTTTTTTTTTTTGTGGTACGCGGGCCTCTCACTGCTGTGGCCTCTCCCGTTGCGGAGCACAGGCTCCGGACGCGCAGGCTCAGCGGCCATGGCTCACGGGCCCAGCCGCTCCGCGGCATGTGGGATCCTCCCAGACCGGGGCACGAACCCGTGTCCCCTGCATCGGCAGGCGGACTCTCAACCACTGCGCCACCAGGGAAGCCCAAGAAAAACATTTTTAACACAGAGTTCAAAATAATTTAGGGGACATAAGAGCCAAGAAGGACTGACAGTCTACATCAAGAGTCAGCCAGCTATGGCCTTAGGACCAAATATGACAATAGCTATTTCTACAAATAAAGTTTTGTTCTAACACAGCCACACCCTTTTGTTTCTTTGTTTTCTGTGACTGCTTTCTCAGTACGAGGGCAGAGTGGAGTAGTTGCAAAACAGATTATTTTGCCTACAGAGCCTAAAATATTTACAGAAAAAGTTTGCCAACTCCTGGTCTGGACTTCCATAATTCACTTCTTTTATTTATTTTTCACCAAAAAGATTCATCAGATTATATGTCCTGGATTATGAGACATTTTTCTCCGTTTATTTTCTTCATTTTATTTCTTCTTTATTTTGTCTACAGTTTTAGCTGTTACTCTCTATTTTTGCCTCATTCTCCCTTAACCTACCCCTATTTCTCCTTGCAGATCATTGTGTTTAGAGCAACCATTTGCCTTTTTAAAATTTTTTATATTTACGGAAAATGTCAGACATGTAAAAGTAGAGAGAATTGTATAATGAAATCTTCTACGCATATGAAACCTTCACCCATTTTCTACAGTTATCATCTGGAATGACACTGCTCTCTCTTGTTTCACCTAGAATCCTCTCCAGGATCATTTTGGACCAAATTCTAGACATTTCATCTGTGAATTTATCAGTGTGTTGTCTCTAAAACAATAAGAACTTCTCCTCTTTATTGTACCTAAAAAAATGAATATTAATTTCCTTTGGTAAATCTGTTGCACTAAAATATTTTATGATTTAGATATTTTATCAGATGTAAACAATTTTATTAGGTTGTTCTAATCATATTATAAATTATCTTCATTTTGAAGTATATACTGTTTTGTTTTGTTTTGTTTTGAGGAACCTACACATTGTGAGGCTAACCCTGACCTGATCTTTGAAGATATGGAAGTTATGACAGACTTTGAATTACATGTACTTTGTAAACAGTATCGACACATTAATAACTTCCAGTTAGACATGGACTTGATTTTAGATTCTGGAAAATTTCGAGTTTTAGGCTGCATCTTGTCTGAATTGAAACAGAAGGTACTAAAGAAGAATACTGTTCCTTATATGTTTCCCCAGTTCAACTTCTTTGAAACAGTTCTGGCATGATTTGACTTTCTTGTAGCTTTAGTCTTTGTTCTACATTCTTCTAGAAACTGGTGTTTGAGCATTTTTTGGATATATTTGGGCATATATTTTCCTGATTACTCTTCCACCTAACAGAAGTTAGTAGAATATATCTATATTGATTTTTTAAAAATAATTTTAATTGTCATTATTTCATAGGTGACAATCTATATAATTGCTTCAAAATTAATATTTTGAAGATATTGATACTATGTAAAATAAATTAATACTACAATTTATATGTGAAATAGATTTGTAAGATCACAATCTAAGTAGTACTTTTAGTAGCTGTTCCCATTAATTAGTCTTAAAAATCAATTTTAGGTCAAAGTTTAGAAGATAATTTACTTATATGTAATCTAAAATAAGAAACTTACCTTAGCTATGATTACTTTATTATTATTAAAGAAGCAGTTTTTCATTAGATACTTATAATTTTATTTTTTATGTGTCTAATTAATATATGTATTTCCACAGGGTGATAGAGTTGTATTATTTAGCCAATTTACCATGATGCTGGATATTTTAGAGGTTCTCTTAAAACATCATCAGCATAGGTACCTCAGACTAGATGGAAAGACTCAGATTTCTGAAAGGTTGGTATACTTTAGTTTCAGAAAATCTCTCCACCTTACCCTCAAATAAGAGTAAATGTTAGAATTTTAAATGTCTAGGGCATTTGATGGAATTGTATTGCTTTGAGTCTTACGTTTGGTTACTTTAAATCATTCATTAACTTAAGATGAAGAAAATTTAATTTTTGGTCTGAATCCTATACAAATATATTTTGAAACAACTACTAGAATTATATATATGTCAGTGTTTTCTCTTTAAAAATCATTTTAAGTCTAAAACACTTTATCTTTAAACCAAGGTTATCTTAAAATCTTGGGCTTTTCATATTTTAAGGGTAATTGAGTAAGTTTGAGTTTGGTTTTTTGTTTGTTTGTTTTCTTTTTTAATTCCCAAAGTTTAAAAAATTGTCTTAGTTGGAATGCTTTTTCTAGTGTGTTTAAACTGCATCGTATCTTTGGTTTATTTTTTTTTATCAGCCAGAGTAAATTTTTTTTTCCTGCATTAGAGTAAGGAAAGAAGTCTTGCTAAAAGAGAATACATCATTATAGTTTGATTTTGAGATTCTTAGTTCATCGGGTATATTGTCTATGAGTCACAGCTGGCAGACTTGGAGAAGGTTAAAGATTGAAAAGCCATGTGCAGAATTTAGAAAAGTCAGAAGTCATTAAACAAAGGACAAAACAGTCCTTTAGCAATTAATCAAATCTGAATAGTTAAAAGTTAGAGTTAGTAGGGAGATAAATGGTATAGAAAAGAAGTTGGTGAATTGGATAGGTCTTTTCAATAAAATAGCTACGGGAAAAATAACTAGAATACCAAGAGCATGTATTTACATCTTCACGTTTATTTTCCATGTGAAGTGATTGTTTTCAGTTTTAATTATATACCTTTTTGTGAGATTTAACCTAATATATTTGTCTTATAGGATTCATCTAATTGACGAGTTTAATACCGATATGGATATCTTTGTGTTTCTGCTGTCAACAAAAGCTGGTGGCCTAGGAATAAACCTGACTTCAGCAAATGTTGTTATACTTCACGATATTGACTGTAATCCTTACAATGACAAACAAGCAGAAGATAGATGCCATAGAGTAGGCCAGACTAAGTAAGTGTTTGCAGTTGAAATTTATTTGTAATCAAATGCCAGCTTAATTTGTATAGAACATTAGAATATGATCTGTCAGATGTCCTGCCTTAGTTTTTATATTTTCAGCAAAGCATGGCTTCTGCTGTATTTTATACCAACCAGTGTTGAATATGAACTCCACCATGTAATCTATTCATATTCTAGTAATTAAAACAGGGAATTCCCTGGCAGTCCAGTGGTTAGGACTAGGTGCTTTCACTGCCAAGGGTGCAGGTTCAGCCCTGGTCAGGCAACTAGGATCCCACAAGCCATGTGGCATGGCCAAAACAATAAAAAATAAATGAAACCACCTCTCACCCCCAGTCCAAGTAGTTATGCAGCAAATGAAAACTAAGTATTACCAGTGGTCCAGCCCCTTTGAAAAAGATTAGTAATTAGTAATTACTAATTAGTAACTTGCTTGTCACACCATGTAAGAGCCAGATAGACTGGGTAATGTGCATACGATTGCTACCTTGTTACCTCATAGGAAATAGATTATGTGAGCTGTAGATATTTTAGGTGAAGGTTAAATTAGACATTGGTCACAGGACATAAAGAGGTGAAAATACCTATAATTCAGCTCTATTCTCACATGTAAACAGCAGACAATCAGTGTTTTCTTTGTGGAGTATTTTACTGTATTTCCAAAAGACATTGGTAAGTTCATTTATGAACCAAATATTTATCAGTACTTAAAGGTGGAACTAAAACCTCCCATGTAATCTTTATACTTTACTACACTTCCTTACTTTATGTACTAAATTATTTCTTGGAACCTGATAAGCAAAGCATGTTCTTTTTAAAAATAGAATACCCTACCTCAACCCAGAACTGTTTGTTGTAATACAGTTCTACCAGTAATTTTAAAGTACAGATATCTTTTTCTCATCTCTTGAATCAATAGGAGAGGATGTTTAAAAGTGACGTGCTCAGAAAATGTCAATCTCAAGTAGTTTGAATGAAAGAATTTAAATTTATGGATGTATTTGTTAAACAATTTTCAAATTATTCTTATTGCATTCTAAGGTGAGTTATGTCGTTTATATATATTAAGTAATTATATATTATGTAACCAATGGACGTATCTTGTATTTTCCTTAGAGAAGTACTAGTTATAAAATTAATAGGTCAAGGGACAATCGAAGAATCCATGCTAAAAATTAATCAACAGAAATTGAAACTAGAACAAGATATGACCACAGTAGATGAAGGTAAGTTATTTGTCAGCATAAACTTTATTTATATGAAAAGGCATCAACTTAGCAGTAGCAAGGGGATAATAAAGATGATTTGAGTCCTTAGCTTGGCGTGCAGTTTAGGGATAACGTGGGAGAAGATAAGCATACTTATTTCAAAAGTGCTACAATAACTAAGATCATTTTGCCAGAACTGATACAAACACTTTGATATTGAAAAATTCCGTCTCTGACCTCAAAATATCCCAAAAATAAATTAAAATTGGGTCTATCTACAGTTTTATGATTTACTTACTAAGTAATATTTATGAATCCAAAGATTTAAAGTACATGGCATAATATTAAGTTATTAAGAACTCTCACATTTATATTAATTTCATTTTGACTAGCCAAATACTCATTTCACTAGAGTGCAGTAAAATGCATTTATTCAAAAATTGAATAATTTCAGATTAAAGAGCAGTTGGGTACTAGAAACAATTGTCAAATAAGAGAATCCTCTCCATTTCCTCCATCTTTTTCAAGAGAATAATTTTTAAAGTTTTAAAAGTTTAAATTTTATATATATATATATATATATATATATATATATATATATAATACATTCACATAGTTCAAAATTCCTAAGATATTAAAGGGCAAACAAAAGCCTCCTTCTCACCCTATCACCCAGCTTCCCCAGAAACATGACACATTAGGGTTTGTTTTTTTTTAAGTGAATGACTAGTTGTTTCTGCGTCTTGCTTTTTTTGTTTGATGTTAAGTTTAGATTTCATGGGCTATTTTCAAATCTATGGACGAGCTTAGAGGCAAGCATGTCAGTGAATTCCCTGAGAGTTATTCAGTAGTTTTTGTTCCTAATCGTGTTTTTTACTGAAAGGAGAAGAGTAGATAAAAGTAGTCTCTTAAGTTTAGACTGTAACTGGGGTCTCTGTGGTGACACAGAGAGAGAGCGAGAGAGAGACACCTGGATAAGTGTCTAGATAATGGGGTCTTGTTTAATTGAAAAAAAAATTTTTTTAAGACGATTTTATCTTTGGACTGAAAATAAGTGTAGATGAAATGATTTCTGTTTGGTTGGATTTGGGAGTTTTGTCTTTATTTTCACTATTCAGATTGTTACATAAAAAAAAAATTTTTTTTTGTATATCTTCTTTTATTCTCTTTTACATCTTGCATTGAATTTTTTGGTAAATGTTTTTATTTAGTGAACCTGAGGAGTAAGTACTATGTGCTGTATGAATAGGATATGATCCAAACTATATCTGCATATCTCTGTCAAATCAAAAACAGAAGCTGTAGACTGCTGTGCTGGCAATGTGAACACAAGCACAGAGGAAGTTGCCCTAATATATGTAGGAATTCGGGAATATTTTTAACAGGGAGTGACACTGAATCAAACTGGGCCTTGAAAGATTATTAAGAATTCACCAAAAGTAGAGAAAATTAGAGAGAAGAAATACGTTTCATAAAATACATTTATCAGAATTTTAACACCAGTTTCTGACCTGCAGGTGACGAAGGGAGTATGCCAGCAGATATAGCCACATTACTAAAAACATCAATGGGCCTGTGAAATAAGAATTGTTAATTCCTAACTGATGACGAAATACCAACTTGGTGCACTCAAGGACATTTACATTATGATGACCATGGGGTTTATGAACATTTATAACTTTTTATAATTTCCATATTACATTTCTCATAGTATGGACAACTTTTTTGCCACTAACTGAATTCTCCAGATGCTCACATGTGAAATTTCAAAAAAAAGCCACAGATACGTAGTCTTGAAGATGTTAAATAATCATTTTACAAAACAGTTTTCTGAATGGGGATTAGTTGGTGATTGTTTGTAACAAATACGCTAATGCTTTAGAAATGTCAGTATTTTTGTAATTATTTCTACCTCCAAATATATATATATATTGTCTTTCACTGGATAATATGTGTAGATTTTTACATGTGCCTTATTTGACAATGCTTATGTCTTGTTTTTGCTCGTCTCATTTGAAGTTCTTTTTTATTATGTTAAAGAATGCAGCTGTATAGATTATATAGCTTTCATTTTATTGCTATTTGAAACAGATGTTCACCACTGTCAACAAGAACTCAACCTGAATTTAAAGGTGGCATTCCATATACTAACACCCCCAGGTCCTCCCAAGTACTTCTGTTAAAACAGATTTGTTTGGCTAGGCACTAAGTTGTTTTCCAGTGAATAGTAACTAAAGAAGCCCTTATCTTGCTCCATGAATTAATTCCTTCTGTTCACTTCCCAACTGCACTAACTGTGCTTATTACTCTGCCTATTCTTGTGCATGTTTTCATTGATTTCCCTCTCCTGGCTTTTGCTTCTCTTGAAACTGTTGCCCAGTCATTTCTGCTCCAGTTCTCTTTACTCTCTAAATAGTAGTTTATTCCTGCCACATCTCCGCACATCAGCAAAATATTGGTGACATTTTTCTAGCCTGGCAGAACAGATTAACAGGCTGTTTCACCTCAAAGCAGACTGAATGTGACTTCATTTCAAGGCAGCATTAGTTACTGCATGGAAATAGGTCATTAACTTTAAATTCTTATCAAAATATAACTTAGCAGTTTGCAGAATTTCCAGTATGGGACCTCCTAAAGAGAGAGCCATTGTTAAATTCCAAATCAGTGTGGGTGACAAAGTGAAATTTAGAAGAGGTAAAGTTGTCTACTTGATATTTAACTCTTTATTAAGTCTTTCTTTAAATTTTTGCCTGTCAGTCTATATTGCTGTTTTATTATACATCAGTTTCTTTGTATAACTTGTGAGTTTCATGTGTTTTGTTTTATTATGTAAATATTATTATAAATAAACTTATTTATAAATCAAAGATCTGTTAATTATTGGAGATTATACTTTCAAGACCTCCTGAGTTCCTAAGTTTTTAAGGTAATATAACCCTCGACTTAGAAGGTTAATGAAGCTCTTACATTGATTCTTCAGATACTGTAGACTCTGAAAGCTGATGAGTCAGTAGACTTAGCCAATCTTGCAAGTGTATTGAATATACTCAACACATTTTAGTGTAATGGGCTGAAGGGACCTGCAAATAGTATTAATACCTCCTTCTGCATCACAGTACCCAAATCGCTTAGTGAAATGTTGAGAATATTCTAAAAATCGCATAATGGATTTCTCATAACTTTCCTGTACTAATGTGTCTTCAACGATAGGCTGTTTCTTTGGTTGTTGTTGTTAAATCCATATTTTTACTTTAATGAATGTAGTTGGGTTCTCCCTGTAATGCCATATTATGTTTTTGGCATAATAAAAATATTTGTGATCATAAGTTGTATTTTCACACCCTTAGTAGTTTCTAAACTTTCATCCCTTTATCCTTAAAAATGCATAATATGAAAGGACTTCCCCAGTGGTGCAGTGGTTAAGAATCCACCTGCCAATGCAAGGGACACCAGGGTTCGAGCCCTGGTCCAGGAAGATCGCACATGCCGCGGAGCAACTAAGCCCGTGCGCCACAACTACTGAGCCTGCGTGCCACAACTACTGAAGCCCATGCACTCTAGGGCCCATGTGCTGCAACTACTGAAGCCCAGGTGCCTAGAGCCCGTGCTCCACAACAGGAGAAGCCATGGCAATGAGAAGCCCACGCACCACAATGAAGAGCAGCCCCAGCTCAGCACAACTAGAGAAAGCCCGTGCACAGCAACAAAGACCCAAAAAAACCCATAATAGTGAGCACAAAAGAGATGATACTGTGTGCTTAATATCATCTCTTTCTCAGTAAACTGGTACTTATTACTTTGGGTGTATTCTCAGTCCCTTTACTGGACTGATGTCAGTAAACATCATAATCCATTGTCAGTAAAGAGCCTATGAAGCCACAGTTGTTGTAGTATCTTGGCCGACTGAAGCAACTTATGTTTTTGTTGATGCAGGTCACACACAGATAAAAGACGTATGTGTTTTCATAACTGTATTTCTCACCCCATAGACTTGTAACTTTATACCAATAGATAATCTATGTTGAAACATTAATATTGCTCCTAGTTATTGGTGTTATTGTAGAGTGGTTAGATATGAGTATCAGGAGACTTGGTTTCCATTTGTGTGACCTTAAGCAAGACACTTAAATGGTCCGTAAAATTAAGGAATTGATGGTTTTAACTTCCCAAAAGGTATGATTATTTTTCTGATTATAATATGCAGTTCCATTTCTGCTCTGATTAATTCATGTTCTCTCACACTTGCTTACTTGCTCAGTGAGGAGATGTTTAATTTAGATATAGGATGGGGTAATGGAATGTGTTGTCCTTTCAGTGAAAAAAAGATGACCTAAAGGTTATGATGATGCTATGATTGAAATACTTCCTTATAAAACCTGCTGTGGTTGCATTTTCTATTGGAATTATGATAATTATGATATGTAAACAAGTGGGGCTGATTATCTTAGTTTTTCATAATTTAGATAAACATTGTATCTATCAGTTTTACTAAATTATGTTTTCATTAAAGTTTGTCAGAATGTAATTATGTGGAGGAAAATGAACATGCCTAAGAGGGAAGAAAAGTTTCTACCTTCATTAGAGTATTATTTGAATTTCTTCTGTGAAAGGTAAGTTTTCTTCTTTAGACTTCCTTGATGACATGATTCAGCACTTTGCAAATGAGACTCGTTTATAACCTATTGTCATTTCTTAACAGCCACTAACAACGGTAAGAAAATGTAATCCAAAGAAACAAGGTACTGGGCTTCCCTGGTGGCACAGTGGTTGAGAGTCCGCCTGCCGATGCAGGGGACGCGGGTTCGTGCCCCGGTCCGGGAAGATCCCACGTGCCGTGGAGCGGCTGGGCCTGTGAGCCATGGCCGCTGGGCCTGCACGTCCGGAGCCTGTGCTCCGCAATGGGAGAGGCCACAACAGTGAGGGGCCCGCGTACCGCCAAAAAAAAAAACAAAGAAGCAAGGTACTTGGGAAATACACTTTGTTTTTCTGTGTAATCCTTAATAATGTGTACAGTATTTAACTTCCTTTTCCTGAATTTCATAGATGATTGTTGGGAGGAAAGAAGCACCTTCAACAAGGTCACACTTAGATGGACTTGACTTTTCTTTCTTCCTCCCCACAACCTCTCCCCACTTTTTGCTTCTCAACTACATTCTCCTTCCTCTGCCCTGCAGTTCACGGATAAGGCCATCTATTTTGTTAATGTGTTTCCTGATACAACATGACATACTAAGATTAGACTATTCAATATTAATAGTATTAACAGGTAGATTGAACTAAAATGTGATGTTCCAATATAGTTATGGTTTAAAACAGGTTGGGATAATCTAAATATATAGTTATTTGGAAGATTTCTATATAAATGGCTTGTTTATACAGGCAGTTCTTGCACAGTAGTGTGGTACTGTAGAAATTATTCAAGTTGAAAGTGTGTAATCACTGGGGAAAATGATTCTTCCATGACCTTTAAAAATTTTGTCAGCACATTATAAATGTGTAAGTGAACAAAATAGTAAAACTAATATTCAATACACTGTAAAATACTAGAAACACTGAGGAAGTCATTTTTGTAAAAAATGTATCAGAGTAGTTTGAACAGTACCTTCCTATAAAACTTGCAAGCACACTTTTTTTTTTGTCTCTTGGTAAATAGTCATAACCCTAAATTTGGATCAGCTTCCAACATTTTATTGCTCTTTCAATGTCATGAAATATCCCTGTTCTTTTTTCTTTTTAAATAGACTTTATTTTTTCGAGGGGTTTTAGGTTCATAGCAAATTCAGCAGGAAGTACAGAGAGGTCCCATGTACCCCTGCTCCCACACAGACACACCTTCCCCACTATCGGCATCCTGCACCAGAATGGGACATTTGTTACAATCAGTGAAAATGCATTGACACGTCATAATCACCCAAAGTCCATACATTACAGTAGGCTCCACTCTTGGTGGTGTACATTCTATGGGTTTGACAAATGAACCCATTATAGTATCATACAGAATAGTTTTACTGCCCTAAAAATCCATTTAAGTTTCCTCCATATCTTTTCACGGCTTGATCATTCCTTTTTAGCACTGAATAATGTCTCTTGTTTGCATGTACCCCAATTTACGTATCCACTAACCTAAAGGATATTTTGGTTGCTTCTAAGTTTTGGCAGTTGTTGATACAGCTGCCACAAACATTCATGTGCTGGTTTTCATGTGGACCTGTTTTCAACTCCTTTGGGCAAATACCAAAGAGTGTGATTACTGGATCATATGGTAAGAGCATTTTAGTTTTGTAAGAAACTGCCAAACTCTCTTCCAAGGTGTATGTGCTGTTTCGCATGCCTTTCAGCAATGAAGAAAAGTTCCTGGGGCTCCACCAGAATGGGACATTTTGGTGGTGTCAGTATTTTGAATTTTTGCCATTCTAATAGGTAGGTAATGGTATCTCCTTGTTCCTATTTGCAATTCCCTAGTGACATATGATGTTGAACATCTTTTCATATGCTTATTTGCCATCTGTATATCTTTGGTGAGGTGTCTGTCCAGGTCTTTTATCCATTTTGTAATCAGGTTTATTGTTGACTTTTAAGAGTTCTTTGTGTATTTTGGATAAAGTCCTTTTGCAAATGTTTTCTTCCTGTCTGTGGCTTGTCTTCTCATTTTTTTTTTTGTATTGAAGTATAGTTCATGTACAATATCATATACGTTACGGGTGTACAGTATAGTGATTCACAATTTTTAGTTTTTTTATTCATTTTTACTGGAGTATAGTTGCTTTACATTGTCTTCTCATTCTTTTGATCTCAATTCTTTTAACGTGAAGGGTTTTTTGCCAGTCTCAGCTCCTCTGGGATATCTTCATCTTCTTTGTCACAACCAGTTTCCTCATTTATGTCAATAAGTTTGCCTTCACCAGGTTCTTCTGGCTGCATATCTAGAGCCTCTTGAACTGCAACAGCATCAACATTCTCACAGCCAGCTCTTTCCATTTATGTTCAATTTGAATTTCACTCCACCATTTACACTTTTCATTTCTTTATTGCACTTTAATCTTTGTTGGTGAGTTCCCTTTTTCAATTATCCATTTCTGTAAAATGTCAAGTGGGTTTATCACTGAGAAACAACACTTTGCTGTCTGTGCACCCATGAGAGATGTGCAGTAACCAGTCACTAACAGATTTTGAAAGAAGTGGCATGATTGCTCATATATCTATCTGTTACTTACATAGTGATTTGTGGACTGAAGAGCTAGCAGCAAAGTTTATACTTTATGCAGTTACAGTTAATATAGCATGGAAACTGAAGTCCAAACCTTTTCAGGGTTTTTTTTTTTTTTTTTTTTTGGAAAATGTGTTATGTAACTAAACCATTGTGACTGAAATTCATGCATGTCAGAACTAGTGCAAAGCGAAGGCTGCCTGTATTGGAAACTATTTTTCTTCAGTTATAAATAATGTGAAGCTATTCTGAATAAAAAGGATACTGGAAACAAAACCCTTTTCTTCCCCCCTCCTTTTTTCCTTTTTTTTGATAAGCAGAATATGGCAGGAGTGAAAGTCTTGATGAAGCTGGGGAGGGGAGTGTGCAGGTTATGCAGCACGCTGATGTAGCTTCTTATCTGATGAGAGTGATGCTGTGAAGAATAACGAAGTTTGGAGGCAGCAGGCATCACCTAGAGTTTGGTTTGGGGCCTTCGCATTATCCAGTTGGCGATGGCAGGAACGCTTTGGACTTTCTTACGTAACGTCACCAGCCTGGGATGGTTGTCCAACAAATCAGGTTTAAAGACCAAAAGTGTGGTACTGCAAATTTCCCAGTAGAAATCTGCCCAAGTTACCTAGTTTAAAGGAAGCAAATTTTCATTAGAACATAAAAGGCTTAACTTCTTAATCTAAAAATAGTTTCTTTTTAATTCAAAATAATGTTATTACAAAAGCAGAATGCGTGTATTATAGAAAATTATAACACCATACTGCCAACACACAGAGGTTACTCACATTAACACCTCTGTATATGGTATTTTTTTATGCATGTGTGTGTATTTTTACTAAAATGAGATCTTACAGTACATGCTCTTTTGTAACTTGATTCAATTTCCATCTCCCTGTGACAATACATTTTCATCTTATTTAACACACCATCAGTACTTTTCCATCTGTTCCAAAAACGTCCTTTATAGGATAAAGCAGGATCCATTCCAGGACCATGCATTTCACCTGGTTATGTCCTTTAACTCTCAATTCAGAACAGTACCCTTTTTTTTCCCATGTCACTGAATTATTGAAGATTCCACACTAGTCCTGCAGAATGTCCTGTCCTCAGGATTTTTATGATTATTTCATCGGTTCCTTTATATGGCAGAGTAAAAAGGAAGAGAGTGCAAGTTATCTTTAGAGAGTTCATAGTTTCAAGTTACATATTTTTGGCTAACATACATTATATTGAATCACATCAGAAGACATATGTCTGACCATTATTGTAACCCTAAGATTGGCCACTGGACAGTATTAGGATGATGGCAGCATAGGCCTACTCTTGTATACCTGTTTTTTTTAATTTGTACACTTGTTTTGTTCTTTTATGACTAGATACTAATCTGGATGACATTACTTTGCCTCCATATAAATCAGTCAAAGAATGAAGTTTAAATATGGATTATTCTTAGTTTTCCTTTTGTTTGGAATTTAATAATGCTGATTTCTAGTGTTTTATGAACTTGCTTACTAAACACCTGTCAACTAGTAGAGTCTACTGGTTAGAGGATTCAGAGTTCAGTCAACAAATATTTATGGAGTACCTACTATGTGCCCTGTACAGGTCTAGCTCCTGGGATTGACTAGAGAGCAAGATGTGATGCAAGCCCCTTCTCTGGTGCAGATTTTACTTCAGAAGCAGGAAGACAAACGTCAAGTGTGGTACGGGGGATCGGCCAAGATGGCGGAGTAGAAAGGCCCTGAGCTCACCTCCTCTTACAAGCACACCAAAGTCACAAGTGTCTGCAGAACAACCATCGATGAAGTAGACCAGAATCTACCAGAAAAGATCTTCTACAGCTAAAGACATAAAGAAGGAACCACATGAGATGGGTAGGTGGAGCTGACTCACAATATAATCCAGTCCCTTACCCCAAGGTGGGCAATCCACAAACAAGAATTATACTGCAGAGGTTCTCCCATAGGAGTGAGAGTTCTAAGCCCCATGTCAGGCCCCCCAGCCCAGGGGCCTGCACCAAGAAGAAAAACCCCCAGAGCATTTGGCTTTGAAGACCAGAAGGACTTAATTTTGGGAGTTCCAAAGAACTAAGGGAAATAGAAACTTCACACTTAAAGGGTGCACATAAAATCTCACACCAGGACCCAGGGCAAAAGCAGCAATTTAATAGGGGCCTGACCTACCTGCTGGTCTTTTAGAGTCTTCCGGAGAGTCAAGGAGGCAGCTGCAGCTCAAACTAGAGACACAGAAACTGGCAGTAGCCGTATTTGGCAGCTTTCTACCGTGTGGGCACCACTGTAGGATCCTCCCTCCAGCTTATGAGTGCCAAGACCTGGCCCCTGCAGCTCAAACTAGAGACACAGAAACTGGCAGTAGCCGTATTTGGCAGCTTTCTACCATGTGGGCACCACTGTAGGATCCTCCCTCCAGCTTATGAGTGCCAAGACCTGGCCCCATCCAACAGCCTGTAGGCAACTGCTGGGGAGCCTCAGACCAAAGAACTAAATGGGTGGGGGGTGGGGGACACAGCCCCACCCATCAACAGACAGGCTACCTAAAGACTGCCTGAGCCCAGAGCCACTCAAGACATGCCTCTAGACCTGGCTCTTCCCACTAGAGGGCCAAGACCCAGCTCCAGCCACCAATAGGCAGGCGCTGGCCTTGCCCTCAGGAAGCCTGCATTAGCCTCTAGACCAGATTCATCCAACCAGCGGGCAGAGACCAGATGCAAGAAAACCACAATTCCACAGCTTATGGACCCAGCCTGCCCACAGCAGGCCAGACCCTGCCCTGAGGCCAGCTGGGCCCTGGCTCTGCCCACTAGCAGGCCAACACAAGCTGTGGGACACCCCAGACCCCATACCCAACTGTGTCAAGAACTGCCTCCCCACCTCCACAGCAATCTGACACCAGCTCTAGGATTCCTGGGCCCTGCAGCAAGATTCCCACATTCCAGGGCCAGTTGTGACTGCCAATAGTCCAGCACTAACCCCAGGACCTAGCTTCACCCACCAGTGGACAGGAACAGCCACGGAGTCTTCTGGATCCTGGCTCCATCCACCAGTGAGCCAGCACTAGCCCCAGGACCCCCTGGGGTTCTGAAATCATCCCTCTTGTGACCAGGCCCCACTAACCAGCAGTCAGCAGCCTCCATACAAGGTAGGGCCTGGCAACCAATAAGACTAGGAACAAACCAAGCCTACCAGACCACCCATATAGTCAGCCTGCCGGCCACAACAGAAAGACTCTCACAGCCCTCTTGGGGAAACCCTAGAGCATATAGCTTGGGTGACAAAAGTGGAGTGCCCTGCTGGGATGCATAGGATGTCTCCTACAGAAGGCCACTTCTCCAAGTTCGGGAAATGTAACTAATCTACCAGATACATAAAAATACAAATAGCAACTTAGACAAAATAAGGCAGCAGAGGAACATGCTCCAGACAAAGGAACAAGATAAAACCCCAGAAGAACTAAATGAATGGAGATAAGCAATCTACCCAAGAAAGAGTTCAGAGTAATGATCATAAAGATGATTAATAAACTCAAGGAGAATCGATGCAGAGAAGTTAGAAGTTTTTAACAAAGAGTTTGAATATAAAGAACAACCAAACAGATGAAGAATACAATAACTAAAATGAATACACTAGAAGGAATAAACAGTAGACTAAATGATACAGAGGAATGGATCAATGAGGTGGAAGACTGAGTAGTGGAAATCACTGATACTGAACAGAACAAAGAATGAAGAAAAATGACAGTTTAAGAGACCTCTGGGAATACATCAGGTACACTAATGTTCGCATTATAGGGGTCCCAGAAGGAGAAGCTAGAGAAAAGGGGGCTGAGAACATATTTGAAAACATAATAGCTGAAAAATTCCCTAATCTGGGAAAGGAAAGAGTTACCAAGTCCAGAAAGCACAGAGGCTACCATACAGGATGTGTGTTCCCAAAGAGGAACACATGAAGAGATGTTGTATTTAAAATTACAAAAAGAATAAAGAAAATATTAAAAGCAGCAAAGAGAAAGTGAAAAATAACATACAAGGAAGTGCCCATAAGGCTGTCAGATGATTTTTCAGCAGAAACTCTGCAGGCCAGAAGGGAGGGGCACATTATATATAAATCCCCTATATATATATATATATATAGTGATAAAAGGGGAAAACCTATAACTAAGAATATTCTACCCAGCAAGCTCTCATTCAGATGTGATGGAGAGATCAAAAGCTTTACAGACAAGCAAAAGCTAAAAGAGTTCAGCCCCATCAAACGAGCTTTACAACAAACGTTAGTAAATTCTCTAGGCAAAAAAGATAAGGACACAACTAGAAACAAGAAAATTACAAAATGAAAAAGCTCACTGGTTTCAAACATACAATAAATGTGGGAAATCATCCACACACAAAGCTAGTAGGAATGTTAAAAGACAAAAGTAGTGGGGACTTACCTGGGAGTCCAGTGGTTAAGACTCTGCCTTCCAATGCAGGAGGCGTGGGTTTGATCCCTGGTAGGGGAACTAAGATCCCACATGCTGTGGGGTGTGGCCAAAAAAAAAACTTAAAAAAAGACAAAACTAGTAAAATCATCTATGTCCACAATAAGCAGTTGAGGGATACACAAAACAACTAGATGCAAGTTATGATATCAAAAACAGTAATCATTAGGGAAGGAGAGTACAATTGCAGGGTTGTTAAAATGCATTTGAAATTAAGAGATCACAGCTTAAAACAATCATAAATATATACAGAGAGAGACTGCTATATAAAAACATGGTAATCACAAACAAAAAATCTATAAGAAAAAAAAAGTAATCCAAACATAACACTAAAGATGGTAATCAAATCACAAGAGAAAAGAAAAAGAAAGGGGGAAAAAAGACCTACCAAAACAATGCCAAAACAACTGACAGATAGGCAATAGAAACATACATATCAGTAATTACCTTAAATGTAAATAGACTAAGTACTCCAACCAAAAGATACAGAGTTGCTGAATGGATCCAAAAACAAGACTCATATATGCTGCCTACAAGAGACTCACTTCAGATCTAAAGACACACAGACTGAAAGTGTGGGGATGGCAAAAGATATTCCATGCAAATGGAAATCAAAAGAAAGCCAGAGTAGCAATAGTTACATCAGACTTTAAAATAAAGACTGTTACAAGAGACAAAGAAGGACACTACATAGTGATCAAGGAATCAATCCAATAAGAAGACATAACAATTGTAACTATATATGCACCATGCACCCAACATAGGAGCACCTAAATACATAAGGCAAATATTAACAGACATAAAAGGAGAAATTGATATTTATAGAGCATTCCATCCAAAAGCAGCAGAATACACACTTTTTCCAAGTGCACATGAAACATTCTCCAGGATAGAACACATGCTAGACCACAAAACAAGCCTTGGTAAAGTTAAGAAAATTGAAATCATATCAAGCATCTTTCTGACCACAATGCTATGAGGCTAGAAATCAACTAGAAGGAAAAAACTGCAAAAAAAACCACGAACATGTGGTGGCTAAACAATATGCTACTAAACAACTAATGGATCACTGAGGAAATCAAAGATAAAATCAAAAAATACCTAGAGATATATGAAAACAAAAACACGACAATCCAAAACCTATGGGATGCAGAAAAAGCAGTTCTAAGAAGATTATAGTGATACAAGCTTACCTCAGAAAACAAGAAAAATCTCAAACAACCTAACTTTGAACCTAAAAGAGCTAGAGAAAAGAACAAACAAAACCCAAAGTTAGTAGAAGGAAAAAAATCATAAAGGTCAGAGCAGAAATAAATGAAATAGAGACCAAAAAATTTAGAGAAGATCAATGAAACTAAGCCGGTTCTTTGAAAAGATAAAACTAGCCAGATTAATCAACAAAAAAAGGAAGAGGGCCCAAATCAATAAAATCAGAAATGAAAAAGAAGCTACAGCCAACATCACAGATATACAAAGGATCATAAGAGACTATTACAAACAACTATATGCAAATAAAATGGACAACCTAGAAGAAATGGACAAATTCTTACAAAGGTACAATCTCCCAAGACTAAACCAGGAAGAAGTAGAAAATATGAACAGACCAATTACCAGTACGGGTATATGATATTTGTTTTTCTGACTGACTTCACTCTGTATGACAGATTAACACATATATGTGGAATCTAGAAAAATAGTATAGATAACCTTAATTGCCAAGCAGAAATAGAGACACAAAGAACAAATCTATGGATACCAAGGGGGAAAGGAGTGGGGTAGGAGAAATTGGGAGATTAGGATTGACACATATCCACTATTGATACTATGTATAAAATAGACTACTGATGGGAACATAACGTATAGCACAGGGAACTCTACTTAATGCACTGAAGTGTCCTAAATGGAGGGGATATATGTATATGTATGGCTGATTCATTTTGCTGTGCAGTAGAAGCTAACACAACATTGTAAAGCAACTATACCCCAATAAAAATTAATTTAAAATTTTACCAGTACTGAAACTGAATCAGTAATTTAAAAACTCCTAAGAAACAAAAGTCCAGGACCAGATGGCTTCACCGATGAATTCTACCAAAAATTTAGAGAAGAATTAACATCTATCCTTCTCAAACTATTCCAAAAATTTCTTGAGGAAGGAACACTTCTGAACTCATTCTATGACGCCACCATCACCCTGATACCAAAACCAGACAAATATACTACAAAGAAAATTACAGGCTAATATCACTGATGAACATAGATGCAAAAATCCTCAACAAAATACTAGCAAAATACCAGGGATGCAAGGATTTTTCAATATCCACAAATCAATCATCAGTGTGATACACCACATTAACAAATTGAAGAATAAAAACCATATAATCATTTCAATAGATGTAGAAAAGGTTTTTGACAAAACTTGACATCCATTTATGATAAAAACTCTCCAGAAAGTGGGCATAGAGGGAATCTACCTCAACATAATAAAGGTCACATATGACAAACCCACAGCTAACATCATACTCAATGGGGAAAACCTGAAAGCATTTCCTCTAAGATCAGGAACAAGACAAGGATGCCCACTCTTGCCACTTTTATTCAACATAGTTTAGGAAGTCCTAGTCACAGCAGTGAGATAAGCAAAATAAATTAAAAGGAATCCAAATTGGAAAGGAAGAAGTAAAGCTGTCACTGTTTGCAGATGACATGACACTCTACATAGAAATTCCTAAAGTCTCCACCAGAAAACTAAAGCTCATCAAATTTGGTAAAGTTGCAGGATACAAAATTATTATACAGAAATCTGTTGCATTTCTATACACTAACAATGAGTTATCAGAAAGAGAAATTAGGGAAACAATCCCCTTTACCATCACATCAAAAAGAATAAGATACCTAGGAATAAACATACCTAAGGAGGCAAAAGACCTGTACTTGGAAAACTGTAAGACACTGATGAAAGAAATTGAAGATGACAAAAACAGATGGAAAGATATACTATATTCTTGGATGGAAGAATTAATATTGTTACAATGATCATATTACCCAAGGCAATCTACAGATTCAATAAAACCTCTATCAAAATACCAAGGCATTTTTCACAGAATTAGAACAAACAATTTAAAAATTTGTATGGAGACACAAAAAAAAACCCTGAATAGCTAAAACTATCTTTACAAAGAAGAACAGAGCTGGAGGAATCACACTCTCTGGCTTTAGACTATAGTGCAAAGCTGCAGTAATCAAAACAGTATGGTACTGGCACAAAAACAGACACACTGATCAATGGAACAGAAAAGAGAGCCCATAAATAAACCCATGCACTTATGGCCAATTAATCTATAACAAAGGAGGCAAGAATATGCAATAGAGAAAAGACAGTCACTTCAATAAGTGGGTCTGGGAAAACTGGACAGCTACATGTAAAAGAATGAAATTAAAATATTCTCTAACACCATGTACAAAAATAAACTCAAAATGTATTAAAGACATGAATGTAAGACCAGAAACCATAAGACTCCTAGAGGAAAACATAGACAGAATAATATACTTTGACATAAATCGTAGCAATATCTTTTGGATCTGTCTCCTAAAGCAGAGGAAATAAAAGCAAAATTAAAATATGGGACCTAATTAAATGTAAAAGCTTTTGCACAGCAAAGGAAACTATTGACAAAATGAAAAGAACCTACTGAATGGGAGAAAATATTTGCAAATGATATGACTGATAAGGGGTTAATATCCAATGTATATAAACAGTTCATACAATTTAATATCAAAAGACAAACAATTAAAAAATGGGCAGAAGAACTGAATAGACATTTTTCCAAAGAGGACAAGCAGATGGCCAACAGGCACATGAAAACACGCCCAAAATTGCTAAGTATCAGGGAAATGCAAATCAAAACCGCAATGAGATTATCACCTCACACCTGTCAAAACGGCTATCGTCAAAAAGAACACAAATAACAAATGTTGGCGAGGATGTGGAGAAAAAGGAAAAGGGAACCCTCCTACACTGTTGGTGGGAATGTAAATTGGAGCAGTCACTGTGGAAAACAGTAGGGAGGTTTGTCAAAAAACTAAAAATAGAACTACCATATGACCCAGCAATTCCACTCCTGGGTACATATCTGGAAAAGATGAAAGCTCTCATCTGAAAAGATACATTCACCCCAATGTTCATACCAGCATTATTTGCAATTGCCAAGATAAGGAAGCAACCTAAGCAACCTATCCATCAACTGATGAATGGATAAAGAAATGTGGTATACATATAAATGAAATACTACTTGGCCATAAATAAATAAACAAGGAGAGTTTAAAATAAATCATCACCAGTTTCCAACCCATGATGAATCAATGGATCTAAGCATTGACTATCAACAATTAATATCACATAAAAAGAATGAAATTTTGCCATTTGCAGCAACATGGATGGACTTGGAGTATATTATGCTAAGTGAAATAAGTCCGACTGAGAAAGACAAATACTGTATGATATCACTTATATGCAGAATCTAAAAAATAGCACAGACTAGTGAATATAACAAAAAAGAAGCAGACTCACAGATATAGAGAACAAACTAGTGGTTATCAGTGGGAAGAGGGAAGGGGGAGGGGCAATATAGGAGTAGGTGATTAAGAGATACAAACTATTATGTATAAAATAAGCTATAATGATATATTGTACACCATGGGGAATATAATGAATATTTTATAATAACTATAAATGGAGTATAATCTTTAAAATTTTGAATCACTATATTGTACACCAGTGACATATAATATTGTACATCAACTATACTTCAATTTAAAAAAAGTGATAAAGGTGATATAGACAAAGTAGAGTGATGAGAGGGATTCTCAAGTGGTAGGGAGAGAAGTCCTTTAAGAGGTGACATTTAAGCTAAGGCTTGAATGATGAAAAAAAGATCCAGACATGCAGTGATTTGGGAATTAAACATTTCAGGCAGAAGGAGGAGCAAGTGTAAAGGCTCTTAGGTGGGAGTATGACTTGTGTCTGAGGAAAAATCAAAACACCAGAGTGTTTGGAACACTTTGAGGAAGGGAGAGAGCACTAAGAGATGGGGTTAGGAGAGAGGTTACAAAGGAATTTTAATAAAAAGCAGAAGGAAAAAAATATTTTACATTCTTAGAAATTGTTCAATCAATAAGGGCAGAGAAAGGAACATAAAAGATATGGCAAGTTTGCTTCTCTGTCTCCTCAGGACTCAGCAGACAGTGATTAAAATAAGTCATAAGAGCGTGGCAAAAAGCAATATCTTGTCTCCTAGAATGGCGTCTCCTTGAAGGTAGGGACCCCAACTTACCACAGCTTCTAAATCAGATTTAGATTTGATTTTCTCTTGGCAAGACTACTTCATAGGTGGCAGTGCACTCCTCTGTCAGTAGGCCCGTAATATCTGGTTCTCTCCTTTTTTGTGATATTAACAATTGTTGATAGTCAATGCTTAGATCCATTGATTCATCATGGGTTGGAAACTGGTGATGATTTATTTTAAACTCTCCTTGTTTATTTATTGATTTATCTATTTATTTATCTATCTATTTATCTATTTATTTATCTATCTATTTATCTATCTATTTATTTATTTATTTATTGGCTGCGCTGGGTCTCCGTGTGGCACTTGGGCTTTCTCCAGTTGAGGCGAGCAGGGGCTACTCTAGGTTGCATTGTGCAGGCTTCTCATTGGGGTGGCTTCTCTTGTTGTGGACATGGGTTCTAGGCACGCAGGCTTTAGTAGTTGTAGCACGCAGGCTCAGTAGTTGCAGCACAAGGGCCCAGAGCACGTGGGCTCAGTAGTTGCAGTGCGCACGCTCCAGTAGTTGTGGTGTACTGCATGGGCTTAGTTGCGCTGCGACATGTGGGATTTTCCCAGACCAGGGATCAGACCCATGTCCCCTGCATTGGCAGGCAGATTCTTAACCACTGGACCACCAGGGAAGTCCTCTTTCCTTACTTATTAACTAGAATACCTTTATGTAGACAAACTTTGTCCATCATTTTTTTTATCTTGAGGTATAATTGGCATAGGAATGGCACGATAAATGCTTTATTCAAACCCCTCAACTTTTTTGTTTTTAACAGTTTTCAGAATACAGACAGTCGCTGGCTTATGATGGTTCAACTTACAATTTTTTGACTTTACCATGGTGCAAAAGTGACACATGTTCAGTAGAAACCGCACTTTGAATTTTGAAGTTTCATCTTTTCCCAGGCTAGTGATATGCTGTATGGTACTCTCTCATGATGCTGGGCAGTGGCAGTGAACCACATAATCAGGAGGGTAAACAACTAATACACTTACAATCATTCTGTACCCATACAACCATTCTGTCTTTTACTTTCACTACAATATTCAATAAATTACATGAGATATTCAACACTTTATTATAAAGGCTTTGTGTTAGATGATTTTGCCCAACTGTTGGCTAATGTAAGTGTTCTGAGCAAATTTAAGGTGGGCTAGGCTAAGCTGTGATGTTCAGTAGGTTGGGTGTATTTTTTGACTTATGATATTTTCAATTTACAATGGATTTATTGGGACATAATCCCATCATAAGTCAAGGAAAATCTGTAATAATTTGGCTCCATAACATCTTCTAAAAGTCACCAATGAAGCTTTGTTTGGTTTTGAGGGATGTGTGTGTATGTGTGTATGTGTGTGTGTATGTATTTGGTGATGGTGGTTGTCATAAACTCATGGATTCATTCATTTTGAATTGTTTCAATCCATTGCAGTTAATATTCTTATTGTGGCTTGAATTTTCTCATCTTTGGCCAGTGAGAGCCTCTACAAGTTGACTGCTAAGTCCTTCTGACACAACTCTGGTGTTTTGAGGGGGGGGGTTGTGATCATTTATTTGGTTCTATTATGTCAAAGTATTCCTGGCTCATGTTTTACGTTTCCTGTCCCAAACTGAGAATGAGCTATTTCTCCAAGAAGTTCTGGTTACTTTTAGTATTTAGAGACCAGAATCTGGGTCCAAGGGTGGCCAGAACAACTAGATTGGTCATTTTTTCGAGAAAAAGAGACACAAAATGCTTGTTTTCTTTACCTTAAGAAAAAGTATATCATGAACTGAAACTGGTGTACAATTATTATTTTTTTGTCCCGAGAAAATATCTATAATGAGATGTATAGTCAAATCACTGTGTTTTTTAAAATGACGATGTTTCTTAAGATAGTGTTTCACTAATAGAGTCCACAGGTACTTCTCCACATACCCTGTGCACTAATTTGACACAAGTTCATTTGTTTCACTTTGCTTTAGTTTGTCAGTGATAGCTTTTTAAAATGTTTTTGTTGTTGTTATATAATTATATAAAATATTTTAGTTCATGTTTCCAAAGTTAACTCCAGTGAAAAAGTTTTATTCAAAGAAGTTTAGCTTTTGTCCCTGCTCTCTAACCTACTCCCTCCCTATGAGTAACACTTTTTTCAATACATTTTAATAAAGTTTTTGGTTTATCCATATATGTATATGCATGTATTTTTTAAGATGTAAAACATACTCACAGAGTTACCAATAAACCACTCGTTTTCCCCTAAGTATGTGTCTAAATCTTGCAGAAGATGAGACGCATCACACGTAAGTAGCTCCTTAAACATCTGATCCTAAGAGAGGGAGAAAAAAGATTCCTTTAAGCATAATAAGAAGAAAAACAAGTGAGTTGAAGAGGAAGTAGATTTTTCCATCTTCTTTCTCCCATATCAGTTCAAAAAGGAAGTAGCTACCTGTTATTGGTGGTTGTTGCTTGTTTGTTTGTTTTTTAAAATGTATGGCATGGAGATTCAGGTCTGATTTTCTATAGATTTTATTCTTCCCTTTGTTACTCATGGATTAAAAAATAAATATTGTCATCAGTTCTTATTGTTTCTTTGTATATAATGACTAAATATTTCATCAATAAAATTTTTTCATGGTTTTTATCTTAATTTTTGTTAATGAAAATTATTCCATTATGTTTTTACATTTCTAAAATTCCCTCCTTTAGGCTCACTCCCTTTAAAGTGAAATAATTTAACTAAAGGTAAAGAAATTTATTTTGTAAATAAAATTTATTTTGTAAGACTATTATTAATAAAATATTATTATTTTGTAAGATTCCTCCAGTTTAGCAGTCTTTCATCTCACAGTTACACTTAACGGAAGTAATCCATAATGAATACTAATGTTCTTGGGCAGATTTCCTCTGTTTGGCTTGACATTGTACCTTAGGGTGAGATTTCTCTGCCTTGACTATCATCTGTAAAATCAATCCAAGGTGCCCCCTTTTGATATAATATGTAAGATATTATTACAAACCAAATAAAATCCTTGGGAAAAAATAACAGATATATCCATTTAAAAAAATTATCTTTGTGTTTTTATTTGAATCTTTGAAGACCAAATAATTTATTCATGGCCTCTTTCTAGGTAAAAGGTATTTATTTGTTTATATATGAAAATCAGGCTGGTTTGTATTGTGGATATGAAATGTAAACCAAACTCAAAATATTATAAAATATACATATATCATTAATATTCATAAATGAATGAATATTATAAAATCTATAATAAAATCCAGCCTCTATTAAGGTAAGTCAAATTGTGGATAACTTCCTCAACAATTTACTGATTTACTTCCTGTTACTATTATGACTTAGCTGGGTAATATAGATTATTATAACATAATGCCTTATATTTGTAGGGCACAGTTTGCAAAAGCATCATTACAGATTTACATAGGTTTGTCACATTTCAGGAACTGAAGGTTGGGAAGTTTGTCATTATTTTGACTTTATGTGCTTTCCACGGTTCTATACCACCTTTGTACATGAGGTTCTCTGTCTATGGTTAATATATTCATAGTTCTAAATAAAATAGTGTGAATCCTTCAGCTCCTTCCACAGAATTTGTGAGCTAAGAGGCAATGGGCCCAGAAACACGTGACATTTCCCATAGCTTAGCTTAGATCAGCATCAGCTGGGGAGGTAATAACCAGCTTGGCTGTCCTAGAATAGCTAGAAACAGGAGGGAGTTAAATGGAACAGGATGTAGATGCTGTACAGCTTTCCAAAAACTCCTGTGCGTTCACCTGGGTAATTCTGCTACTTTTTCTACTGTGCATTTCCACAGCTTAAGGTACACCAATGCTTTGTATATGCAGTGCCAGATAAAAACCTTATCTCTGCGCTCTTGAGTTCTTTAGCCCAGGTTCTCTTTATGTGTTTGGTGAGAATCATATCAGTCTAATGAAATGTAAATTGCTAAACAGCATAACCATTAGTATTTAAGAGTCATTTTAAAGAATACTCACCAAAATAACCTAAAGAAGATAAAATTTTCTTACATATCCTTTTTAAAATGCATTTTCTGATAAACCCTAGATAGCCATTCCTATACTTGGTGGACTCAGAAATTTCCTCCCACCTCCCCCAGAGAATTATAAGGAAGGAGATTTTTACACACTGAAAAGTTATTGCTGGGCTTCCCTGGTGGCGCAGTGGTTGAGAGTCCGCCTGCCGGTGCAGGGGACACGGGTTCGTGCCCCAGTCCGGGAAGATCCCACATGCCACGGAGCAGCTGGGCCTGTGAGCCATGGCCACTGAGCCTGCGCGTCCGGAGCCTGTGCTCCACAATGGGAGAGGCCACAACAGTGAGAGGCCCGCGTACCGCAAAAAAAAAAAAAAAAAAAAAGAGTCATTGCTATTGTATTCTATCAAATGACATTTAGAGGATTTAGAGAGGTTTGCATATTTCTCCAAAGCACCATTTTAAAATCCACACTGCCCAAATCGTTTAGGATTGGAAATGGGCCACTGATGTTCCTTCAGTCCTGCTGATCCATCACCCTCCCACCCCCAACTCCCTGCCCTGTTCTTCAGATGAGGAAACTGAAACAGACGCATTGAAAACCACAGAAACACTAGTGATAAATTCAAGGATTATCAGTGTGACCAATGCTCAGAGACATATTTTGCCTTTAAATTAATTTTTTTTAATTTTAAATTGGAAATGGAATTTTTAGCATGAAACATTTATAGTTATGTGTACTCGATAGATTTTTAAAGAACATATAAGAAGAGGACTATTTTCACTGTTCATCCATCTTTACTGTATCAATATTCTGCTTTTGAAAATTTTATCTGACCACAAGGTGGCAGCAATGCAAACCACTACGGAGAGACTAAGTAATGAGATGCAAAAGAACTGTGTATTTTTCATTGTATTCTGGCCAGGTCCTGCTTATTAATCAGATAGTCTAGCTATTCGCAATTATTTCTGCAACATGTTGTCCCTTCATATGATTTATTCATGAACTTGGAATATGTCCGGTGAATTTGTTTTTCTGAGGTAGGTAGCATGTAAGAGCATTGTTATTCTAATACAAAGGTAGAGTTCCCCTTATCATAAATGTTCAAAGAACATTTTCCTTTGGGAGAAAAGGAGAATGGAAAAATAGAGAAGTAGAGAAGGGCAAGCCCACATAGAACAAAAACCTTTAGATACTTTTTTCTAAATTGAGGATTATGCATCTACTTGTCTCTGCATTTATAAGGATATGTGAAATATAGATATCATGTCTGACAAATAAAAGGAAAAACAATAAGCACTGAATTATATAAAAGCACTATAATAACTAATATTTAGTGAACACTTTCCACCTAGCCGTAGGTACTTATGCTACCATTTAATCCTCCCAACATACTTTGAAGCAGATTCTATGATATCCCTACTTTACAGACATAGAATGTGAAAATTTGATAGGGAGTTAAGTGACAACTGGTAAAAAGAGAATTAGGATTCAAGCCTGGCAGTCTGACTCCAGAGCCCAAATGTATTTCTATCCTCAAAGATGAGTTTTTATTTAAGACTTTGTTCTGGTTAGTCAGGTATCTGTATATATATGTATCTGTGTGTGTCTCCCCACACACCTTACATCTATGTCAAGGAATCGGTAAATGTGAATACTTTTATGTTCCAAATATCTCTATTTAAATCAGAGGGTCCTAATTAAACAAACAGTATTTAGAATAAATATGCTTAAGTAAGTTGATAAGACTGCTATTTGTTCTGTGCTGTAGCTTTGGATACAGGCCTTAAGCCATAACATGTACATAAATACTCCTGCACAGCTGTTCTGAATGGCTGCTACCCCTGTGGCATTACATCCAGTGGTTAAGAACATGGAGTCTGAGCCAGAGTGTCTGGGATTTGAATTCCTTGTGTACCACTTACCAGCTAAGTAACCTTAGGTAAGTTATTTACACTACATGAACCTCAATTTCTTCATCTGGAAAATGAGGATAACAACAGTTTCCAAAATTTTACATGAAGAAGTCTTGAGGATAAGAGATATGAATACTGGAGACGTGCCCCAAGTAAACAAGGGAGTAAATAAAAACAGAGGACGTCATCCAGGAAACAGAACTCCAGCTCAAGAGAAAGACGTTTCTGGGATGGCAGTCAAGGAAAGCCCAATGATGACAGCTGTGCAAAAACCTAGACAGCTCTACAAAGGAGAATGGAAATCTCTGGCTTGATAGCTCCAAGAAAATAATGGAAACAGTAGATTATCTGATATCATTGACTTTGTGAAAAATTGCATTGGCAGGCCATTGGATAGTGTGGGAAGGTTCAGCAATAAAAGTAAAAAAGAATTAAACAAATGAAAAAAAAGACAATTACTAATTTGAGGAGGAAAGTGAGAAAGGAAATATAATCAAAGTATACCACAATGCACAGTTTTGTACAATATCTGCATAGGCATACTAATGTAATGACTGAATATAGATTTTACCACAAATTTTTTTTTTTTTGCGGTACGCAGGCCTCTCACTGTTGTGGCCTCTCCCGTTGCAGAGCACAGGCTCCGGACGTGCAGGCCCAGCGGCCATGACTCATGGGCCCAGCCGCTCCACGGCATCTTCCCGGACTGGGACACGAACCCGTGTCCCCTGCATCGGCAGGCGGACTCTCAACCACTGCGCCACCAGGGAAGCCCCCTCACCACAAAATTTTAATATTATATTAGGAGTTTGGGGGAAGGGAAGCAGAGAGAATGACTATGTAAGAGATAAATTCTCATTACTATAATAAGTCTATCAAAACTATCTAAAATTTGTGAATCAAAGAAAGCTATATTTACATATCCTATAGAAAATATAGAGATATATAAATCCTAAAGAAACAGCTAAAAGTGTTAAAATGAGGGTTG